>NC_053391.1:279782034-280091432 GCF_905171765.1 Bufo bufo
GGACCCCAGACACCCGATCTGGGTGCTAAACTGCAATAGAAAAAAAAAAATTTTTTTCCTAACCCTCCCTCACTATCCCTGCCTAATCTACCTCTCCCAGGCTCAGTCATAGAGCTGGAGGCTGTGCGACTACTCACCTGCACGAGTGGCTCCTCCAGCATGCAGCACTATCCCCTGTTCTCTCCCAGATGCAGTCACGCTAAAGTACACAGGCGAGACACAATGGGAGCCAAGTTACTCTGCTTCTGATGAAAGACTGCCCCTAGTGGTCAGCATAAGAAACGCGTTGAGTGGACTCCACATTAGGCAGGGAATATGCACATAAGTGCCTTACATTAGGTCCCAGAGTGTGACAGTTGTCTGGGGTATGTTTGTAAGCTACAAACGCACATTAAGCAAGCAAACCCTCCCTTTGTGAGTGCTGTTACTAGCTCTGATTGACCTCTCAACTCTGGATACTCATTGCAAACATTCAGAGTATCCATTCTGAGAGCAGTTATTCTGGTGTAACTATTCCAGTGCTGCACACAGAAAAATTAATGGTACCAGTGAAGCCAGTGGCTGTATATCATATTAAACAGTCCACTGCTTCATTGCACCTAGCCTGATTTGTATTGTTGGCCGGTAGCCACAACATTTTAACCTTTATCAGAATAAAGTAATATTTTAAGCGTTCTTACTCAGGCAGTAAAAAGTTATTCTAATCAAGTTCGCAAACAAACCACAATATATAGTCTCTTCCTACGGCCTCATGCACACGACAGTATTTTTTCACGGTCCGCAAAACGGGGTTCCGTTAGTCCGTGATCCGTGACCGTTTTTTCGTCCGTGGGTCTTCCTTGATTTTTGGAGGATCCACGGACATGAAAAAAAAGTCGTTTTGGTGTCCGCCTGGCCGTGCGGAGCCAAACGGATCCGTCCTGACTTACAATGAAAGTCAATGTGGACGGATCCGTTTGACGTTGACACAATATGGTGCAATTGCAAACGGATCCGTCCCCCATTGACTTTCAATGTAAAGTCAGGAGTTAATATACCATAGGATCAGAGTTTTCTCCAATCCGATGGTATATTTTAACTTGAAGCGTCCCCATCACCATGGGAACGCCTCTATGTTAGAATATACCATCGGATTTGAGTTAGATCGTGAAACTCAGATCCGACAATATATTCTAACACAGAGGCGTTCCCATAGTGATGGGGACGCTTCAAGTTAGAATATACTGAGAACTGTGTACATGACTGCCCCCTGCTGCCTGGCAGCACCCGATCTTTTACAGGGGGCTGTGATCCGCACAATTAACCCCTCAGGTGTCGCACCTAAAGGGTTAATTGTGCGTATCATAGCCCCCTGTAAGAGATCAGGTGCTGCCAGGCAGGAGGGGGCAGACCCCCTCCCTCCCCAATATTATATTCGTTGGTGGCCAGTGCGGCCTCCCCTCTCCCCCCCCAGTTAAAATCACGTTCCGAATCCCCCATCATTGCTGGCCAGTGCGGCCTCACATCTCCCCCCCCTAATTAAAATCACGTTCCGAATCCCCCATCATTGGTGGCCAGTGCGGCCTCCCCTCTCTCCCCCCCCTAGTTAAAATCACGTTCCGAATCCCCCATCATTGGTGGCCAGTGCGGCCTCACATCTCCCCCCCCCCTAATTAAAATCACGTTCCGAATCCCCCATCATTGGTGGCCAGTGCGGCCTCACCTCTCCCCCCCCTAGTTAAAATCACATTCCGAATCCCCCATCATTGGTGGCCAGTGCGGTCTCACATCTCCCCCCCCCAGTTAAAATCAGTTTCCGAATCCCCCATCATTGGTGGCCAGTGCGGCCTCATATCTCCCCCCCCCTAGTTAAAATCACATTCCCCCATCATTGGTGGCAGTGGAGAGTTCCGATCGGAGTCCCAGTTTAATCGCTGGGGCTCCGATCGGTAACCATGGCAACCAGGACGCTACTGCAGTCCAGGTTGCCATGGTTACTTAGCAATTTTTAGAAGCATTATACTTACCTGCGAGCTGCGATGTCTGTGACCGGCCGGGCGCTCCTCCTACTGGTAAGTGAAAGGTCTGTGTGGCGCATTGCCTATAGCACAGACCTGTCACTTACCACTAGGAGGAGCGCCCGGCCGGTCACAGACATCGCAGCTCGCAGGTAAGTATAATGCTTCTAAAAATTGCTAAGTAACCATGGCAACCTGGACTGCAGTAGCGTCCTGGTTGCCATGGTTACCGATCGGAGCCCCAGCGATTAAACTGGGACTCCGATCGGTACTCTCCACTGCCACCAATGATGGGGGAACGTGATTTTAACTAGGGGGGGGGGAGATATAAGGCCGCACTGGCCACCAATGATGGGGGATTCGGAACCTGACTTTAACTGGGGGGGGGGGGAGATGTGAGACCGCACTGGCCACCAATGATGGGGGATTCGGAATGTGATTTTAACTAGGGGGGGGGAGAGGTGACGCCGCACTGGCCACCAATGATGGTAGATTCGGAACGTGATTTTTATTAGGGGGGGAGATGTGAGGCCGCACTGGCCACCAATGATGGGGGATTCGGAACGTGATTTTAACTAGGGGGGGGGAGAGGGGAGGCCGCACTGGCCACCAATGATGGGGGATTCGGAACGTGATTTTAATTAGGGGGGGGGGAGATGTGAGGCCGCACTGGCCACCAATGATGGGGGATTCGGAACGTGATTTTAACTGGGGGGGGGAGGGGAGGCCGCACTGGCCACCAATGAATATAATATTGGGGAGGGAGGGGGTCTGCCCCCTCCTGCCTGGCAGCACCCGATCTCTTACAGGGGGCTATGATATGCACAATTAACCCTTTAGGTGCGGCACCTGAGGGGTTAATTGTGCAGATCACAGCCCCCTGTAAAAGATCGGGTGCTGCCAGGCAGCAGGGGGCAGTCATGTACACAGTTCTCAGTATATTCTAACTTGAAGCGTCCCCATCACTATGGGAACGCCTCTGTGTTAGAATATACTGTCGGATATGAGTTTTCACGAAGTGAAAACTCATATCTGAAAAAGCTTTTATGCAGACGGATCTGTGATCCGTCTGTGTGAAAGTTGCCAACGGCCACGGATCACGGACACGGATGCCAATCTTGTGTGCATCCGTGTTTTTTCACGGACCCATTGACTTGAATGGGTCCGTGAACCGTTGTCCGTCCAAAAAATAGGACAGGTCCTATTTTTTTGACGGACAGGAAACACGGATCACGGATGCGGCTGCAAAACGGTGCATTTTCCGATTTTTCCACGGACCCATTGAAAGTCAAAGGGTCCGCGAAAAAAACCTGAAAATGGCACAACGGCCACGGATGCACACAACGGTGGTGTGCATAAAGCCTAACTCTCCCAAAAACACTGAGGTGTGCCTGATGGCACAAAAAAAACACAACAGTCGGAGGCTCCTCTCTCTGCCGCTCCACGGACCTGTATGAGCGGGGAGAGGAGCTCCGGCAATTCAAAACTGCCGCTTCGCCCGCCCACCTGCCCAGCCGACCAATCAGAAGTGATCCTGAGAGGTGGCGTTACCGCCACCTCTCAGGATCGCAGGACGGTGATTGGTGGTGTATTATCACACCACCGATCACCGTCCTATTCCAAGTTATCGGGTCACTAGAGACCTGAATAATCCGGAAACGCAGCAAACCACAGGTCTGAATTTACCTGCAGTTTGCTGCGATCGCCGACACGGGGGGGGGGGGGTCACAGGACCCCCCTGGGCATTGTACCAAGGTGCCTGCTCAATGATTTGAGCAGGCACCTTGTTCCGATCACCGCCCGCCGCGTGGTGGTGATCGGAAATACACAGGGCGTACAGATATGCCCTGTGTCCTTAAGCCCTGTGTCCGTAACAGGTTAAAGACAGCGCTACAGGATAATACAGCGCCACATACCTCTTACATCCAGTGACTTCTCTTCTCTGATGTAGATATTCTCTTTCCTCTTCTTCTCACATTAGACCAGACCACCATGGTGACTTCTTTCAGCCGCGCCTCGTCTCTGCAGAGTTTAACAAACATCTTATTTTCTTTTCCATCATCCTCAGAACTCTGGCAACTGAAATTTAATGTGGATAAGTGCAAGATAATGCACCGGGGGCGTAAAAACCCAAGGGCAGAATATAGAATATTTGACACAGTCCTGACCTCAGTATCTGAGGAAAGGGATTTAGGAGTAATTATTTCAGAAGACTTAAAGGTGGGAAGACAATGTAATAGAGCAGCACGAAATGCCAGCAGAATGCTTGGATGTATAGGGAGAGGTATAAGCAGTAGAAAGAGTGAAGTGCTTATGCCGCTGTACAGAACACTGGTGAGACCTCACTTGGAGTATTGTGCGCAGTACTGGAGGCCATATCTCCAGAAGGATATAGATACTCTAGAGAGAGTTCAGAGAAGAGCTACTAAACTAGTACATGGATTGCAGGATAAAACTTACCAGGAAAGGTTAAAGGACCTTAACATGTATAGCTTGGAAGAAAGAAGAGACAGAGGGGATATGATAGAAACTTTTAAATACATAAAGGGAATCAACTCGGTAAAGGAGGAGAGCATATTTAAAAGAAGAAAAACTACCACAAGAGGACACAGTTTTAAATTAGAGGGGCAAAGGTTTAAAAGTAATATAAGGAAGTATTACTTTACTGAGAGAGTAGTGGATGCATGGAATAGCCTTCCTGCAGAAGTGGTAGCTGCAAATACAGTGAAGGGGTTTAAGCATGCATGTGATAGGCATAAGGCTATCCTTCATATAAGATAGGGCCAGGGACTATTAATAGGATTCAGATATATTGGGCAGACTAGATGGGCCAAATGGTTCTTATCTGCCGACACATTCTATGTTTCTATGTTTCCCACCTTCTCAACATCCCATCCTGCCACCCCCAATACTGTGTCCACTGTGCTCCCCAATACTTTCCTGCAACAACAGCCGCCCTGAAAATACTGGTAGCACACAGTGCATCAGTACAAAAACAATCCTTTATTTTGTGCACTAGTACAAAAAAATCCCCTCTTCCTTTCAGATCAGACCCCCAAATAAAACCCTAAATAAGATCCCCCATCTCAGACCAAACCCCCTTTAGACCTCTATGTCAGACACCATATAAGACCCCAGTTTTAAACCTCGGATCAGACCTCCATGTAAGACCCTGACCCAATATCAGACCTCAGATAAGACCCCCATTAGACCTCCAGACCCCCATTAGACCTCTAAACGCACATTTCAGACCCACATATCAGATCTCTGACCAGACCCCCATTAGACTTCCTGACCCCCATATTTGACCTCCATTAGACCCCCCAATCAGACCTCCGGACCCCCCAGTCAGACCTCAGATCAGACTGTAAAATAATACTTACCTCTCCTGCTGCCACTCTCCCTGTCCTGGCTGTCTTTTCTTCTCAGGGCCTGCAGCATCAGGTCAGAGTGCACCCTGTATGTCCTGATGCTGCAGGCAGCCAGGACACAGCAGCGCCGGCCCTGAGAAGAGCAAGCAGTAGGAGGAGTAAGTACTGTACAGCGCTCACAGCGCTTCTCTCCCCCTCCTCCTGCATACTAGTGAGCGTATCCATTATGCAGTGGCATTGCAAGGGGGGTGCGGGCCGCACCAGTGATGGGGTGACACCAGCAGGGCCAGCATTTACGAATCCCAGGCATAGTCATTTGTATTGCCGTCATCAGGAGAGGGAGAGATGTGTCTGGGATTCAAACCCACAACCTTCTGTATCGGAGGCAAAGCACTTACCCACACAGCCATAAGGGCTGCATTGCCACTGATTGAAAAAATATGAGACTTCTACTGTTATAGCTGGCTAAGTGTACATCTATAAACATGACAGCTGCCCTAACACACCCAGCACTACTATATCTCTATATGACAGCTGTCCCAGCACACTCAGCTATGCTATATCTCTATATATGATAGCTGCCCCAGCACACCCAGCTTTGCTACATCTAATACACATGACAGCTGCCCCAGCAAACCCAGCCCTGCTACATCTATACACATGACAGCTGCCCCAACACACCCAGCACTACTATATCTCTATATGACAGCTGCCCCAGGACACTCAGCTTTGCTATATCTCTATATATCTATCTACTGTATAGCAATACTTAGAGATATATATATATGTAGCAGAGCTGGGTGTGCTGGGGCAGCTGTCATATATAGAGATATAGTAGAGCTGAGTGTGCTGGTGCAGCTGTCATGTGTATTAGATGTAGCAGAGCTGGGTGTGCTGGGGCAGCTATCATATATAGAAATATAGCAGAGCTGAGTGTGCTGGGACAGCTGTCATATAGAGATATAGTAGTGCTGGGTGTGTTGGGGCAGCTGTCATGTGTATAGATGTACACTGGCTATAACAGAGTCTACAGTAGAAGTCTCATATTTTTTCAGTCAGTGGCAATGCAGCTCTTAGGGCTGTGTGGGTAAGTGCTTTGCCTCTGATAAAGAAGGTCGTGGGTTCGAATCCCAGGAGAAACTTTTCTGAAATACAAGCACTGACTCCATATATGGACATACAGGGCGGGACACAGGAAGAGGCTGCATCGCATCGCTGACATGGAGGTAAGTATAAGTGTTTTGTTTTTTTTAATACCCGACTGTTACTGCCATGGGGGGAGCGGAGGCACTTGATACTGGCACATGGGGGGAGGGGGGTTGGTACCTGATACTGGCACATGGGGGGGAGGAGAGAGGCACTTGATACTGGCACTTTTGGGGGGGAGATGGCACTATGATACTGGGACATGGGGGGGAGGAGAGAGGCACTTGATACTGGCACTTTTGGGGGGGAGGGGGAGATAGCACTATGATACTGGGACATGGGGGGGAGGAGAGAGGCACTTGATACTGGCACTTTTGGGGGGGGGAGATGGCACTATGATACTGAGACATGGGGGGAGGAGAGAGGCACTTGATACTGGCACTTTTTTTGGGGGGCGGGGGAGATGGCACTATGATACTGAGACATGGGGGGGAGGAGAGAGGCACTTGATACTGGCATGTGGGGGGGGGGTTTGGCACTTGATACTAGCACATGAGTGGGAAGAGAGAGGCACTTGATACTGGCACATGGGCGGTTTGGCACTATGATACTGGCACATGGGGGTGGGAAGGAGAGAGGCACTTGATACTGGCACATTGGGGGGGAGATGGCATTATGATACTGGGACATGTGGGGGGGAGGAGAGAGGCACTTGTTACTGGCACATGATGGGGGGGCATCTATGGGGACACTTACTGACACATTATTGGGGGGCATTATGGGGGACACTAGGCCGGCAGCCTATCAGAGGCCGGACACTGAGGGCATCTACTGGGGCACTATATATGGGGCATTTTATACTGATACATTATGGGGGGCACTAGCAGGAAGGGGGGAGAGAAGCACTATGGGGGCACTATGGGGACATTAGCTCAACTGGGGGCATTACAAGGGGGTATTTTTGCACTGTCTATTATAAGGAGAATTATTTCTACTGGGGGGGGGGGCATTATGGTGGGCTTTATTACTCCCACATTGTATGACCCCCTAGTAGAGTAGCAGCACCAGCTTCTCCCTGCTCTGCTATTCCTCTGCCCCTTCTCCAAATCCTTATTATGAAATCTTTCTTACTAGGATAAAGCACAACATCAGTTCCGCCGAGCCCCCCAGCCAAGTGTTGAAGTGGTCTCCGAGATCCCCAAGGGCCAAGCCAAGTAATTGTAAGTTTTCATGTGAAATATGTTTATGTTATACACATATAACATACACTGTGCCACACAATATACAGTATACCGCTACACTGTGCCACACAATATACAGTATACCTCTACACTGTGTAGTCTGTTCTATAAGCACCATTGTTTTGTGGCGGCGGACAGAAAATAATCTGGAAGTGCCCCTCCCGAGACCAGGCTCTGACTGCTAGGGGGGGTCTGCTGAGCTAACGGATGCCCCCTATGGCAGTAGCACCACCATAGCCCCCATATATGGCAAAAAAATGATTGCTTCGGGGGGGGAAAGGGGGTGACACCATTTTCTACCGCACCGGGTGACACCAGCCCTAGCAACGCCACTGCATTATGGAAGCACTCACTACTAGTATTCCCTTAAGATGCACTGGATCTTATAAAGGTAAAAGCAATTAGCGCTTCCATCTGTATTGATGGAAGCACTCACTGCTTCTGGCACCCTTCCTGAGAGCCGGCACCCGGGGTGGACCCCCCCCTCCCCCCTAGGCACACCACTGGTGCCGTGTAATATTGTATATGCAGAAGTGGGGGTGCCTGGTAGTATTGTATGCAGGTGGGGGGGGGGGTTTGTCATGTAATATTGTTTGCAGACGGGGGGTGGCTACATAATGTGTGCAGGGGGGGCGTGTAATATTGTGTGCAGAGACTATAGAGTAAGGGGCACACCACATAAAGCAAGGAATGCAAACCACGGGATCAATACGCTGCATGGTAGGAGAAAATTAAACGCCACATACTCAGGCTGCACATCCAATTGATTAAAATTGAAACTGTATTAATAAACAAAAGCCCAAGAAGTTAAAACATTGTATACTATAATGACATAGTGTATGGCTCAAAAGATAAGTGCAATACACATACCCACAAACACCTTGTTCAAATATAAGAACATGAGAGAGACCGCCAAGTACTAATGCAATTCAAAACTGGCTTCCTCAGGGGTACAGGTTGTGACATGTTTTTACTGAATACATGGTTTTCAGTATGTTCTCCGTACTTGATATTTATTTATATATATTTTATACTGTACAAGTCAAAGTGAAATCTGCCGGTTTTATGGTTTTTAATAAAAACGTAGTGTTGTACCAAAAAAAAAAAAATTCTATATATTTTTGTTCGTTTCTCATTTTTTTTATTTATTAACTTTTGTCATTCTGCTGTTTTCTAGGAGCTTGTATCTGTGCATAGAGATAGGCGCAGACATCTATAATAGCTAGTGTTGAGGGAAGAGAGTTTCAGATGCTTCATCCAAAGTCGCTTCAATTAAAACTTCGCAATAAGGCCTCATACACACGACCGTATGTATTTAGCGGTCCGCAAAAAACAGATCCGCAAAAAATACGGATGACATCCGTGTGCATTCCGTATTTTGCGGAACAGCTGGCCCCTAATAGAACAGTCCTATCCTTATCCGTGGTGTGGACAAATATAGGACATGTTCTATTTTTTTTCGTAACGGAAATACGGACATACGGAAACGGAATGCACACGGTGTACCTTCAGTTTTTTTTTTTGTTTTTTTTTTAACGGACATGGAATGACAATACGTTTGTGTGCATGAGGCCTAATACTGTATGGAGATTCGTCTCCGTATAGTATTAGAATGTATGGGCTCTGATGATCTGAATTAAGTTATTCACGAAGTTGAGTGAGACTTGAATAACTCAGGTAGTTGATTTTTAAAGTGGAAAAACACTTTAAAACTTGAAACCGAACTCGGCGAAGTTTTGAATGAAGCGACTTTGGATGAAGCATCCAAAGCTCGCTTCACTCAACAGCAACAATGGCCTAACAGACACGCACATTACACTGCCCTGCTGATCTGTGTAGAGCAGAATTTAATTTTACAAGGGTTCTACCTGCATTGTACAATGCTTTAACCCCTTCCTGACCACCCAATGTAAATATACATCGTTGGGTGGGTATTTAAAATATGGCGGCCTCTCGCAAGCACCATAGCTGCTGGGTGCTGTTTTAAACAGCAGACACCTGGGGCTCATGTATGTGATTGACGATAACGTTGATTGCACATATTTAACCCCTCAGGTGCCTTGATAAAACGTGACCATGCATCGGCTCCCCCTACTGACCCTTGGTGCTCCTGAATGATCCAAGGCTGCCATAGCTGTCTTCCTATGAAGATCCTGCCTGTGCATTGGAGACTATTGGGGGAACTATAAAAAAAATAAGTGTACAAAAAAATAAATACATTTTATATATACATATATATATATATATATTTGTGGTCAAGGCTAAATATGAACTTGAGCAGCGCGCCTGCCTGGAACCTAACCGGCTGGGGTGTGCCAGGAGCCGGGTATGAGAGTAGCCTAAAAGGGGGCTACCCTAAGGAGGACCCTTGAAATGAAGGGAACGTTCCAAGAACCGGAACGCCCACTGAGATGAGGTGAGTGGGGGTTTAAAAAGGCTCAAGCCCCTCCCACAAATGCAGGCTGAACCTCAGCCTTACCAACTTGTGGTCAAGGCTAAATATGAACTTGGGCAGCGCGCCTGCCTGGAACCTAACCGGCTGGGGTGTGCCTGGAGCCGGGTATGAGAGTAGCCTAAAAGGGGGCAAAAATGACAACGATATAGTAAGGTGCAAGACTTTATTACCTTATAACACCAATGACCGAAACGCCTGCGAAATCTCCACCTGCGGGTTAGGTATGTATCTGGTGAAGCAAGATGACCGCCATCTCCCCATCTTTCGGATGACGTGGGAGGCTGCTCCAATGCAGAAGAAATGACCGGATATAGCGCTTGAGTCTAATCCTAAGCCAGCAGCAACCGTGCGGATGTGGCTGATAAATTGCGCCGTGGTGAGAGCTCCCTTGAGATGGGGTAGCAGAGGGCTGTGAGGTGGCGCATCCCGGAGGGCGAGGATGAGCTGGTCAAACACCTGTACCGGGCACCATTCAGTACCAGTGGGGAAAAACTGGACCTCCACCGGGGGGCCAGTTTGACTGGTTTGGGTGGTAATTATCTTCAGCGCGTAATGGTCAACATCCCGCACCAGCTGCTCTCTGTGCAGACTGCACCGTCCTGCCGTACTGCATGAGAACTCGCCTGGTCTAAGGAAGCCGTAAAAGGCTAAGTACATGGCCGCTTTAATGATTAAGCTGGAGAAGGGCCCAAAAGGAGCACCATCCAGGGCTGAAGACAATTTCCGGAACATCTCCCCCGTGACACCCTGCCTGCGGGACGGGGGATTGGACCCACCCTTCTGGACCCCTCGCAAGGTGGCCTTGATTGCGTGCGCAGAAAAAATGTACCCACCCCCTGGGTTGCGGAGCATGGTGTGGTGTTGGACGCCCGCCAGGTACAACCTAATGGTGTTGTAGGATAGGTGTAACTGGTGGTGGCAATGGGCGATGAAGGCCATGATGTAAGGAATGTCCGCCAGGCCAGCCTGCGGGTTCAGACGTGAAAACTCCTGGAAAGTTCTCAGGCCTGAAAGATAGTTCCTGGCCGTGTTGGGGGCAAGGGACTGCTGCGCCAGCTCCCTTGCTGAAGAGACGAGCATGCCTAGTCCATTGTCAGGGAACTGAAAGGCGGGGTGGGATATCTGAGCGGCTCGGCCTCCGGCATGACCTGGAAAAAGAGTTCGAAATTGAATCTAGACAGCGCGTCGGCTGCCACATTCTTCTCACCCGGGATGTGGCTACAATGCACGTGGAAGTTGTGTGACAGAGCCAGCCAAACCAGCTGGCGTAAAAGCGCCATGATCTTGGGGGACTTGGCCCTGCCCTTGGCCAAGATGTCAACCAAGGCCTGGTTATCTGTCACAAACATCACCGGCAAGTTAGCCCAGAGGTGACCCCATGCTTGAGCAGCTGCCACGATGGGTTACAACTCCAACAGGGAGGAGGTGCGGATGGATTCAGCCTCCTCTAAGATGGTATTGGGCCAATGATCCGCTAGCCACTGGGAACCCCAAATGGCCACGTAGCCGCAAGATGCAGCCGCGTCTGAAAAAATGGTCGGGCAGGAGGGAGACCAAGATGACACGAAAAATGAGACGCCGTTCCAACGGGACAGGAACAACTCCCACATGGCCAGGTCCGCCATGGCCTGGCTGTCCAACCGGATGATGCTGTCCTGTTCGGGTGCCGAGGGAAGAGGCTGGAGGAGCAGCCTCGACACAAAGGTTCTTCCCTGGGGCAAAATCCTGGAGGCAAAGTTGAGCCGCCCCAGAAGAGACTGCAACTCGACTCTAGTGAGGCACCCCGCGGCTGCCGCATGGGAAATGACCTCCCGACACTGAGTGAGCTTCTCTTCTGGTAGGCTGGCCTGCAACAGAACCGAATCCAGGACGATGCCCAAGAACGAGACCCTCGTGGCGGGACCCTCAGTCTTTGACTCAGCGATCGGAACAGCCAGACTGGCGAACATCCCGAGGAGGACGGTGAGAATGCCGGACCCGCCTTGCGGATCCTCAACAACTAGAAAGTCATCGAGGTAGTGGATGACCGACCGGAGGCCCCCGTGATGGATCAGGATCCAATGTAGCGCCTTGGCCAGCTGGTCGAATAACCATGGGCTACTCGTGGATCCAAACGTGAGCCTGTTGGCGAAAAAATACTGGCCAGCCCACTCAATGCCGTAGAATTGCCACAACTGCGGGAGTTTAAACGCATCTGCGATGTCAACCTTTGCCAACCAAGCGCCCCTACCATGCAACAGGATGGCCTGAATTGCGTCGTCCACCGAGGAGTAACGCAGGGAATTAAGGCTAGGAATACCGGACACATGAGGGGCGGACAGATCATAAATTAATCTTTTTTTATTGGTGTTCTTCTTTGCCACTAAGCCGATGGGGTTAATACTCCAAGAGGAAAATGGGATGCGCGGGAACGGGCCTATGAGAAACCCCTTGGCTACCTCCGACTGGAGCAACTCGCTAGTTGCTGGAGGGTCCAGGGTGGCGGACAGCAGATTCCTGCCCTCCCAGGGCACTTGCGGCAGAGTGATGAGCCCTGTGTGGAACCCCTGGCGGAAGCCTGCCAACAGGAACGCCACAAAATCCTGATCATGGTGATCGCGAAGGAGTGCCGCCAAGAGGTCCACGTTGATGTCCGCTAGTCAGGAACCTTTGGAGGACTTTTTTGGGCAAGCGGACCGTGGGTGGGCCCTGAAGCACAGGGAGCAGACATGGAGTGACCTGCAGCTGGCATATGAGCACCCCCCTGAATTAAAGTTATTGCAGAACTGGCTCTTCCCTAAGTAGACAATAGGTCTGCCGAGCTTGTCCGTGGAGGGGTTGGATGGAAATGACCCGGAGGTCCCCGGGATGGCCCTATCCTGAGACGGGTGTGCGGTATTAGGGCACCATTCAGAGGAGTGGAAGATCGATTGACACGTCGCACAGTTGGGAGCCCTGAGGCCAGCGAAGTGACGGCAAAAGAGCTCCGTGTCAATCAAGGACCAGCTGGTGACATACTGGAACTGGGCCAGAGCTGCCACCGCCTTAGCTGCAAAGGAACGGTGGTAGTCATAGAAGGCCAACCCACCATACTTGTGCCCCAGGTCAGTGACCAGGTATAAATAGCTGTCCAGCTCCTCTCTTCACTCCGGCTGCGCGGTGCAGACGATGTCCCTGAAGAGGCTAAAAGCCAGGACAAATTCCGGGATGGTCTACTTCCGGTTGAGCCGTGAATCCTTGGCCCGAAGGACCACCGACACATCGCCACAGTTGATGACCCGGTTCTCAGGTACATCTTGAGCGGCAATGAGGATTGATGCCAGATTGACATCTTTTCCCGCCAGGATGTCCCTCTTGAGGTTATCGGGAATGAAGTGAGAGGGGGACACTTGTGGAATAGGTCTTGGCGTACTTGTAGCCAGCCAACCCGATGTGGATGGAGTCATCAGCGGAACGGAAGCCGGGGGTGCCACGGGTGGCCGGGATTCTAGCTCCGAAACCTTTGCCCGAACATCCGCCACTGAGTCTACCAAGGAATTCAGGGTCGACTGTAGCTGCACCAGGGACAACTGGATGGCCGACGCCTCCTGCTGCACTGCCGCGGTGCTGGGGCTGGTCATGAGCAGTTTGTATAGCTCTGCCTTCCTTGCGGTGGCCGGGTGTGGAATGCCTCTTCGGTTTAACTCAGCCAACAGTTTTGGGATGGTCCAGCTCCGAAGGGATGAGGGACCCGCTTGGCTTGACATGATTAAGCCGGAGATGGAAAGGCCGTTCTCCATATCCGAGGCCCGAGACATGGCAGAGCAGCTAAAAAATACAAGGTATGACAAAATAAAGGAGAAAAAAAAAAAAAGAGAGGGTGATGACGTACTGGAAATCGGATTGGTGCACGACAGAGAAACACGTACCGGTAATGGAATTCGCGAGACGGCTCAGTCGAACCTGGCCTAACCGAACAGACGATGACAATTAAAGCGTGGTCATGACTTGACTGGGACTGAGGTGGTGCCAGTGCGAACTTAGCTGAACAGGATCGAAAGGAACGGAGAAATGGGAACAAACTCCTGTAAATAAAGCAGTAGGCGAGAAAACATTTGAAGGTGCAGTGGATATGGGTGCCCTCCAACCTGCGGAACCAGGCGAACTGGCCAGGCCAGGGCGCACCCTAAGGCCAAGTAACCATGCGAGCGCATCGGACCGGACACCTGACCGAAGAGAGCCGCCTGAGCGTACCAGGCGATTGACAGGAGAGAAGGCGCGTAGCCATGAAAATAGAGGCTGCGCGTAGCAGCGGCCCGCGAAGGGCAGTGGTAAGACATGAACCTAGGAGTTGACGGAAAGCAAGAACGACCAGGGAAGAAGCCGAAGGACGGCCCCTTCGAAGACTCGAAAAGTCGAAGGACAGGTGCGTGAACCCGTGTGTTTAGACCAGAAAAACATGAAGACCCGGGCGTACCAGGAGTGAACCGAGCCCTGGGCGTACCAGGGAAGAAGGAGGCGCCACCAAACCGTGACCGGACACCCGACTGTGCCCATCAGACAAAAAAAAACAAAAAACTTAGCGACATGAAAAACCACGGTGGCCTGGGCGAACCAGGAAGACCAGACAACCCTGGACGTGACCAGGTGCCCGAGGTGGGATGGAGCCGTGCTGGTCCTATGTGGGACACCCATCCTTGTATTAGAAACGGGCAAACCCTTTTTTTTTTTTTTTATGGCAGTTAAATAGTTATTTGACTTCAATTTGGTGACTTAAATTATAACTTTTTTTTTTTTTTACTATATGGCGTTTTTTTAATTTTTTTATGTTTTTTTTTTACCGATCACACATGGCGGGTTTGGTTGAAAGGAGAAAAAACGTATTTATTTATTTATCTTTTTTTTTTTCTAACGTCTTTGCCCTGCTGGCGGGTTTACAACCATCAATGTGTGACTTGCCCAGGCCCTGCCCTGTGGGCCAGGACCGTGCCGCCACCAGGAGAATTGACCCCTCTCTTCTCCAACTCCCCCCACCCCCCTCCCTTTTTTCCCTCCCCTGTCCGGCCCGGCTGCCCGTGAGCCCGCGCTCCACGTGGAACGCAAGCTGACCTCGCAGCCAGGGAGACCGGCCAGGGGGCGGGTGACGTCACCAGTGGCGCCAGAAGACGAGTGCGTTCCAACCTGGAACGCACACTTCCGTGCGCCGGTTGCTAGGCCGGAGGTGCCGGCCCGAGGTTCCTTCCCCCCCCCCCAAGAACCCCCCCCCCCCTGATCGGGGAGCAGCCGGGGACCGGCCCAGGAAGTGCGTGCGTTCCGCCTCCGTGCGCCGAGTCGGGGAAGCGGTGAGCCGGCCAGACAAGTGCGACCCCCCCCCCCCTCCTCCTGCAAGGAAGAACCGTGCAGGCTACCGGGTGCGCTCCCCATCACCACGCCGCCAGGCCACAGGGAGACGGGCAGTGGGGGGGGGACCCGGAAGCGCGTGCGTTCCACGCTGGAACGCACCAGTGGAATGAGGCGGCGGGAAGGAGCCGGACTGCCGCAGTCCTTGCCCTGCGAAAGAGCCCCCCACTTACCTCCAGAAGAGACGGAACTCTGCACGAGGCGACCGTAGGTACCAGAAAACACACAAACAATAGCGAATGAATGAAGGGAACGTTCCAAGAACCGGAACGCCCACTGAGATGAGGTGAGTGGGGGTTTAAAAAGGCTCAAGCCCCTCCCACAAATGCAGGCTGAACCTCAGCCTTACCAACATATATATTTGTGGTTATGGCTACGGCCAAGAGATACCCGAAGAACCCTATTTATAGAAACAACGGGAACAACCTAACCCAGCTAGGAGTGTCTTAGCTGACCGGACTAAATGGCTTGTTGTGTGCCCTAAGCCATGATCGTGGGTAGGCCTATAAGTGGGCATACCCTGTGGAAATGAGAAGATAAGGGAGGGAGGGTGGGGCACCTGAGAACACACGCCTGTGAGTGAGGCTGTGGCTCATATATGAAGAGCCTCCGCCCCTCCCACAAATGCAGGCTGACTAATCAGCCTTACCAACTTGTGGTCATGGCTACAGCCAAGAGATATCCGAAGAACCCTATTTAGAGAAACAACGAGAACAACCTAACCCAGCTAGGTGTGTCTAACCTGACTAAATGGCTTGTTGTGGCACTAAGCCATGATCGTGGGTAGGCCCATAAGTGGGCAAAAACCAAGCCAAGTAGGGTAGAAAAGGAACTCGAATGGCATGTGCAAACTAATCCCCAAGCCAACTGCAAGGCGTCAGGGATCTAGAGCAAAAATTCGGGGTGTATGAGGCAAGACCAGAAGGAGACCTACAACCCATCTTGTGGATGACAAGGCCAGAGACATGATGCTCAATATTGCGGATACTGCCCCAAAGTGGAATGGACAACCGGGAATATGGTTGTGAAATGGATCATGAAAACCAACTGAACCTTGTAAAGTTTTGATTCTAGTGTGAGTACTGGCAATGCCCTAGCCTCATTAGTTCGTGGGACTGAAACCTAACTGCCTAGACTAGGCAGGAATAAGGGTCAAAAAGAACTATGTAGATAGGAAGAGAATCCTTGAATAGTTCCCCAGACAACAGCTATCTGCTAGCCGTGGTCCGCGCGTTGTTCTACTGTGTGCCCCTGAGAATTGTTTTAACGCTTGAGACGTGAAGACCGACCTACTATCTGAATCTTCTACCGTGAGGAAATGCTGGACCTTGTCCAAAACCTGATTCAACGTGGTTGTAGGGAGTCTGAGTTAGTGCGGCAAGAAGCTACCAAGCCATAATATACAAGATTCTGTCTATGCCCTCCCATGAGTGAGGGAATGCAATTGCAATGAAGCTACCGGCGAAAATGAATTCCTGGTCGTGGTAAGAAGGCAAAGACTTTGTGCGGGGACCTGGTTGACAAGATATGATCGACTACGATCAGAGACTGAAATGCTAGAGGGAATTACCCTACTTGTTCCTCCTCTGGCAGGACCTGAACGAAAGCCTGAACAATTAAAGCAAGACGAAATATCTGCGTAAGACATGACAATGATGCTGTAGGGCGACCCGGACCAGTTTGCAGTCAAAACATAAAGTGAGCGATCAACATGGATGATTAGGAAATTAGGGAAGCAGGTATGCGCATGTGATACATACGGGCCAAATCAGCCCAGATGGACAACCAACCAGGCAATCAGCCCAGCAGGACTGAAAACAGTCATCAGGCCCCCGAAGCCATGGGGCCGAAGCTGTCATCGGGCCCCCGAAGCCATGGGGCCGAAGCTGTCATCGGGCCCACGAAGCCATGGGGCCGAAGCTGTCATCGGGCCGTTTTTTTTTTTTTAAGAAATTATAACTATAATAAGTGACCTGAATAAGGTGCAGGTGAAATTAAACCATGAGCCTGACCGATGTGGCAGGCGATAACTAAGATAAACTATGTGGCCTGAATAACATGCAAGGCGAAATATTGTTAGGAACGAGACCTGACCGACGTGGAAGGTGACCCCCAACATGAATTCAACTGCATGACCTGAAAAGACCAAGGGAAACGTGACAGAAAATCGAGATAATAAGGGACATTGACTAAAATGAAACCTAAATAACATAAGCTGGCAAGCAGGTAAAGATGAGAGTCATTTAAAACCAAAAGCATAGCTGCACAGGTGGACAGACAACCATTGGTCGGACCCCTGAAGCCATGGGGCCGAAGCAACCACCAAGGGCCCATGGGGCCGGGCAGCCGCCGGGATGCGGATCTTAGAATTAAGGATGGCTGAGGAAAATATTGGGGCTTAACCCGACGGGTTTAGTAATCAACCGGGACTCGATAACCTAGAAAGACAAAGACATGGGGTAAAGCTTCTTAATGAAAAGGAGGCTGAAATGAACCGCAAGTACTAATCTGTAAAATATAAATGAACAAAAGAAAACTTCTGAAAGGTGTGCCATGGAAAATAGTATCAGATGGCCGTATGACCTACCAATGTCGATTACAATTGTGAAATCCTCTAAGCCAAGAGCCACTCCAGCGAGTCCCTTATGGCGGGAGCCATGCGTGCGAGTCCCTTATGGCGGGAGTCATGCGTGCGAGTCCCTTATAGCGGGAGCCATGCGTGAGAGTCCCTTATGGCAGGAGCCATGCGTGCGAGTCCCTTATGGCGAGAGCCATGCGTGCGAGTCCCTTATGGTGGGAGCCATGCGTGCGAGTCCCTTATGGCGGGAGCCATGCGTGCGAGTCCCTTATGGCGGGAGCCATGCGTGCGAGTCCCTTATGGCAAGGAGCCATGCGTGCGAGTCCCTTATGGCGGGAAAAAGTATCAGATGGCCGTGCAAACTACGAATGACGATGCCAGTCGTGAGCTCCTATAAGCGAAGAGCCACTCGTGCGAGCCTCTTATGATATTTTTTTTTTATAAACCACTTATGCAGCACCAGAATGCCTTGGGGACTCGCATAACCATGACCCCCTCCAACAGCAAACCTGGGACACTAACCAGCCTACAACCATGTCGTACCCCTAACAAACAAAACATGAAAAACGGTCATGGGGCCCCCGGAGCCATGAGGCCGGATCAGTCATAGGGCCCCCGAAGCCAGAGGGATGACGTTGCGGTGACGATAAGTAATTAAAACGTAAGCCGGACCTGATGGGATATGCAGCGACTTGAATGATTGGATTGGCTAGAAGGTGGCCTAAGGAACATAACTGCCAACAGGCGTTGAAAATATAGACATTAGTAATCCAAAGCACGTGCATTCATAAAACACTAACCACCGCGAACCATGAAACGTAAACATGAAATTGAAACAGAGATGGGAGAAAAACAAGAGCCTGAAACATTGCAAGTTCGCCAAGAGAAGTCTCTTATCGTGACAAACAAATGAACAGCTTGTGAAAACATAGCAGGAAACTTACTCCTATTGGGCCACTGACCTCCGCTGAGGAGCTGTTTGGTGAACTGGAGCAGGAGATCAATCTGAGTGAATACAAACAAGAAGTAAAAGGAGACCAGTCTGAGTGATTATGAACCAGGATTAAAGAAGAGCAAAAAAAATAATAATAATAATAATAATTTTCTCTGTGAGGTGAACAGAAAAGTAGGCCTATGGAATGTAACAGACCACCGAGGAAAGGAACGTAAGCCTGAAAAGAACGCAGTTATGTTTGTCGGGAGAGAGGTACCAGACCTGATGGAATATGCAGCGACTTGAATGATTGGATTGGCTAGAAGGTGGCCTAAGGAACATAACTGCCAACAGGCGTTGAAAATATAGACATTAGTAATCCAAAGCACGTGCATTCATAAAACACTAACCACCGCGAACCATGAAACGTAAACATGAAATTGAAACAGAGATGGGAGAAAAACAAGAGCCTGAAACATTGCAAGTTCGCCAAGAGAAGTCTCTTATCGTGACAAACAAATGAACAGCTTGTGAAAACATAGCAGGAAACTTACTCCTATTGGGCCACTGACCTCCGCTGAGGAGCTGTTTGGTGAACTGGGGCAGGAGACCAATCTGAGTGAATACAAACAAGAAGTAAAAGGAGACCAGTCTGAGTGATTATGAACCAGGATTAAAGAAGAGCAAAAAAAATAATAATAATAATAATAATTTTCTCTGTGAGGTGAACAGAAAAGTAGGCCTATGGAATGTAACAGACCACCGAGGAAAGGAACGCAAGCCTGAAAAGAACGCAGTTATGTTTGTCGGGAGAGAGGTACCAGACCTGATGGGATATGCAGCGACTTGAATGATTGGATTGGCTAGAAGGTGGCCTAAGGAACATAACTGCCAACAGGCGTTGAAAATATAGACATTAGTAATCCAAAGCACGTGCATTCATAAAACACTAACCACCGCGAACCATGAAACGTAAACATGAAATTGAAACAGAGATGGGAGAAAAACAAGAGCCTGAAACATTGCAAGTTCGCCAAGAGAAGTCTCTTATCGTGACAAACAAATGAACAGCTTGTGAAAACATAGCAGGAAACTTACTCCTATTGGGCCACTGACCTCCGCTGAGGAGCTGTTTGGTGAACTGGGGCAGGAGACCAATCTGAGTGAATACAAACAAGAAGTAAAAGGAGACCAGTCTGAGTGATTATGAACCAGGATTAAAGAAGAGCAAAAAAAATAATAATAATAATAATAATTTTCTCTGTGAGGTGAACAGAAAAGTAGGCCTATGGAATGTAACAGACCACCGAGGAAAGGAACGTAAGCCTGAAAAGAACGCAGTTATGTTTGTCGGGAGAGAGGTACCAGACCTGAAGGGATATGCAGCGACTTGAATGATTGGATTGGCTAGAAGGTGGCCTAAGGAACATAACTGCCAACAGGCATTGAAAATATAGACATTAGTAATCCAAAGCACGTGCATTCATAAAACACTAACCACCGCGAACCATGAAACGTAAACATGAAATTGAAACAGAGATGGGAGAAAAACAAGAGCCTGAAACATTGCAAGTTCGCCAAGAGAAGTCTCTTATCGTGACAATAATAATAATTTTCTCTGTGAGGTGAACAGAAAAGTAGGCCTATGGAATGTAACAGACCACCGAGGAAAGGAACGTAAGCCTGAAAAGAACGCAGTTATGTTTGTCGGGAGAGAGGTACCAGACCTGATGGGATATGCAGCGACTTGAATGATTGGATTGGCTAGAAGGTGGCCTAAGGAACATAACTGCCAACAGGCGTTGAAAATATAGACATTAGTAATCCAAAGCACGTGCATTCATAAAACACTAACCACCGCGAACCATGAAACGTAAACATGAAATTGAAACAGAGATGGGAGAAAAACAAGAGCCTGAAGCATTGCAAGTTCGCCAAGAGAAGTCTCTTATCGTGACAAACAAATGAACAGCTTGTGAAAACATAGCAGGAAACTTACTCCTATTGGGCCACTGACCTCCGCTGAGGAGCTGTTTGGTGAACTGGGGCAGGAGACCAATCTGAGTGAATACAAACAAGAAGTAAAAGGAGACCAGTCTGAGTGATTATGAACCAGGATTAAAGAAGAGCAAAAAAAATAATAATAATAATAATAATTTTCTCTGTGAGGTGAACAGAAAAGTAGGCCTATGGAATGTAACAGACCACCGAGGAAAGGAACGTAAGCCTGAAAAGAACGCAGTTATGTTTGTCGGGAAAGAGGTACCAGAGCGGTGGGTGCAGACTGCCCCGGTGAGATTATTAAGTAAAACCATGACGTAGCAATGAACAGGAGAATGCAGCTTTGAGTGGGAGCAGAGTACAACACATGATGTAACAACAAGTTGGAAGGCTGAAAAGTCAGCCTGAATTTGTGGGAGGGGCATCTTACCTTCTTAAGCGCCAGCCCCCAGCTCCTCAGGGCGCTTCTGTTCATATGCTGGATAAGGAGTCGCTTTGCTCTGGTACTGCACCCTTGCACGTCGTGAGCTGCTTCAACTGCTTCGCTCGCCACCCATATACCGCTGATTCGCGTCCTCAGGACAGGTAACTAATGTATGATGTTCTCCCCGCTCCACAAGGGCTCCTCCGAGCGGCGGTCACATACTTCCGGCTCGCGGGGTCGGCGTGCCTTCTAGCGTGGAATGCACGTCGATATTCGCTCCAGATCCGAGCGCTTCGCCTCCCTCATGCGGCGGCAGGATGGGCAGGGTCCGGCCTGCCGGTCACCCCCTCCACAGGGCCTCACCTGTCCAGTCCTCTGGCTTGGGCGCAGTCGCAAGGCCGGCGTACGTTCCAGCGTGGAGCGCTCGCCGGAATCCTCGTCCAGGCCTAGGTTTCCGGTCACGTGCTCAGCGTACGTTCCAGCGTGGAGCGCACGCCGGAATCCTCACTCAGGCCCGGCGGCTCTAATTGGCCAGGCGGCTCCAGGGCAGGTAAGCTCTGTCCACAATGATTGCTTTATGTAGTTATTACCAGTTATGAAGTGCACTCTAATCAGTTCCTCTACAATCATACCGCTGGGTTCCCCCTTACAGGAGCCTCCGGTCCGGGCCCCATGTTCCGGGCTTCTGATGATCAGATTGGCGTGCGTTCCAGCGTGGAACGCACGGCGATATCTGCTCCCACATCTGGGTCTCCTGCTCCACTTACAACTCGGGGCGGGTAGGCTCCGTCCCCCAGTCCACCCTTCCGCATGGCCATCCCCCACCAGTCATTCTCCTCTTGTCTCCCTGCTTCTGGGGGTAGATGGGCGTGCGTTCCAGTGTGGAACGCACGTCAAACAAATCCATATACGAAGTAGGCAGGGGTGTCTAGCCCCTGCGCAACAACTGTTCATGTCTATAAGCGGCCATTTATAAATTGTGGGCGCAAAAACTCAGCAGGGTTACCCAGCAACCAAGCGGTCACAAGCGCACACCCGCCGTACCGCGATGCGTCAGGTGGGATGAAGAAAAAGTTATCCTCTGTCCCCACTCATAGGGGGTCAGGGGGAGGGCTCCTGGGTCCCCCGTTAGGTCTGGAAGGGCACTAGTTTAAGTTCTGAGGCCGAAGAGAGCTGGGGGTCTCACCAGGTGTAGGTTAGGTCTTTATCGCACCTCATACGCAATCATCTGTCACTAATCGTTCACTGCAATTATCTGTTCTGATCTGTGGTGGCGGCAGGGCCACGTGATATATGTATGTGCTTTCACGTTATATGCTGTTGTCTCCCTGCTCTGCTGGATCGCCCAAGCTCACACCTGCCTCTGTCTCCTGGATCGCCCAGGCTCTCACCTGCCTCTGTCTCCTGGATCGCCCAGGCTCACACCTACCTCTGTCTCCTGGATCGCCCAGGCTCACACCTACCTCTGTCTCCTGGATCGCCCAGGCTCACACCTACCTCTGTCTCCTGGATCGCCCAGGCTCACACCTACCTCTGTCTCCTGGATCGCCCAGGCTCACACCTACCTCTGTCTCCTGGATCGCCCAGGCTCACACCTACCTCTGTCTCCTGGATCGCCCAGGCTCACACCTACCTCTGTCTCCTGGATCGCCCAGGCTCACACCTACCTCTGTCTCCTGGATCGCCCAGGCTCACTCCTACCTCTGTCTCCTGGATCGCCCAGGCTCACTCCTACCTCTGTCTCCTGGATCGCCCAGGCTCACTCCTACCTCTGTCTCCTGGATCGCCCAGGCTCACTCCTACCTCTGTCTCCTGGATCGCCCAGGCTCACTCCTACCTCTGTCTCCTGGATCGCCCAGGCTCACACCTACCTCTGTCTCCTGGATCGCCCAAGCTCACACCTACCTCTGTCTCCTGGGTCGCCCAGGTTCACACCTACCTCTGTCTCCTGGATCGCCCAGGCTCACACCTACCTCTGTCTCCTGGATCGCCCAGGCTCACACCTACCTCTGTCTCCTGGATCGCCCAGACTCACACCTACCTCTGTCTCCTGGATCGCCCAGGCTCACACCTACCTCTGTCTCCTGGATCGCCCAGGCTCACACCTACCTCTGTCTCAGGTGACCCAAGGTCAGATGACCCAAGACATCAGCACAGGTATTAGCCTCCAGTCCCAGGTACGTTATCCAGACTGACACAAGCCTTCTCGTAGGCACCGGTCGTACTACATTCCGGTCACATATAGTTATCCGGGACTATTTCTTTCTTTGCAGGTTAAGCATGTCACATGCTTCAGATGTGGAGGACACCATGTCACTCCCTGGAACGTCTGTCTCAGGCCAGGCTGGCACCATGTCCCTGAGAAGCTGGACGATTCCCAGGCTCATCGCCGAACTCAATAAGAGATGCATCCCTCACCCGGCCTCTGCCCACAAAGCAGAGTTATACAAACTGTTGATGACCACCCCGGGTCCGTCAGGTGTCCAGCCGGGGACACTCAACAGTCACTGAGGCATCTGCAAGCCACCATTGACTCCCTGGTCGGCATGGTGACTAACGCTCAGTCCAGGGTGTCGGTACTGGAGTCACGGGCCCCGGCCCTCCCCCCAGGCGTCCCACCCTCCAGGTGAGTCCGTTGTTCCTCAGACAGCCTCGATAGGTACTTCTATTTTCACTCCCCGGGTGGCCCCGGCCCATTTCATCCCAGACGGTATTAAAAAGGATATCCTGGCGGGAAAGGATGTGAACCTGGCGTCCATCCTTATCGCCTCACAAGATCTCCCTGAGAACAGGGTCATCAATTGTGGTGACGTCTCCCTCGTCCTGAGGGCCAAGGACGCAAGGCTCAACAGAAAGCTCACCATCCCGGAATTTGTTTTGGCGTTTAGCCTGTTCAGGGATATTGTGTGCTCGGCCCAGCCTAGAAGGAGGGAGGAACTAGATTCATACCTCTACCTGGTCACTGAACTGGGGCATAAGTATGGTGGCTCGTCATTTTATGACTATCACCGATCCTTCTCGGCTAAGGCTGCTGCTGCCCTGGTTCAATTCCAGTTCATCACCAACTGGGCAAATATCGATATGGAGCTGTTTTGCCGCCACTTCGCGGGTCTCAGGGCCCCGTCTTGTTCAGGGTGCCAGTCCATTTTCCATTCCTCGGACTGGTGTCCGAACGCGGTCAATCCCATCCAGGATAGGTCCCTGCCCTGTCCCTCAGGGGTTGACAAACTGGGCCGGCCCATCGTGTACCTGGTCTGCAACAATTTTAACGCGAACGGATGCGGCTTCAATGGTTGTAGGGCTCTCCACATTTGCTCGCTGTGCTTCAGGGCTCACCCTCGTCCGGCCTGTCCCAAGAGGTCTGCGAAACAACTATGACTAACCGACATTGACCTCGATCTCCTTGGCATCCTTCTGCGGGACCACCCCGACAGGGGGTTCGTGCAATTTCTGCTGTCCGGCTTCGCAGAGGGCTTTCACACGGGCCTCATCGCCCTGCCGCAGACGTCTTGGGAGGGCGGCAACCTGAGGTCTGCTTCTGAGGACCCGGCGGCAGTTGAGGAGTTGCTCCAATCCGAAGTCGACAAGGGTTTCCTCATCGGCCCGCTTGAGTCAATACCATTCCCTTCCTGGCGCATTAACCCCATTGGCCTGGTGTCCAAGAAAAATTCTAATAAAAAGTGGTTAATCTACAACCTGTCCGCGCCTCATGCCTCTGCTATTCCCAGCCTCAACTCGCTTATTCCATCCGAGGAGTTCTCCATGCAGTATTCCTCTATAGACGAGGCAATTAAGGACATCGTGAACTCCGGCAGGGGTTCCTGGTTGGCGAAGGCGGACATCTCGGACGCCTTCAAGCTCCTTCCCGTTAAACCACATTTATGGGGTTACTACGGGCTTAGATGGGCCGATCGCTATTATTTCGCGAACAGGCTCCCGTTTGGTTCGAAGAGTAGCCCATGGTTGTTTGACCAATTTGCCAAGGCCCTGCATTGGATCCTCGTCCACCATGGCGGATGACCTGCGGTCATCCACTACCTCGATGACTTCTTGATCATCGAGGGTCCACACGGCGAGTCGGGCAACCTGGCTACTCTTCTCCAAATTTTTTCCAGCCTGCAGGTCCCGATAGCCCACGCCAAAACAGAGGGCCCCGCCAATAGGGTGACGTTCCTTGGCGTCACCCTGGATTCCATCCGGATGGAGGCCAGCCTCCCGGAGGAAAAACTGGCGAGTTGCCGTGCGGCAATTTGCCACGCCATGTCCGTGGGCTATCTATCCAGGGTGGAGCTCCAATCCCTGCTGGGGCGTTTCAACTTTGCCTCCAGAATCATGCCCCAGGGCAGGGCATTCACCTCCAGGTTGCTCCAGTTGTTGCCTTCGGCTCCTGACCAGAGCAGCATCGTCCACTTGGACAGCCATGCCAGGGCGGACTTGGCCATGAGGTCCCTGTTCCTATCCTCCTGGAACGGTATCTCTCTTTTTGTACCGTCATGGGCACCGTTATACCCCACCATTTTCTCGGACGCTGCAGCATCCCGGGGGTATGCTGCTATTTTTGGGTCCCATTGGATGGCTGGCCAATGTCCCGTAGAGATCCGGTCAGTCTCCGAAAGTCTAAGCTCGTCTTCCCTCCTGGAGCTTTACTCCATTGTGGCGGCGGCTCAGGTGTGGGGTCATCGGTGGGCGAACACACCGGTGATGTTCATCACCGATAACCAAACGTTGGTGGACATCATCACAAGAGGTCGGGCAAAATCTTTTAGGATCATGTCACTCCTGCGCAGACTGGTTTGGCTCTCTCTCACCCATAACTTCCATGTGTTCTGCAGCCACATTCCAGGGGTCGAGAATGTGGCGGCGGATGCCCTGTCTCGATTTAATTTCCCCCTCTTTTTTCAGGTGCTGCCAGGAGCGGACCCCACGGGGTCCCCTCTTCCGGTCTTCCATTCTCTGGTGATGGATTAGAGTCCCTCCTGGCCCACGCTAGGAACCTGGTACAGCATTCCCTCTCCTCCAATACCATCAGGAACTACCAAGCCGGCTTCAAGGTTTATGAAGTTTTTTCCAGGTCCCACCCGCAATCTCAGGCTGTCATACAACGCCATCAAGCTGTACCTAGCGGGGATACAGCACGGCGCCATGCTTCATAATCCAAATGGAGGTTCCATTTTTTCAGTGCAGGCAGTCAAGGCGGCCCTTAGGGGAATCCAGAGGTGCGGGGATGCCCCTCCCGCCCGTAGACAGCCTGTCTCCGGCGAGATGTTTAGGAGATTGTCGTCCGCGCTGGATGGACATCCTTTTGGGCACTCTCCTAGTTTGGTTATTAAGGCAGCCATGTACCTCGGGTTTTATGGGTTCCTTAGGCCAGGTGAATTCACCAGCACCTCTCCTAAACGTCAGGGATTGCAGGTGCAGCAATTGTACTGGGTCCATGACCATTTTGATCTCTGGCTCCCTTCCATGAAATCCAATCAGCATGGGCCTCCCTCGGAGGTCGGGTTCTTCAAAACTTCTAACGATTGGTGCCCGGTCATGGCCCTCCGTCAATTGGTGGCTCTGCTTCAAGATACCCCCCTAGAGGGCCTGCTGCTACCTTGGCATGGGAATTTCCTGACTTCAATCCAGTTCGTGTCCCACATCAGAACGCTGGCTTCAGGTCTCTGTTACAACCCGCTGGCCATCACTGGGCACTCGCTCCGAATCGGGGCCGCGTCCTCAGCATCAAAAAATGGGGTGCCGGCGCATGTGATCAAATGCATGGGTCGCTGGCATTCTTCGTGCTTCACGAGGTACATCCCGAAACCGAACGTAGAGATTTCCCAGGCTTTCTGTAACCTCGTTCTCTGAGGGGAATTAAATGTTTTGGACACTACTCTGCTCTCCTCGTCTATTTTTGCCCACTGCTAGGCTTACCCTCGCTCCTGGTTCCCGGCACAACACAGCCAGCTTAGGTCAGGGGTAAGCGCTTCCCCTCATCTGTAGCCCTAAGCCTCTCCCATAAGTTGGAAGGCTGAAAAGTCAGCCTGAATTTGTGGGAGGGGCATCTTACCTTCTTAAGCGCCAGCTACCAGCTCCTCAGGGCGCTTCTGTTCATACCCACCCACCCCCCCTGTTTCTCAACACTCCCTTTAGGGTACGCCCACTGCTAGGCTTACCTTTGCTCCTGGCTCCCGGCACAACACAGCCAGCTTAGGTCAGGGGTAAGCGCTTCCCCTCATCTGTAGCCCTAAGCCTCTCCCATAAATGGGTGAATGGAGCTTTGGATGTGAGTGGTACCTAAAAAACATGGTATGGGCGCAGCTCTGAGTATGGGTAGCGCATGAAAAGCATGGTATAAAGCAGATGTATAAATGCAATCTGAAAGTGAGCAGAGTATTGACGTGATGCGAAAGCAGACACGTGAACGCAGCTCTAGTACTGAATGGATTATGGGACAAGATGTAAAAGCAGACATGCGGACGCAGCTTTGGATGTGAACGGAATATTAACTTGATGTGACAGCAGACACGGAAAGCGGCTTTGGTGAGTGGGTTATACGACCTGGTGTAGCAGTAGAAGTGTGAATACAACTCTGGGTATAAGCAGAGCATGAAATTTGGTATAACAGCAGCTCTGGTTGTGAACGGAGCATAACATAGATGTAACAGCGACGTGAATGCAGTTCTTGAAATGGGCCTGGAAAGAACCTGTAGTAGCATAGGACGTGTGAACGCAGCTCTGGGTGTGAGTAGAGCAAACATGATATACGGATAGACGTATGAATGCAACTCTGGTCGTGGGTGGAGTGCAAAAAATGATTTGACAGCGTAGTGTGAATGCACCTCTGGGTGTGGCCGAGAATGAAATTGGTAGAATAGCAGCTCTAAATGTGAGTGGAGCATAAACAGGATGTAACAGTGAACGTGAATGCAGCTCTGAAACAAGCCTAGTATGAACATGTTGTGACAGCGGACGTGTAAACACAGCTCTCACAGTGAGCAGAGCAAACATGGTATACCAGTTGACGCATGACTGGTTGTGATTGGAGCAAGGTGTGAACACCAGGGTGGTGCGTCCAGAGAATAAAAATGGAGTAACATTAGCAGCTATGGCTGTAAGGCGAGTACACAACATGTAATAACAGGCGTGCAATACGGATCCGGCTGTCGGCTGGGTACGGAATGAGATGTAACAGCCAACAGGTGAACGCAGCTTAAATGTGAGACCAATCTGAGTGAATACAAACCAAGAGTAGGAAAGTGCTGGACAGTAAAGATGTGCGGATGCAGCATAAGACATGAAATAAAAGCCGAAAGTGTAAATGCCGCTCAGGATAACAGCAGAGCATAAAAGTGCGGCAGGGTTTTTAAGTACATGGAGCAGTGAAATACGTGAAGTCTAACGATGGTGGTAGCGGGGGGAGGGGGAGACCCGTGGCAAGGAACAGCTACAGCAAGAGGCCTAAACAATAACAGCTGCGTCCGATCTCCAAACATGACGTCACGTGCAGCCCAGGTAACTCTTCCTTTACAGCAAACCGGCTGAAGTAACTTTTCATACGAGACGAACAAAGCGAAGTGAAACTTGTAAGATTTATAGGAACTAACTTCTATTACCAACAAAGTTGAAAAGAAATAGAAGTATTTAGCCCCAACAAACAAACCTGAGGTAGCAGATTCTGAGGCGAAGCCTCCCGTTCGCTAGCAAAGTCGGTTCGGAACCGGTCAGGAGACGGCCCCGGTCCAACCTACTTACGTAGTATGGCGCGTGCATGCTACGGTAGCAGAGAGCAGAGAGCAAAATGGTCCTATAACCAGGACGCGTTTCGACAATGTGTCTTTATCAACAGGTGTATCCAAATGCAATGAAGGCAAGGTATATATACAAAAGGTACCGCCCCCAGGGACGGAAGGCCCATCCCAAAAAGGGAGTGGTCTCAAGAAAATACAAAGCATCAATATAAACATACACAAACATAATAGAATAACAATAAGCACTAGGATAAGAGAACTGCCTTACATGTTGTAGTCTAATCCCGTAGTAGATAATTAAATAGTTGACGCCTGAAAAAAATAAACAGTAAATCAGTCCAGATCAAAAAATATTACAAATGCATAATCTCATATTCCCTATTTAGGCCTCTAAGGTGCAGTGTATCCAGCATGTGGATCCAAAAGGCTTCTCTTCGTAGGAGGATTTTCTTAATATCACCCCCTCTGCGTGGTCTAATCACCTGTTCCAGTACCTGATTTTTTGTCCTGATAGTTGACTTATGTTTATTAATTCTGTCTCTCACTGCCTGCATTGTCTCTCCAATGTATAGCAGACCACAAGGGCATTTAATGAAATAGATAACGTTAGAAGATTCACATGTAAAGAAACCCTTTACTTCAAATGAACGTCCATTATGTGGATGATAAAATATAGGGCCCTTGATGATGTGCGAACATTGGAGACAATGCAGGCAGGGGAACGTGCCTTTGCGTGGTGTTGACAATACACTCTGGCGTAATATACTGTACGTTAGGTGCCCCCTATCTGAATTAACTAGCATATCCCTATAGCTAGGGTTCTTTCTATTGCAAATTAAGGATGGGCTTTTGAACTCCATAACCTCCGGATAGGTTTTACCCAATAAATGCCAGTGTTTTCTGACAATATCATCAATCTGTTTATTAAAAGGGTGGAATTTATGTATAAATGCTACCCTAGCGGTGTCTCTTTTACTAGGGTGAATTGTCATTTCAGATTGGTCAGCACCACTACTGGCTAGGATATGTGAGGGATATCCTCGTTCCTTAAAGGGACACTGACAGGCCCAATAAGCATAATTAGCTATATATATGCATGCACAGGTCTTCTAATGTGCATTAAAAACATATAAGTATAACCCCTGTCCACCTTATGAATACTGCAAACTCATGTTTTATAACCTGAAGTAATCGCTTTTCTTTCTGCCCAAGGGGCGGCGTTTCAGCTTCACTTCTGCCCAGCCAGCCGCCCCCCAACCGCCGTTTTGAAGCGCCGCCCAGCTCATCAATATTCACTTCACTGGGCGGCTTCTGCTGTCCCCGACGTTCTGAGATCCGGCGCATGCCCAATAGAAAGCTATGGGCATCGGACTCACTTTCAGCTTCATGCGCCCGGCACCCATAGCTTTCTATTGGGCATGCGCCGGATCTCAGAACGTCGGGGACAGCAGAAGCCGCCCAGCGAAGTGAATATTGATGAGCTGGGCGGCGCTTCAAAGCGGCGGTTGGGGGGCGGCTGGCTGGGCAGAAGTGAAGCTGAAACGCCGCCCCTTGGGCAGAAAGAAAAGCGATTACTTCAGGTTATAAAACATGAGTTTGCAGTATTCATAAGGTGGACAGGGGTTATACTTATATGTTTTTAATGCACATTAGAAGACCTGTGCATGCATATATATAGATAATTCTGCTTATTGGGCCTGTCAGTGTCCCTTTAAATCTTATGGTCATTTCTTCAAGTCTCTGGTTCTGTATAGACGGATCCGAGACAATCCGTTTTACCCGCTGATATTGGGATTTAGGTATTGATTTCTTTAGAGAGGGGGATGTGCACTCATATAGTGCAAGATGCTATTTCTATCTGTTTCCTTCCTATAAAGGTCAGTGGATAGCTGAACCTCTTGGTTTTTCATAACCATCATATCCAAAAGGCTAACCCTGTCCCTGTCACATGACATGGTGAACTGTAAACCATCACAACATGTATTTAAGTAGTCAATGAACGTCGACAGAGTCTCACGTGGCCCCGCCCATATGCAAAAAATATCATCAATGAACCTTTTCCAAATGGTTATAGGACCATTCCTATTTATGGAATAAAAACAGTCTACTTGCATCAAGACACAGCTGCTGGGAGTTTTTCTTTTTCAATTATCGTGGAGTACACTCTTCTCCAGGGCACTGTGCACCAGAGCGAGTGCTGGTTTCTTTATACCTATCTCAGAATTTTTGAACCGTTGCACCGCTTCTTCCAAATGAATACTGCGGCTTCTACATTGAGCTTTGATACTGCAGAAGCAGAAAGGATCCTTTCACAGGTGACGTCAACATCGGAATTTCTTAATATTCCTACAAGTGAATACAAGAAGCGCCATTTGGAAAGAGAATTGCGGAGATTAACCTCATATGAACAGCATGCGGCTACCCTAGCCAAATATTATAAGGTGAATAGAATCCCAAGAGGCCTTAAGGTGCACTTGTGCCCTACCTTTTTTTCTGAAGACAGTGATTATTGTAAGGACTTTGAACGTATTATCAATAAATACTCATATGACCTTATCTTACTTACCATCAATCGTATCCAGAAGGCGATTGGTGAAATCAAGGAACAAGTCTTAGCCACAGAGCAACAATTACGAGATTCATTGACCCTTGATGAATTTAAGAGACTTAAAGAAACTGTGGATACTCATATTGCTTCTTATAAAAAAGATACAGAGGATAAGAAGATGCCAAAACTTCTGCGGGACTGTGAGGACTATCACCTGAACAAGGTATACAGATGGCAAGATACATCATTCCGCTCGCGGCCGGGATTCTGAAAGCCCGCGAGATCCGGATCATTCACCTCAAGCTCCGGCAACGAATCGACTGGCGCACGGGAGGCCCACCCTTTTCAGATTGGCAGGCGGCGTCCGCGCGGAGGAGGCAGAGGCGAGCAGGCCGCAAACATCGCCGGCATCACACGGAGACGGGACTGAAGGTAAAAGTCAATCACTGGTAATAAATCTGTCGTCCCGGTGTTTAAGTAGCCAGTAAGTTGAAGCACTACAGAAAGGCCTGTCATTTAGCCCCTCACCCAGATTCGATAGTTTCCAATTGGACATTGATGTACAGCAATTTTTTCACAAAGTGAGGCTGAAGGCCCACTTTGCTGAATCGGCCACATCTTTTCAGCGCACTGATATTGAGTCAGAGAAGACATGTCTACGTTTAAAAGATCTGGGACTGAGCAATAAGTCCACATTTATGCCCCCAAAAATACATCACCCAGTGGAAACATATATACAACTGGTAACTAAAGAAATAAGGAAACATTGTGACAAGATCAAAGGTGGTGGACTTTTTATGACACATAATGTAACAAGAGAAGAAAAGAAAGCTATTAAGGCCCTCATGGAGGACAATTCCATAACGATAAAACCTGCCAATAAGGGGGGCTCAATTGTGGTGATGAATAAGGAGAAATATATAAGTGAGGTCATGAGACAGCTGTCTGACTCTCAAACATATCAACTTCTTGATAGAGACCCGGTCTTTAGAATTAAAGAGAAGATTACCACTATGGTCAACTATTTTGAGACAGCTGGGACAATTGACCAAAATATGAGTAGATATCTTATAAATCGGTTACCAATCATCCCGGTGCTATATATACTACCAAAGGTACATAAGACGCTAACAGACCCCCCAGGACGCCCGATTGTGTCCTCAGTGGACTCTATTTTAAGTCCGTTAGCTATGGATTGGAGAAGGCCTTAACGCCATTTGTGAAAAACACGAAATCGTTTCTACTGGACACGCCTCATTTTCTAAAGATTGTTAATGATTTGGGTCATGTTCCTGGAGACAGCCTCCTAGTGACCATCGACGTGGTTAGTTTATACACGTCGATTGGCCACAGGGAGGGCATTCAGGCAGTCTCCATGGTCTTAGAAACTAGTGAATATCCGCCATCTATATGCGATTTCTTTGTACGGCTGTTAGAGATTGTCCTGATGGAAAATTATTTTTTGTTTGGGGATAATTATTACCTCCAAAAACGCGGGACCGCGATGGGGTCGAACGTGGCCCCGCCCTATGCAAATTTATTCAGGACTTTATTTGAAGAAATCTGTGTTTACACTAATGACTTATATAGAAATAATGTCCTCATTTGGAAAAGGTTCATTAATGATATTTTTTGCATATGGGCGTGAGACGTTATATTGACTACTTAAATACATGTTGTGATGGTTTACAGTTCACCATGTCATGTGACAGGGACAGGGTTAGCTTTTTGGATATGATGGTTATGAAAAACCAAGAGGGTCAGCTATCCACTGACCTTTACAGGAAGGAAACAGATAGAAATAGCATCTTGCACTATATGAGTGCACATCCCCTCTCTCTAAAGAAATCAATACCTAAATCCCAATATCAGCGGGTGAAACGGATTGTCTCGGATCCGTCTATACAGAACCAGAGACTTGAAGAAATTACCATAAGATTTAAGGAACAAGGATATCCCTCACATATCCTAGCCAGTAGTGGTGCTGACCAATCTGAAATGACAATTCACCCTAGTAAAAGAGACACCGCTAGGGTAGCATTTGTACATAAATTCCACCCTTTTAATAAACAGATTGATGATATTGTCAGAAAACACTGGCATTTATTGGGTAAAGCCTATCCAGAGGTTATGGAGTTCAAAAGCCCACTTTTAATTTGCAATAGAAAGAACCCTAGCTATAGGGATATGCTAGTTAATGCAGATATAGGGGGCACCCAACGTATAATACGCCAGAGTGTATTGTCAACACCACGCAAAGGCACGTTCCCCTGCCTGCATTGTCTCCAATGTTCGCACATCATCAAGGGCCTTATATATTTTATCATCCACATAATGGACGTTCATTTGAAGTAAAGGGCTTCTTTACATGTGAATCTTCTAACGTTATCTATGTCATTAAATGCCCTTGCGGTCTGCTATACATTGGAGAGACAATGCAGGCAGTGAGAGACAGAATTAATAAACAGAAGTCAACTCATATCAGGACAAAAAACTTGTTGTTACCTGTACCAAATCACTTTGATAAATTCAGACACTCCATAGCCCAGCTGAAGTTCCAGGTACTGGAACAGGTGATTAGACCACGCAGAGGGGGTGATATTAAGAAAATCCTCCTACGAAGAGAAGCCTTTTGGATCCACATGCTGGATACACTGCACCTTAGAGGCCTAAATAGGGAATATGAGATTATGCATTTGTAATATTTTTTGATCTGGACTGATTTACTGTTTATTTTTTTCAGGCGACAACTATTTAATTATCTACTACGGGATTAGACTACAACATGTAAGGCAGTTCTCTTATCCTAGCGCTTATTGTTATTCTATTATGTTTGTGTATGTTTATATTGATGCTTTGTATTTTCTTGAGGCCACTCCCTTTTTGGGATGGGCCTTCCGTCCCTGTGGGCGGTACCTTTTGTATATATACCTTGCCTTCATTGCATTTGGATACACGGTTGATAAAGACACATTTCAAAACGCGTCCTGGTTATAGGACCATTCCTATTTATGGAATAAAAACAGTCTACTTGCATCAAGACACATCTGCTAGGAGTTTTTCTTTTTCAATTATCGTGGAGTACGTTCTTCTCCTGGGCACTGTGCACCAGAGCGAGTGCTGGTTTCTTTATACCTAACTGTTCTTTATTACACCGGGCCCTGCTCACAGCAGTATTTTTAAAGTAAAGTAATGGGTAAAGCCAGTGGCGTAGGGATCGCCATAGCAGCCATAGCAATGGCTATGGGGCCCTACGCCACTGGGGGGCCCGGGCTGCCAGCTGAGGATTAAATAAAATATATATTTGAGTGGCGGTGAGATAGGGGCCCAGTCCTCGGCCCCCCCCCCCCCCCCTTCATTAGTGGCAGCAGCAGGGGCAGTTCCCATCGGAGTCCCAGCAGTGTAATACTGGGGCTCTGATTGGTTACCATGGCAGCCAGGACGCTACTTAAGTCCTGGCTGCCATGGCCAGTTACTCTGCAGAATACTTACATGCGCTGTGGCCGCCGGGCGCTCCTTCTTCTTGTTACTCGTCACAGGTCTGTGCGGCGCATTGCTATAAGCATTGCTATAAGCTATAAGACCTGTGAGGAGGGTGGGCGCACTGCCCACCAATGATTACCGGGGAGGGAGGGCGCACTGCCCACCAATGATTTTTAATACTGGGAAGGGCGGGGGGAGGGCACACTGCCCACCAATGATTACCAGGGAGGGGGGAGGGCACACTGCCTACCAATGATTTTTAATACTGGGAAGGGGCGGGGGGAGGGCACACTGCCCACCAATGGTTACCGGGGAGGGCGCACTGCCCACCAATGATTTAAATATAGGGGAGGGCGCACTAGGGGCTGATGGGGAGGGTACTGGGGGCTGGTGAGAGGCACTAGGGGCCTAATGGAGAGGGTACTGGAGGCTAGTGAGAGGCACTGGGGGCTGATGGAGAGGCACTGGGGGCTGATGGAGAGGCACTGGGGGCTGGTGAGAGGCACTGGGGGCTGATGGAGAGGTACTGGGGGCTGGTGAGAGGCACTGGGGGCTGATGGAGAGGTACTGGGGGCTGGTGAGAGGCACGGAGGGGTGATGGAGAGGCACTGGAGGCTGGTGAGAGGCACTGGGGGCTGATGTTGAGGCACTGGGGGCTGATGGAGAGGCACGGGGGCTGATGGAGAGGCACGGGGGGCTGATGGAGAGGCACGGGGGGCTGATGGAGAGAGGCACTGGGGGCTGATGGAGAGGCATTGGAGGCTGGTGAGAGGCACTGGGGGCTGCTGAGAGGCACTGGGGGCTGCTATGAGGCTACTGGGGGCTGCTATGAGGCATGGGGCTCTTATCTGAGGTCTGATTGGGGGTCATTCATATTGGGGTCTGAGCTGAGGTGTTATGTGAGGTCTTATTGGGGTCTTATTACCATTGGGGATCTTATTGGCGCTGTTAGCTGAGGTCTGATTAACATTGGGGGTCTGATTGGTGGTCTGACCTGAGGTGTAATGAAAAATATTTTTTTTCCGGAGCAGCTTGTAGAAAAAAGGCCTCACAGTCTCCCAAACTCCTTCTGCCCGGCCAAGCGAGCCAGCACCCCTGAAGCCAAGCCTGCCAGCACCCCTGAGGCCAAGCCTGCCAGCACCCCTGAGGCCAAGCCTGCCAGCACCCCTGAGGCCAAGCCTGTCAGCACCCCTGAGGCCAAGCCTGTCAGCACCCCTGAGGCCAAGCAAGTCAGCACCCCTGAGGCTAATCCTGCCAGCACCCCTGAGTCTTCAGAACTGTAAGTACATTATACATAAGGGGAGCTTATAATATGAAAGAGATGAATTATGTCAGAGCGGCTCTTCACCTACACATGTATCAGCACTAGATATATACCCCTTACTCTCCCTAATACCCAAACTACACAAGATACATATCCCCACCTTCTGTCTAATACACATACACACCCCACGATATGTTCTATCACCTTCTTGTGTTACAGACCCCTGTACAATGTAACAATCTTCTTTAACACACAGACATTTAGATTCATACATTTCCTACACTGGGACAAATGCGTTGGCGAGGTCCGAGAGGTATGTGGGGGTGGGAGATCCGGGGGGGGGGGGAGGCCAATTTTTTTTTTTGCTATGGAGCCCAGTCATTTCTAGCTACGCCCCTGGGTAAAGATTTGTTAAGGTATAGCAATCCTGCAGCAGTAGTGCATGTAGTACTCACTATTAAACTCCCGTAGCAGGCAGGGCGGCCGGCAGCGTAACGTCACTCACTCCGTCACCCGCATGCTTCATTCATAAATTGGGAGGAGCATGCGGTTGAGGAAGTGAGTGACCGGCCAGCCTGCCTGCTACGGGAGTTTCATAGTGAGTACTACGTGTGCTACTGCTGCAGAGGATTGTTATACCTTAACAAAGCTTTACCCATGACTTCACTTAATAAATACTGCTGTGAGCGAGGCCCGGTGTAATAAAGAACAGTGACTGCACCGGGCCCCGCTGCGATTCCAACACAAGTTGCCAGCCTCCAGCCCCTCCTCCCTCCGCACTGATACATCGCAGGCCGCGCTGTGCAGCATTGCGGCCAGCGATGTATCAGTGCAAAGTAAAAATGGCAGCATTTGCCATTTTTCCCCCCACTTTGGGGGGAAAAAGTGTGTCTTATAGGGCGCAAAATACGGTATGTGAAAGTATTAAAAATACTAATAATCAATAAGAAAAACATCCACAGCGCAGACAGAAATAATCAGAAGAGACGCATCATGTATGTGCTAATCTGCCAGCAGAGAAAGTATAAAACATCCACAGAGCGGACAGAGATAATGAGAAGAGATATTTATTAATAGAAAGATTAAGAGAGTAAAAATAGTTCGGGTCATTTATCAAACTGGTATAAAGTAGAACTGACTTAGTTGCCCCCCTAGAAACCAATTCGATTCATCCTTTCATTTTCCAAAGGAGCTGTGTAAAGGGATAGGTGGAACCTAATTGGTTGTTATGGGCAACAAAGCCAGTTCTACTTTACACCATTTTGATAAATGACCCCAAGTGTGCTTAGGGAGAGGGGGGAGTCTCAGCCATTTACACTGTCACCCCTGCAGTTTCTGCACCGTGTGCCAGGCAGGGTCATAGCAGCCATTTACGCAGGCTGTGTGTGTCACTGACTGACTGCATCACATTCACCGTTTCCCACACACTCTATCTGCGCAAAAGAAATCTAACACTTTAGTGACTGTGCGCTCTGTATTTAGTGCAGTGCCACAAAAAAATTGCTTTTTCTATGATTTTTTTTGTGTGCATTTTATACAGCAGATAATCATCACACGCTATTTTGGTGAGTATTTGAGAAAACTTACATTTCAGAATTGTATTTTCAGTGGTAATTCAATTTCTACCATCAGGCTGTGTACAAACACCATTTATGTCTGCATCACAGACTGAGATTTGGTGTGTGGTAGAAGACAGAGGCATATTTGGTCACGAAATGTTTGGCAAAAGAAAATGACAGTCATTTCTAGGTTTGTCGACTAGTAACATGTCCGCTCCTGCCGCCACTGCAAACCCAACACAGCCAGACATCTCCTGCACCTTGTTCTTCATGTTCCATACTGTACTGCTACTGCTGCCACCAACTGCTACTATCACCGCACAGCCAGACATCTCCTGCACCTTGTCCGTCCTGTTCCATACTGTGCTGCCACCAGTTACTACTACCACAAGTGCCTCTACCATCCCCACTACACAGCCAAACATTATTTGATATTCAAATCCAGCCTTGTCCATGATGTTCCATACTGTACAGCCATTTATGTTGACGCGCCACTGCTGCTTCCACCACTACACAGCGAGACATCTGCTGCTTTGCCTGCATCATGTTCCAAACTGTATTGCCGCTGATGACAACTCGCCACTGCTGCTATCACCATCACACAGCCAGTTATCTGTCGCCGTTATGTTCGCCCTGATCTCTTCTGCATTGGAAATGTAGGCAACACTAGGATCTGCGCCTCATAAAGGTATATATTTTGGAAGGCCATTTAAAAAAAGCCTCTTCATTTTTGAACAATAATTGCGATCACAGCCACCAATTTTTATCAAAATTATGTAACAACTTCCTAGTTCTTAATAGATGGGAAAAAGTTATTTCGGAGTATGGATAATAGCCATTTCGTTGTGAGAGACGGCTAAATCGCATCCCTCAAACAGACCTCAGCAGTATGAATAATCCCTAGTACAAAATAGATGGAAAAGATCCGTCTGGGGTATGGGAAATACAGTTCACTGTGAGCAGGCTAAATCCCATGCCTGAAGAGAACCTTACCAGCAGGAAAACTTCTCTATAAATAACACATACACTGAACAAAAATATAAACGCAACACTTTCGGTTTTGCTCCCATTTTGCATGAGCTGAACTCAAAGATCATACACATACACAAAAGACCCATTACTCTCAAATATTGTTCACAAATCTGTCTAAATCTGTGTTAGTGAGCACTTCTCCTTTGCCGAGATAATCCATCCCATTATTAGGGATGCAGAAAGGGCAATCTGTCACAAAGACCGTGATCGCCGAACAGTGTTTTGTCTTCCTGGCGCTAGAGTTCGACACATCGCGGATCGGGTTGACAGATTACTGGGAGGGGCTGGAGAAGATCCAGCGGTCATAGTCCATATCGGAACCAATGATAAAGTTAGAGGAAGGTGGAGAGTCCTTAAAAATTATTTTAGGGATTTAGGTCAAAAGCTTAGGGCAAGGACCACAAAGATAGTGTTTTCCGAAATACTGCCTGTACCATGAGCCACACAAGAAAGGCAGCGGGAGATTAGGGAGGTTAACAAGTGGCTCAAGAACTGGAGTAGGAAGGAGGGGTTTGGGTTCCTGGAGAACTGGGCTACAGGCTTTGTCGTAGGGATGGGCTGAACCTCAATGGGGAAGGGGCAGCTGTGTTGGGGGAGAAGATGGCTAGAAGGTTGGAGGAGTGTTTAAACTAGGGACTAGGGGGGAGGGTAATTACGTTATAGGATAGGAAGATATGGACCGGGGGCAAGGTAGTGGGACTGGGGGAGGAATGGAAGTAGAGACTAGAACAGTTCAGAAGGAAAGGTAATAATTGTATGTATACTAATGCCAGAAGCCTGACTAATAAAACTGGGGAACTGGAATTAGTGATGTGTGAGGAGGACTATGACATAGTGGGTACAACTGAGACATGGCTGGATGATAACTATGACTGGACAAATCAATGTACAAGGTTACAGTCTGTTTAGAAAGGATCGTCAAAACCGGAGAGGGGGAGGGGTCTGCTTTTATGTAAAGTCCTGTCTAAAGCCCACAGTCCGAGAAGATATAAGTGAGGGACATGAACATGTTGAGTCACTGTGGGTTGAAATACATGGAGGCAAAAATAATAATAAATTACTAATAGGAGTTTATTATAAACCACCTAATATACCAGAGTCCACAGAAAATCTACTACTAAACGAGATAGACAATGCAGCAAATCATAATGAGGTGGTTATTATGGGGGACTTCAACTACCCAGATATAGACTGGGAAACTGAAAGCTGTACATCTCATAAAGGAAACAGGTTCTTGGCAATAACCAAAGACAATTACCTTACCCAACCGGTTCAGGACCTGACTAGACGGACGGCCATACTGGACTTAGTATTAACCAATAGACCTGACAGAACAACAGATGTGCAAGTCAGGGGACACCTGGGAAATAGTGACCATAAAGTAATAACCTTCCAATTATCCTTCAAACAAGCGTTTTTACAGGGAGGAACAAAAATACCAAACTTAAAAAAAGCTAAATTTTGCCAACTTAGAGAGGCCATAGGCCTAACTAACTGGGACAAAGTCCTCAAAAATAAAGATACTGCCACAAAATGGGATATTTTTAAAAGCATCCTAAAATCTAATTGTGAGAGGTACATACCTTATAGAAATAAAGGGTTAAAGAGGACCTTTCATCTGGCAAAACATTGTGAACTAAGTGTCATGATCTGTACAGCGGCGCTCAGGGATCTCACTGCACTTACTATTATCCCTGGGCGCCGCTCCGTTCTCCTGCTATGCCCTCCAGTATGTTCGGTCACTTGTTTTTAGTAGGCGGAGACAGACGGGACTTGGTTATAGTAGGAGGAGACTGCCCTTGTTCTCCTGGGCGTCTCCTTCTCCTAGGCTGTAGTGCTGGCCAATCGCAGCGCAGAGCTCACAGCCTGGGAGTTTTTTTTCTCCCAGGCTGTGAGCTCTGCGATGCGATTGGCCAGCGCTGCAGCCTGGGAAAAGGAGACGCCCAGGAGAACAAGGGCAGTCTCCTCCTACTATAACCAAGTGACCAAACATACCAGAGGGCATAGCAGGAGAACGGAGCGGCGCCCAGGGATAATAGTAAGTGCAGTGAGATCCCTGGGCGCCGCTGTACAGATTGCCTGATTGGAGTCGGGAAGGAATTCTTTCCCCCTTAAGTGGGGAAAATTGGCTGGTACCTCACAGTTTATTTTTTTTGCCTTCCTCTGGATCAACTTGCAGGATAACAGGCCGAACTGGATGGACAAATGTCTTTTTTCGGCCTTATATACATGTTACCTCACATGTGTGGCATATCAAGGTGCTGATGAATATTGCACAGGTGTCTTTAGATTTCCCACAATAAAAGGACACTCTGAAATGTGCAGTTTGATTACACAACACAACGCCACTGATGTCACAACTAGGGCTGAAATGATTCATCGATGAAATCGAGGCAAAAAAAACCTTAATGCAGTTTCCCTGCATCGAGAAATTGTTCAAATCACATGACCACAGAGCGAGAGTGAAATGAAGCTTCTCACTCACTGCTCCGTGGCCTCCTGACTCGGCACCCCGCTACAGGGCCTTGCATACACACATCGTCAGCATTAGGGTCCATTCATTTCTGTACCATAAGCCACCTCCAAAGGCGTTTCAGAGAATTTGGCAGTACATCCAACCTGCCTCACAATCGCAGACCACGTGTAACCACATCAGCCCAGGACCTCCACATCCAGCATGTTCACCTCCACCTCCTCGTCTGAGACCAGCCATCCGGAAAGCTGCAGCAACAATCGGTTTGCATAACCAAAGGATTTCTGCACAAACTGCCAGAAACCGTCTTAGGGAAGCTCATCTGTATGCTCGTCGCCCTTATCGGGGTCTGGACCTGACTGCAGTTCGTCGTAGTAACTGACTTGAGTGGGCAAATGCTCGCATTCGATGGCGTTCTGTTCATGGATGCATCCCGGTTTTCACTGTTCAGGGCAGATGGCAGACGGCGTTGTGTGGGTGAGTGGTTTGCTGACATCAACGTTGTTGCACATTGTGGCGGTGGGGTTATGGTATGGGCAGGCATATGTTATGGACAACGAACACAGGTGCATTTTATTGATGGCATTTTGAATGCACAGAGATACCGTAACGAGATCCTGAGGCCCATTGTTGTGCCATTCATCCACGACCATCACCTCATGTTGCAGCATGATAATGCACGGCCCCATATTGCAAGGATCTGTACACAATTTTTGGAAGCTGAAAACATCCCAGTTCTTGCATGGCCAGCATACTCACCGGACATGTCACCCATTGAGCATTTTTGGGATGCTCTGGATCAGCGTATACAACAGCGTGTTCCAGTTCCTGCCAATATTCTGCAACTTCACACAGCTATTGAAGAGGAGTGGACCAACATTCCACACGCCACAATCAACAACCTAATCAACTCTATGCGACAGAGATGTGTTGCACTGCGTGAGGCAAATGGTGGCCACACCAGATACTGAATGGTTTTCTGGACCCCCCACCAGTAATGCAAAACTGTGCACATTTCAGAGTGGTCTTTTATTGTGGGCAGTCTAAGGCACACCTGTGCAATGTGCATGCTGTTTAATCAGCACCTTGATATGCCACACCTGTGAGGTGGGATGGATTATCTCAGCAAAGAAGTGCTCACTAACACAGATTTAGACAGATTTGTGAACAATATTTGAGAGTAATGGGTCTTTTGTGTATGTAGAAAATGTTTCAGATCTTTGAATTCAGCTCATGCAAAATGGGAGCAAAATCGAAAGTGTTGCTTTAATATTTTTGTTCAGTGTATGTGTTATTTACAGATAAGTTTTCCTGCTGGTAAGGTTCTCTTCAGGCATGGGATTTAGCCTGCTCACAGTGAACTGTATTTCCCATACCCCATTTTCACCCATTGTATCAAATGGTATGGTCGTTATATTGACGATATGTTAATGGTATGGCAAGGTGCCGCGTCTGACATCCATGTTTTTGATTAATATTTAAATGGATGTGTTGGTTCAATTTCACTAACTATGCAAAGTGATCCCTCATCAATTATTTTTTTGGACCTCTGTCTAAAAGCTGATGGCAACAATGTTTTAACCTATACACATAGAAATGAAACTGCAAGGAACACAATACTTTTGGCGACTTCATGCCACCCAACACATGTCATTAGAAATATCCCGATGGGTGAGATGACTAGGGCTAGACGCAATTGTTCAAATATACCCTTGTTCACACAGGAAGCAGAAAAGATCACAACAAGGTTGCGGATTAGATAATACAATGAACGGAATATCAAAAAAGTGAAGCAGTGGGCAGTGACATGGGACAAGACTTCCTTAGTTTTTCCCTCAAAGATTTATGAAAAATCAAAGAACAAAAGTAAAAATAATACTAACAATGGGAGTATACAAACAACATTTGATAACAAAAGCAGGGGGTACAAGCTGAAACATGTGCCATTACTTTTGTCACAAGATTTAGTGAGGAATACAGTGAGATCAGCAACATTATACAGCGACATTTACCGGTTATAAATCATGACAAAGATTGGGGAAACACAGTTTCAGCAGGAATTAAATGTGTGGCACGTAGGGCTCCTACCATTGGCCAGAAGGTTAGACCGAGCTTATTTTTTGATCAAGGAATGAAGACAAAAAAAAAACACATGGTTGACATACAAAGGGTGTTATAAATGTGGCAGCAATAATTGCATATGCTGCAAGTTTACCTCCACGGCCAATGGGAGCAGCCATACTATACAACACTATTTGAATTGCAATATGGATTTCGTGTGTATAGTTACAGTTGTGTCAGTTACAGTACCTGGGTTGTACAACCAACCAAATTAAAGTGAGAATCAGGAAACATCTATCTGATATCCCCCATTACACAACAAGAAATGTTTCAGCAGTCTCACTACATTTTGCCACTGTTCACAAGGGAAACACGTCGGCTTTTGAGGTACAGGGCATAGAAAGGGTGTTTGCTCCGATCAGGGGAGGAAATAAACAGAAATTATTAAGCAGAGAAACCGATTGGATGTTTAAACTGGGAACATGTTTTCCAAGTGGTCTGAATAAGAAACATGATTTGGTTCTCCAATACAGATAACTGCGTTTTTTCTGTCTTGTAGAAGGTGTTTTTCTTTCCCTCGTTATAGGTGCACAGGTGTGCAGGTAGGAAGAGGAATTCAATCAGTGGTTACCCAGCCCCTTGCTATAAGAGGGCTTTCATTTTTAACTTATGCATGTCATAATGAAGGACCGCTATGTCGAAGGCCTGAAACGCGTAGACGAAGTTGGTGTATTTGATGTCTGGAGATTTTATTACAAGGAAATAAAGCTTTTTTACGGGAAGCTGGATTTGATTTTTCTTTGTAAATGACTGTTAAGTATGAAACATCATGGACAAGGCTGGATTTGAATATGAAATAATGTCTGGCTGTGTAGTGGGGATGGTAGAGGCACTAGTGATAGTAGTAACTGGGGGCAGCACAGTATGGAACATTGAAGGGTGTGGCGGCTCACCTACTTGAGCAATATGTATAGCTGCTCAAAGTCTAGACAGAAGCTGCTCAAAGTCTAGACAGAAAGGCATTCAAGAAAAAGACAATAATATAGACAGGCACTCTATATATGGAATTAGCAGTAGGGATCGACCGATTATCGGTTTTACCGATATTATCGGCCGATATTAAGGATTTTGAACGTTATCGGTATGGGCATCTATTTTGCAGATATACCGATAACGTATGGGGAACAAGGATCGCGCTGCTGACAGCGCTCTCCGTGTTCCCTCAGCAGCACAGAAGCAGAGAAGGAAGCAGTGTCTCCCTCCCCCTGTGCTGCTGCTGCCGCTGCCACCAATGAGAGGAGGGAGGACAAGAGGAGGGGAGGGGCTGTGGCCACTGCACCACTAATGAAGATAAGTCTCTCATTAATTCATATACAGGAGGCAGGAGCTGGCTGCAGAATCACATAGCCGGCTCCATACCTCTATGAGCGGTAGCTGCGATCCGTGGTAGTTAACCCCTCAGGTGTCGCGGACCGCAGCTACCGCTCATAGAGGTCGGGAGCCGGCTATGTGATTCTGCAGCCAGCTCCCGCCTCCTGTATATGAATTATTGAGAGACTTATCTTCATTGGTGGCGCAGTGCGCCCCCCCCCCCCCCCCCAAACCCAGTATTAGACATTGGTGGCGCAGTGCGCCCCCCCAAACCCAGTATTAATCATTGGTGGCCCAGTGCACCCCCCCAAATCCAGTATTATTAATCATTGGTGGCGCAGTGCGCCCCCCCAAACCCAGTATTAATAATTGGTGGCGTCTCCCCCACCCAAGCCCCCCAGTATTAATCATTGGTGGCAGTGGCCACAGGGTCCCCTCTCCCCTCCTCCTCAGTGGCAGTTCCGATCGGAGCCCCAGCAGTGTAATCCTGGGGCTCCGATCTGTTACCATGGCAGCCAGGACGCTACTGAAGCCCTGGCTGCCATGGTAAGCTCCATGCTGCTGTGTGCACTATGCACAGAACAGCAGGGACAGTGTGAGGTCCTATTCACCCTGATAGAGATTTATCAGGGTAAATAGGACAAGGGTTCTAGTCCCTAAGGGGGCTAATAGTTAGTAAAAAAAAAAAGTAAAAAAAAAAAACACACCAAAATATTAATTATAAATGAAAAAGAAAGATTTACAAAAATATAACTACACGTTAACAAAAACTTTCATTTTCAGCAGATTTGAGTAGGATTTTTTTTTTTTAATTTTCAAAAATGAAAATTCGCAGAATATCGGTATAAATTATCGGCTATAGTTCACAGATTATCGGTATCGGCCCAAAAAAATCTATAACGGTCGATCTCTAATCAGCAGATTGGTGTTAAATTATTTATTCAGACTAAAAAAAATTTTTATTTAGACAAAAAAAATTCACAATATAATTTTTTTTAGCAATATAAAAAATAGTAAAAAATAAAAATAAAAGGTATCTAGGTCATAAAATTGTGCAATCTGAAAATGTAAGATTCCTAAACCGTGTCACACAGAGATGTACTTTCAGATCCGTGTCACTTGTAGTAAGGGAATCAAATGTGAACCAGATACTGTTCGGATGAAAAGTGCTCAAATATCCAGGTGGAGTTTACAGTAATTAATCATAAATCATATATTCGAGCAGAATTTCACAACATTGAATGAAGTAGGTCATATATGAATATACTTGCAATATATGTTCATTTGAGAGCAGTATAAAATAATGATGATGCACTTGCGATGTATAGTACTGATGCACTTGCAGTTAGAGATAGGTTGCAATATAGCCCCTATATTGCACAGAGCGGCAGTCTGGGTATAAAGTCGCAATATGAGTCTGATGCGATCTCAGTGCGGTACCGGTGAGTGCACTATGTATGGTCACAAAACAGAGGGATGAATTCTAAGACCAGGGGAATCTCCGACAGTCCAGATCTCTCTGTTCCGGTCTCCCTTACCACAAACCGTCTATTAGGACAGACAAATTGCTCAGCCTACAGGCTTGCTCTATAATACTACATGGATTATGAAAAATCCTAGATCTTTGACCATAGGTTTTGCAAAGTAGCACAAAATGTCAAATGCATGCAAAATAATAACCACACCCACATACAGGCAAACAATTTCCCATCAAGGGTTTCTACACTTGCAATAGCAACTTTATTGTTTATTTACTAAAGTGCCCATGTGGCTTATTATATGTAGGCGAGACCTCGATGCGCATGAAGGATCCTTTTTCCAAACATAAATCTACCATATGGAAAAAGAACCTGCTTCTACCTATACCGCACCACTTTGAACGTTGTAACCACAATATTTCGCAACTGCGGTTCCAGATAATAGAACATGTTTCACAACCCCGTAGAGGTGGTGACAGGGTTAAGATGTTGAAAAAGCGTGAGTCCTATTGGATTCACACTTTGCAAACATTGGAACCCAAGGGCTTGAACCGCGAGTACGACCTCCACAGCTTTTTGTGAATCTCCAGTTCCCGTGAGATATATATATATATTTTTTGTTGTATAACCCTTTTGTATTGAATAACATGTACCATTGTTGCAAACCAATGTATCAAATAACTTGTTTTCTTTTTACTTTTAGAAAACTTGAAGACATCCCAGCGGCATCATTATTTTGAAACTTCATTTAACCCTATCACTGCTATTATGGAATACTTTCTATTTGAATTGTCAATTGATTGCGGCTGGGATCCTTTCTTCATTTTCTTCACCTGCTACATCTTAATTGTTTAATTGTTTTGTTGATATCGTCACCATGGTAATGTGATGTCATTTCCGCCTTGGCAGGCTATTTAAATGCCGTGTGCTTATTTCTGTTTGTACCATATCCTATACGTCTGAGGAAGGCTCCAGATGTGAGTCGCAACGCGTCACGGATTATATGTGACAATAAAGATTTCCTTTTCTTCAAGCTACAGTGAGTGCCGGTCTTTCCTTACTATATTTATGAGATCGTGATCTCGGACGCGAGCACCACGCCATTGGTTACGGAGTGCCGGCTGATCATCATTTTCAGCAAAATAATAAGGTCAAGAATATATAGCGTGTATTCAGCGTCTCGTTTAATTCGGTGTAGTATATTTCGGTATGTTAGTATTCTCACTGGTCCGTGGTAGCAAGGAGTAGGTACCTTTCCCGAGTAGGTACCTGTCCTCTATGTTCGGCGTCCCCGGTGTCTAGCACTGCGTGTGCTGACGTGCTGTATGGACTCCCGGTGTTCGGATAGGTAAGAGTAACCTGGAACTTGAAAGTAGTGGAAGCTCTTCCAAAGTTAAAGTTTATCTATATCAATCAAGCGGATATCTTATTGTTCTTTCACCAAACATGTTTCAAAGTCTTGGCTCTGACTTCTTCATCAGTGGTAACCCGCAATTTTTCATCCCAGGACTGTTAAATCCTATCCGAGCTAAATCGAAACACTGAGGTGGATCTTAATCCTGTTGCGTCATTTTAACCCAATTTTTGGGAAAACTGTTGTTGAAACATAGCATTGATATAATTAAAAGGGGTTGTGTAGAAATAGATGTAATGCCATAATATTTAGAAAAGTCCAAATGCAATATTATTGTGTTTTGTTGTCAATTGTTGTCAATTCTCATATATTTTTTCTTTCTTAAGCAGTTCAATATCTCAAATGCCAAGAAAGGAAAAATTACATCCATGTAATGGCACTGCATTGGCTTCGCAAAGCCACCAAACCCTGAGGTCTATATTCCACAACAACAAATGTACAAGGTACAGACCTTTAAATATAAAAAAATATATGTAAAAAAATTTAATATATATACAGTATATATAGACAAGGAAAGGAAAATTGGGCAGCACAGCTATATCCCAAGTATAGGCAGAGTGCCAGCGGCTGCGGAGGCGATCCCCCTCCAAATAATAGGCTGAAGAAATTCCACAGCACATCCAAGGCGTAAAAATAAGTCGAAAACTTTATTCATCAGACACGGAACGTTTCGATCCGCTTCCTGGGATCTTTCTCAAGCAGTGACAACATATGGCAGTGCAATGTGCATATTTATACAGCTTCACATAATTAATCAATGATTGTCTTGAATAATCCAATCAATAAAAAAATTTCAAAATATCATAAAAAACATCATGTGTCAACATTCATAATGTACATAACAAAATCGTGACTCCAATAAATACAGTGTAGTGATTTGGGCATTATTACCAAACAAATAGCTATCATAAATTCATATATTCCTAAATCATCCCCATGATTGTAACCAAATGCATCTGGACCAACTTAGTATTCAAATACCTTAGTGCAGGTGTATATTAAAAGTGATTAAGAAGAGGAAGGTCCTAGAGCGAGCGGTGGATGTGGTCCACATGGATGTCGGCGTGTAGATCTCTCTACTGCGCATGTCAAAGGACCTTTTGAAACTTCGCGGTCACGTGATCGTGTATCCGATCACGTGATCGAGACTGTTGTCAGGTGACTTAAATGTAGTTCTCGCGAGCGTCTACACAGTAGAGTGTCTTGCGTTCCACCATATTGTGAACCGCAAGCCTCACTATGGAGACCTGAAAGCCAATTATATGCGGTCCACAGTATATCCGTCCGGCTCAGTCAGTGCTCAATGTAACAAGTCTGCTGGATCAAGTGGGTAAACAATAATAGTGTAAATCGGAAATCAGCAAGGGATCGATGTATTTATGGCGATGTCACAGTCCTTATTATAGCTACTCTGTATGGACATAAAAAGCAAAGCGGAAGTACCGCATATAACGTGTCACATTATCTGTTGAGAGACTGAATCCATGTTGGCAATCAGTATTTCTCCAGATCATGCAAAGGATGAAAAAAGATCCATAGAACAGTATTAATAATAAATTAAAAAGAGATGTCTTCCATCGCTAATAGCATCTTGCCCCCTAGTCATATGAGGAGTCCAACATGTATGTCGTGTGCTGGTTACACACGGCATCAAGTCAGAGCACCACCACTGTCACTGGGCAGCCATTCCTGGATGTCCAACCAGACATTGTGGGGTAACATCCTCTTGATTACGGGGGCAGTATCGATTGTATCTAGTATATTCATCTTTAGGACATGTATCGCCCACACATCGAACCCCCGCCGATCTCTGATGTCGCACAAATTAAGCACTCGGCTAGTGAAAAGAAGTATAAATACCCACACGACATTGGGCGCTAGACTGAAACCTCAGTGATAGACATATTCAGTGAATCCCATACAATTTGTGTGAACGACTAGGTATCGTCAGTGTCACGACAGGGAACAAATACTGATAAAATAAATTGTTAAATACAAATAAGGCACTCAAATTAAGTGCTATTCGTTCCACATAAACGATTACTCATGTTTTAAATGGAGAAGCATGCCATCCCAGTTGACCAACATTCCACCGCTTCCTCTTCACAGAGAAAGCAACTCCTCCCCATAAAGCTGCAAGAGATAAAAACAAATATTAAAATCACCCTGTTGTTAATAAGGGGCACCAACAATATCCCCCAGTAACGAGAACTACAGAATCCAAATGAAGCTCACTCAGGACAATAACCAAGGCTTATAGTCTACATTTAACCCATGAGGTCTCAATGTGTTCAATGTAGAGATCCAACGAATCTCAAATTTTTTCAGAAGTGAGTGTCTATTTCCACCACTCCTAGGGGTAGGGACATGGTCTATTAGCATACATTTCAAATCTCCTTCTTTATGACCCAGGTCCACAAAGTGTTTAGGAACTGGGGGATCCATACGTTTCTTCCGGATCGTGTACCTATGTTGGTTTATTCTGGTTTTGAAATCTAGAGAGGTCTCACCTACATATAACATCTGACATGGGCACCACAGAATATACACGACAAATGTAGATTCACAAGTCAAAAAGTGTTTAATGTAGTGTCTCTTCTGTGTCATAGGATGTGAAAAAAAGCTTCCTTTCTGTATATATCGACAATTTACGTAGTTCAAGCAGGGGAAACACCCCAACTTTTGACTGCGTAAAAACGTTTGGCCTGAGATCTTTTGTGGGCCAATATAAGTTTGTCTTTTAAATTTCTAGCTCTTTTATATGACATGAGGGGAGAAAGTTTAAATTCCTCAATCTCCCCATGTCCACTCCTCAGAATGGGCCAGTGTCTAGAGATGATCTGTCTAATTCGTGTGCTGTTTTCCGTGTAAGTAGTAACCAGTGGAATTCTATTTGTGTGTTTCCTGTTCCCACTTTTCTTCTTAAGGAGTTCAGTGCGAGGCTTACTCTGTATTGTTCTCAAATGTTCCTCTAATAAAGGAAAACCTCTATCCTTAAATGACTGAGAGATCTGATTCAATGTGCCTGTTAATTCATGGTCATTACTCACTATGCGCTTTGCCCGTAAGTATTGACTCAAGGGCAATGATTTAATCATTGCTCTTGGATGTGCACTATTATAGCATAATAACGTGTTCTGATCTGTTGGTTTGGAATACAACTTAGTGGACAATGAATGATCTGTCACTGTGATGAGGGTGTCCAAAAAATGAATCTGTTCACTCGAATGTTCTAAAGTAAACTTAACATCCATATCAATGGTATTGAGAAAATGTAAAAATTCAAAAAGTTGATCTTCAGATCCAGTCAAAATTAGAAAAACATCATCTATGTATCGCCACCACCTCAGGACGTATCGGAAGTGGGGCGATACATAGATGTATGTCTCCTCAAGGAAGGAGACCGCCATGTTGGCATAAGTGGGGGCCACATTGGACCCCATAGCGGTCCCCTTCCTCTGAAGATAAAAATAATCCCCAAAAAGAAAATAGTTGCATGTCAGGACTGTGTGGAGTAACTGTAGAATAAAGTCCTGACACCCCGCAGAAAATGCGGAACCTGTCAAGGCCTTCTTCACTACCTCTATCCCAAAGCTGTGTCTAATTGATGTATATAGACTGTCAAGAGATGCTAAAATTACATATGAAGGAAGTGTAGTATCTGCCAATTTATTCAGGAAATCTGAGGTGTCCTGAATACAAGATTGGGATGACACAGCATACTGTCGCAACACCCTATCTAGGAAGATAGAGATGTTACACAGTAGTGATCCCCTCCCTGAGGCAATCGGTCTCCCTGGAGGGGGTTTGAGATCTTTGTGGATCTTTGGCAATAAGTAAAGGAAAGGTGTCATTGGATGTGTAACTGAAAGGAACTCCTTTAGTTTTATATCGATAAAGCCAGCTGTTTCCCATCTAGGGTCAGTATGTCATTTCTGGTACACCGTCTCATCCTCTAATTGTCTGTGTGCTTTTGCTATATATTGCTGAGCGCAATCCACAATCGCACCACCTTTGTCGGCAGACTTGGTGGTGAGACTGCGGTCATGGACCAACTCATCAATCGCACGCCACTCCACTTGAGTCATATTGGGGTGTAGAAAATGCTTGTTGCCACTGGATTTCAAAACATGTACATCCTTCATGACCGCATCTATAAATAGCTCAATCGCCGGAGATGATACAGGTGGAATAAAATTACTCTTATTAAATAAATCAAAATCACTTAATCTCAATTCAGTGGTGATACATTCTTTCTGTAGTGACGAATGTGTAGTAAACCAGGTTTTGAGCTTAAGTCTGCGGAAAAATTTATATAAATCAGCTTCAAGTTGCAGCCAATCAGTGCTTCTGTTAGGACAAAAGCTCAATCCCTTAGTTGAAACTTTCATTTGTGTATCAGATAACACATGGGAATAGATATTTACCGCAATGTTTAAATCTGTCCATTCCGTTTTCTCATTGGTGGCTTTTTGCTCCTGGTTTTTATATTGCTTTCTGTGACGCTTTCTTCCTCCGCGACGTGTTGGTTTCTTCCTAATTGGTTGGACGAATTCTCTAAAAAAGGCCCTGAAGAGACATTTTTCTGTTATGCCTGAGTAGATTCCTTAGCAAAACTTTTCTTTCCCAATCTCGGATTCCGTAGTTGAGGTTGATGACTATCTGTCCAATTGTATACATTCCCTGTGTTGTAATCCATAGCATCTCGCTGCCACTTACTTCACTTTGTATCTTGTATCTCAATCCTTAATTTGTCCACAAAGGGTTTAAATTTGGACACATATTCTTGATATTCATCAGCTGGTAGTAAAGAAATGAGCGTGGCCTGTAATGCGTCCCTCTTTTCTATAGTGTCCGTTAAATCTTTTTGAAGGAATTCCATATTGAACCAAATTAAATCCAAAGAAAACTTATTAGCAATAGATTCATATTTCAATCTGAATTCGTTGTCATGCATATACATGGTGGGTTGTGAATGAGTCCTCAGTCCCCTGGGTATTCATTGAACTTGTAATATTCACTAAGCGTAGTGAGATGTAATTCCAGACCTACCAGTTTTTTGGTGATGCGTTCAAAATTTCTCTTGGTGTTTTTTATGATATTTTGAGATGTTTTTTATTGATTGGATTATTCAAGACAATTGGAGATTTTCCTAGCTATTGTAATGGAAAATATAGATTTTATTGAAGACAGGAGGCGAGCATTGTGCAAAGACTTTTTTTACTACTCCCATTAGCAGCAAGAATAACTATTATAACAGGTGAAAATAGTTTTTTCAAAACAGGTACTAAATATGTAAATGAGGAAGTCCAGATAGCCAATCAGTGATCTTCCTAGTGTATAAGAGGTGATGATGGTATAGATTCTGCCTCTTTCTTGATGGTGACTCGAGATGAAGTAACTTAAATTAAATGGATCTTGAGTATAAAAGGAATGTAGAGTAGATCTAGAGGAGACAAATCCAGAATAACAGGAACAATCGAAGATGGCTGGAGGATTGAAGAATTGAAGATATTCTAGTATGCTATGGAAACAGAAAATGTATATACAATTAGGGTTGGGTTAATAGGGGGGGGGGGGGGACAATGCTCGCCTCCTGTCTTCAATAAAATCTATATTTTCTGTTACAATAGCTAGTAAAATCTCCAATTTTATTGCAACAGGAGGCTCCCATTGTGAAAGTTTAAAGCTAAATGTATGTCAAAAGTCATAATTGTAATTTATATGAAAGACATGGATACATTAGTGTCAGGTTTGAAATAAAATGTTTTAAAAGTAGATTCTGAAGACCAATCCGCAGCCTTCAAAATTTCAGAGAGAGAAGCTCCTTTTTGGAATGCTTTAGTGGAAACCGCTCCTCGAAGAGAGTGTGGGCCAAAGATTGCTGTATTAATTCCTGCCATTTGCATGGTAAGTTTGATCCATCTTGCTAATGTAGGGGAGGACACTAGAAGATGTGGTTTACAAAAAGAAGAAGTTGGGAAGATTGAGGAGAGCGTAAAGATTGGGTCATGGATTCGTATGTTTTTAAACAACGGACAATGCATAGTTTATTGTTAGAAGGGAAAGCCGGGTAAGTAACCGTATGTAGGTTGGTTTTGGTTCTTCTGGTGATTTGGAAGGTTATACCGTTAGGGGTGAAGGATCTGTGAGAGATGTCTAAGGCTCTAACATCTGAAACCCTTTTTATGGATATGAGACATAAGAGGGTCGTGATTTTAAAAGAGAGTTATTTTAGTGAGAGATGTTCATTATCTTCCCAGTTAGAAAAAAGATTTAGAAGGGAGGTAACGTCCCAAGTGGAGTGGTATCTAGGTTTCGGGGGGTTTCTAAAGCGAATGCCTTTCATAAGTCTACAAACCATGGGATGTTTGCCAACGGGGATGGAGTTAACAGGGGCATGTTCAGATGATATTGCGGAACGATAAAGGTTTATGGTCCTATATGCTTTCATATAAATCACTGAGAAAAATGCACCAAGAGGATATGCCACTGACTATACTAGCTGGTCATACAAGCAGATATTAAAAGCTGAGACTTTCGCCAATATATTTCTGTCAGGAAAATATCGGAGCCCATCATTGCACCACGTCACGGTCACTCAGCATGGCAAAGGGTCCTACCACTACGCTAACTGTGGTGTAAACACGGTCTGAAGGTGATGTAATCCAGCTCACAGCCCAGCCTGCACACAAATGCCTAGCAGGACAGCCAGTGCAATGTGAACAAAGCAGGACTGTGAGCCCCACCCATATCAGACCATGTGATGAAGGATTCCAGGTGCAAAGGAATGTTCAATTGCCAGATGAAGGCACATTCAAGACATAAAACAAAATCACTGTAGAATTGCAGTGGCCAGTATGGCGGAACTGCTCAAACCCCAAACACTGTAGCGTGTTTCTCATTGGGCGAGCAGTCCCATCGCATGTGAACCACAGGAATATCGTGGCAGATATGGAGGAGCTGCTCAAACCCCAAACACTGTAGCGTGTTTATCATTGGGGGAGCAGTCCCACCGCATGTGGACCGCAGCAAACGACCATCCCGAGCAATAAATGCGTACAAAGGAGGACGCCAGCGCGGTCCACATGCACCACAGAAGCATCCTGCACAGGCCGGAGCATTGTGCGGATGAAAATACAATTGTATAAATCACTGAGAAAAATGCACCAAGAGGATATGCCACTGACTATACTAGCTGGTCATACAAGCAGATATTAAAAGCTGAGACTTTCGCCAATATATTCCTGTCAGGAAAATATCGGAGCCCATCATTGCACCACGTCACGGTCACTCAGCATGGCAAAGGGTCCTACCACTACGCTAACTGTGGTGTAAACACGGTCTGAAGGTGATGTAATCCAGCTCACAGCCCAGCCTGCACACAAATGCCTAGCAGGACAGCCAGTGCAATGTGAACAAAGCAGGACTGTAAGCCCCACCCATATCAGACCATGTGATGAAGGATTCCAGGTGCAAAGGAATGTTCAATTGCCAGATGAAGGCACATTCAAGACATAAAACAAAATCACTGTAGAATTGCAGTGGCCAGTATGGCGGAACTGCTCAAACCCCAAACACTGTAGCGTGTTTCTCATTGGGCGAGCAGTCCCATCGCATGTGAACCACAGAAATATCGTGGCAGATATGGAGGAGCTGCTCAAACCCCAAACACTGTAGCGTGTTTATCATTGGGGGAGCAGTCCCACTGCATGTGGACCGCAGCAAACGACCATCCCGAGCAATAAATGCGTACAAAGGAGGACGCCAGCGCGGTCCACATGCACCACAGAAGCATCCTGCACAGGCCTGTGTGTATTTTCATCCGCACAATGCTCCGGCCTGTGCAGGATGCTTCTGTGGTGCATGTGGACCGCGCTGGCGTCCTCCTTTGTACGCATTTATTGCTCGGGATGGTCGTTTGCTGCGGTCCACATGCGGTGGGACTGCTCCCCCAATGATAAACACGCTACAGTGTTTGGGGTTTGAGCAGCTCCTCCATATCTGCCACGATATTTCTGTGGTTCACATGCGATGGGACTGCTCGCCCAATGAGAAACACGCTACAGTGTTTGGGGTTTGAGCAGTTCCGCCATACTGGCCACTGCAATTCTACAGTGATTTTGTTTTATGTCTTGAATGTGCCTTCATCTGGCAATTGAACATTCCTTTGCACCTGGAATCCTTCATCACATGGTCTGATATGGGTGGGGCTCACAGTCCTGCTTTGTTCACATTGCACTGGCTGTCCTGCTAGGCATTTGTGTGCAGGCTGGGCTGTGAGCTGGATTACATCACCTTCAGACCGTGTTTACACCACAGTTAGCGTAGTGGTAGGACCCTTTGCCATGCTGAGTGACCGTGACGTGGTGCAATGATGGGCTCCGATATTTTCCTGACAGGAATATATTGGCGAAAGTCTCAGCTTTTAATATCTGCTTGTATGACCAGCTAGTATAGTCAGTGGCATATCCTCTTGGTGCATTTTTCTCAGTGATTTATACAATTGTATTTTCATCCGCACAATGCTCCGGCCTGTGCAGGATGCTTCTGTGGTGCATGTGGACCGCGCTGGCGTCCTCCTTTGTACGCATTTATTGCTCGGGATGGTCGTTTGCTGCGGTCCACATGCGGTGGGACTGCTCCCCCAATGATAAACACGCTACAGTGTTTGGGGTTTGAGCAGCTCCTCCATATCTGCCACGATATTTCTGTGGTTCACATGCGATGGGACTGCTCGCCCAATGAGAAACACGCTACAGTGTTTGGGGTTTGAGCAGTTCCGCCATACTGGCCACTGCAATTCTACAGTGATTTTGTTTTATGTCTTGAATGTGCCTTTATCTGGCAATTGAACATTCCTTTGCACCTGGAATCCTTCATCACATGGTCTGATATGGGTGGGGCTCACAGTCCTGCTTTGTTCACATTGCACTGGCTGTCCTGCTAGGCATTTGTGTGCAGGCTGGGCTGTCAGCTGGATTACATCACCTTCAGACCGTGTTTACACCACAGTTAGCGTAGTGGTAGGACCCTTTGCCATGCTGAGTGACCGTGACGTGGTGCAATGATGGGCTCCGATATTTTCCTGACAGGAATATATTGGCGAAAGTCTCAGCTTTTAATATCTGCTTGTATGACCAGCTAGTATAGTCAGTGGCATATCCTCTTGGTGCATTTTTCTCAGTGATTTATACAATTGTATTTTCATCCGCACAATGCTCCGGCCTGTGCAGGATGCTTCTGTGGTGCATGTGGACCGCGCTGGCGTCCTCCTTTGTACGCATTTATTGCTCGGGATGGTCGTTTGCTGCGGTCCACATGCGGTGGGACTGCTCCCCCAATGATAAACACGCTACAGTGTTTGGGGTTTGAGCAGCTCCTCCATATCTGCCACGATATTTCTGTGGTTCACATGCGATGGGACTGCTCGCCCAATGAGAAACACGCTACAGTGTTTGGGGTTTGAGCAGTTCCGCCATACTGGCCACTGCAATTCTACAGTGATTTTGTCCTATATGCTTTCCCCATATTAAGAGATTCAGAAAGAAAATTTAATATGTGGGTAATAGGTGTATGAATGGGATCCAGATTCCGTTGAGTGCACCAATGAAGCCAAATTTTCCAGGCTGATCTATAAGCCTTCTTGGTACCCGGGGCCCATGCGTAAGGAAATTATGTCTATATCCACACACGTTCACATATATATATAATAATTCAGCCTTATATGCTTGTATTAAATATGCAGAGTTCTTCTTTAAAGGAAATATTTTATACTCTTATGACAGCAAGGTCTAGTAACACAAGCTAAACAGGAAATGAGGTCTAGCAACACAAGCTAAGAGGAAATGGTTATCTGAAGCTTAAAACCGCATGGCTAGAAAGAGATATGCATGCTTTAGCAAAAAAGACCACATTTATGATAGAGGTACATGAAGAGAGAATTGCCGAATGCATGGCATCATAGCTGCAGGAACATATATATGCACATATATACCTGTTACACATATATCTAACATGTGCATTAGACATGTTTACATTTGCTGCAACACGGGTTATATATATATAGGTATTTTTGTATTTTGGTTTAGATAAGTGAAGGACGTTTTTTATCAGGTATATGTTGGTACAAAATAAACGAAGATAATTCCGCGAAATATCTGAACAAAGCTAAAGTCAACAAAGATTATGGTTAGATATCTTAATTCCAAGAATTATAAATGCATCACATATGTATCTTGTTTCTAGGAAATTATCATGACTTTTTTTACTAAGGTTGTATAAAGGTGAGATTGATAAATTCGTTACCTGATTGGATTAAGCTTAGGGGAGGTATATGATAATCTTGTGGTTTGTATCTATAAATTGTCTACGATGTCTAATAAAGTGACAACCATTTTAAACCTATCAACGTGTATTGGTCTTTAGTGGTTGCCCGGCCGGAGGTTCACCCACAGACAAACCAGGGGCCCTTTCAATTGGTAGCAGAGGATGGTTCACTGACTATCCAGGTGAGTAAATAATTTCTGCCACTATTTATGTTGGTTGGAATGTTTCTCTCCTGGATACGGTGAATGTCTGATGTATACTGGATGGCAGGTTAGTGACAGGTTAGTTTAGTGTTCATAGGACTGTGGGACAGACACGAGGCAGCACTCAGTGTTCTGCGTATCCTGATAGGAGCGGCGTCTCCTATAGGCACAGTGGTTGGCAGGGGATGTTGTTCCAGGAACATACATCATATTGATGGCAGGGAATTTTTCGAATGCAGAACTAGTCTCTTCGAACGTTGGCAGGGATTTTTCAAATGGGATTAGTCTCTCATTTGACGGTTTATTGAGTTAAAGGATAACTCTGGATTTATGTGATTGAGTTAAAGGATAACTCTGGAAATATGTGAAACAAGGTACCCGGAATATATGTATAAGGAAAAGGAATACATATGGAAAAAAAAAGGTGAGGGAAACGCATACATCTGAATGCAGATGTTGGTTTCTAACTCACTAGGATTGTCTGTGGAGTGAATTGTTTATTGAACATAACTGTACAGTTAAAACTTGGAAAGTGACATTGATTACTGCGGTCTATTAAGTTCGTAAATGGTGTTGCCCATATAAGATATTTTTACACGTGTTATAAGAATATTGTGCTAGTGGAAAATCTGATTGTGCTGGCTTAATTGATTCTCAACATAACAATACTAACACAATTACTTTCTGCTATTTGCTGCTATTTCCGTTTCATTGTTTGCTGCTTGAAAATATATGTATAGAGTTCATTGTCGATTTCATTATACATTATGGGTAACGGCGTGGGAAAGGATCTGGATGGTTAGCCAGAGACCAGACCCAAACCGCTACATTTTGTATCAGGCACCTGTGGGATTAGTGTAACTGATCCATTTTGGGTAAATATCTGTGACCGCAGTCAGCAACTGTGTATTACGCAGATCAGCGATGTAGGTCCTTTTGGGAGGAGGTCAAAAAAATGGTGGGGCTGCACCCAAAATATAACTATCCCGTTGGTGCCTGGGATGAAGATTATATGAAAACATGTTTTAAGAAATGGGTGAAGGCATTAAAAGAGTACAGAAAGAGATTTCCACCAACCCATCACATATACCTAAAACAGAATAGGGAGACAATTAGTAAAAAGGAAGAAGTCCCATGGTCAGAAATTCTGCCCGCCTTGCCAGAAAAGCCACCGGCATATGATGTGACGGTATTAGAACCACAAAAGGCAATACTCCCAGCTGTCTCTACAGAAGGCATGTTACAAGTCCCTTATGATAAGGTCCCCTGTCCAGAACAAGCAACCGCACCAGAATTATTATTATTTTCCGGTGAGAATCAAAAGAGAACCGGACTATACCCGGATTTGGGGGATAGAGATTCCCTTTTGAGTATTGCAGTTATAGTGGCAGCAGCACTTATGGAGCAAGCAGATGTGACTCCACAAGTCAAACAGGCTAAGGAAAAAAGAATTGAATATAGAGAAAGCATGGGCAGTTATGTACATGAGCTGATTCAACTGAGGGATAAACTAAGGACAGACATAGTCTACATTAAACAACTTCCCCTTCAGGATGTCTTTCCCGTCATATATGATCACGAGGACCCAGATGATACAGACCTTCCTAGTGAGGAACAGATAGATGAATTAAAGGGCATTTTGGGAGGAGAGTGTGGCAGAACCAGAGCTGCAACTAACAAAAAAAAACAGCTACTGACCGAGATAGGAAAACTAAGACAGGAGTACTGGAGGGTGAAGAAGGACTGGGAAACCAGGGCTCAGGAAGAGTACGATAGGAGGACAACAGGAATTGAAACACAGATAGAAGCGGACAGTTTAGAACATGGAATTCCCCTGGCAACCTCCAGTCCTAGAATACTTGGAATAGTCCAACCCCTAGCAGATGAATTTTCCAAACTCACTCTAATACCTGAGGAAGGGGATAGGGAAGGCACACAACTGCGGCTTCCCATGATTACTGTGGGTAGCACTGAAGTCCATATCCCTCTTCCTTTAGGATTAATGAAGGAACTGAAAGATATGTGCCCCAATCCAAAAAAGGACCCTAGAGCAGCAGCTATGTTTCTGCAGAAATATACCGCAGGGAGCCATTTAACTTTGGAGGATATTCAGATAATACTCTCAGCCATAGACCCAGACACTGGCTCTCAAATTGATCCAGAAAAGGTAATGAAGGCATCAGAAAAAGAAGTTAGGGATGCAGGAGACAGAGATAGCCCCAAGGTTTGGAAGAAGTTTTGGGATAAGATAGGAGTAGAATGGATGAAAAGATACAAAGGGGATTCAGGTTTACACACAATGCTAAATACAAAACAAGAGCCGAAAGAGGATTTTTATAGTTTCTGTAAGAGACTGTTGGACCTCTACAGTAGTACAGGAATGAATTCACCCGAATTGTTCAAGACTACATGTATGACAAATGGGGACCCTAAGACGACACAGCTAATAAAATTAGTCAATAACGAATGGCTTACTCAAACAGTGACAGAATTTATGGATGACATAGCAAAACGCTCGGCTTCTGGTGTTTTCAATCAAAAGGGAGGAGTATTTCCATTGTTAGTGCAGCAGGACATACAACAGGAGTCTATATTGTCAGGTGGGGAAAGCAATTACATGATGATGTCAAGTTTCCCCCGGGGAAGGAATAATAGAAGAGGTCCGAGAAGTAGGGGCCAGGCAGATTACCTGGGAAGAGTAGAAAGAAATCAGAGACAGGGCTGTTTCATTTGTGGAAGTCTAGGTCACTGGAGGCGAGAATGTCCAAAGGTGAGAGATGAAGATAGGAGAGAATACAGAGGGAGAGGCGCCTCTGACTACCGAGGGGGGCCCAGACAACAGGAAAGACAGCAAGATATGACAAGAAGACAACCCCAGGGAGATCGTATTAACATACACTGGCCAGCACAGGATGGGGGGAGTAGACAACCCAATTTGCAATCAGACTTACAGAGGTGGTCTGAGCATGAACAGTACCCGTCCCCACGGGGGAACAATTACTACTAGGGGTGCCCAGAACAAGTCCCATCCTTCATTATGCATTTTGTTCCAACTGATTGGCAAGTCTTACCACAAGTACTACTGCAAATTGATGGTATTAAAGTTAAGTTATTGCTTGACACCGGAGCAACGACTTCAAGTGTAAACAAAATAGACTTCATTAATGATAAATGCACCGAAGGAAGTTCTATGGGTATAAATGGGACGACAGTGATACATAAGGTGACAGCACCGCTCCCGGTTTGTACTCTTACGGGGGAACTAGTGACGCACATGTCTTTTGCAGTCCTACTAGAGTGCCCCGTTTGCCTATTAGGAAGGGATTTAATGGCAGCATTACAGATTTCATTAGTCTTTGACAAAAAGGGCAGACTGACAGCAACCTCAATGAAATGTGACCTGACAAACCCAAAGAGACGTGACATGAATGGGTTCTTTTTAAGCATACCAATGTCCCTGGAAAATCATCCAATTTGGGCAAAATGTAAAGACTCAGTAGGAACAATTAACTGTGAGCCCTACCGGCCCTGTTTGAAGGAGGGGGTTATGCCAACCTTTCAAAAACAATACCCATTGAGTGAGGAAAAGTTAGAGGGTATAAAGCCACAAATTGAGAAATACTTGCAGATGGGAATTCTTAGGAAAATTGTCAGTCCCTGGAATTCCCCGATAAATCCCGTAAAAAAGGCTAATGGCACATGGCGGCTGGTACAGGATCTAAGGAAGGTAAACAAGGCAATTATCCCACTTCCCCCCTTGGTGGCAGATCTTACAGCTGTGTTCGGGGCCATTCCTGCGGGATCCAGATATTACACTGTAGTTGACCTCAGTAATGCGTTCTTTTCCATACCAGTGGCTTGGGATGCACAAAATCTTTTTGCTTTTCAGTGGGCTGATAATGGTCAGGTGACTTGGACCCGTCTCCCTCAAGGTTTTGGGGATAGCCCAGCAGCCTTTTCTATTGTATTAAAGGCTACATTGGAAGATTGGGAACCAAAGAGGGGATCCACCTTAATACAGTACACAGACGACCTTTTACTCTCCAATTCGGAGTTAGAAGCCTGCGAAATAGATTCAGGGAGTTTATTAGACCACTTGGCAAGCAAAGGACACCTGGCCTCGAAGAAGAAAATCCAATATGCAAGTACCCAGGTAGAGTATCTGGGGTGCATAATAGAGGCAGGAGAGAGAAAGATCTCACCCGCTAGAGTCAAGGCAGTGACCTCCCTAAGCAGGCCGAGGGACAAAGCTACAATGCTGTCCTTTTTAGGGTCAATAGTGTATTGTAGGCAGTGGATTCCCGATTGCTCCTATTGGGATTCAATCCTAAGAAAAACTACACTCACAGAAGCACCAAAGGTAGTGGAGTGGACAGAGGACAGAGTAGAAGCCTTTGAGAGATTGATTCGGTCCCTGACCCAAGCCCCAGCCTTGGCCCTGGCAGATTATGGAAAGCCATTCCAATTATACTGCGTGGTATCTGGAGAAACCTATGCAGCGGTTTTGACACAGACACATGGGGGGAGAAACAGGCCAGTTTCATACTTATCGAAAAAATTACCTCCTGTAGTTCTTGGAATGCCTCACTGTCTCCAAGCATTAGCAGCCGCGGCTATGTCAGTAAAGGATGCTACTAAGATAGTCCATGGAAATATAATGGAACTTTTCACCACTCATACAGTCTTGTCCCTCCTTCAAAACATGACCACACAACACATGACAGCTCAGAGACTGTCCGGATATGAGACCATATTACTCAGTACGGCAAACCTGTTGATAAAGACATGTCCAGACACCTCACCAGTGATAAGATTGTTGCATACACTTTTGAGACTTAAGCGTGAAGGTTCTGACGAACAAGTAGACCCAATACCTGAACACAGATGTGATGAAATAATCTTGTCATGCACAACACCTAGGGAGGATTTAAAGGACACACCACAGACTGGCAGTATAGATGTTTTTGTGGATGGATCATGCACAAGACCAGATGACAGGACATACCAAACAGGTTACGCAGTAGTCATGCTCCCAAATCAAGTGATAGAAGCTGAACCAATTGTCACAACTTCAGCACAACAAGCTGAGTTGGTAGCGCTCACAAGAGCCTGTGAAATATTCGCAGGACACAAAGTGAATATTTATACTGATAGTAGCTATGCATTTGGAACAGTGCATGATTATGCATTAATATGGAAAAATAGGGGGTATATCTCAGCAGACGGGAAGAAGGTAGCAAATCAGAAATACATAGATCACTTGCTACATGCAATTCAATTACCAGAAGCCATAAGTGTGATAAAAGTGAAAGGACACTCTGCAAAAGGAGATTATCAAGCTATGGGAAACAACCTAGCAGACAGAGCAGCAAAAATGGCAGCCAAGAGAGACACGAGAAGGGAAAGTAAGTTATTATTCATGACAGACTTTGAAAGTGAAAACTGGGAGTCAGTAGTATATTAACTTCAGAAACAGTCTACCAGTGAGGACATCAAGTACTGGAAATCTCAGGGACTGCAGACGACAGGTACAGGTATGTGGACAAAAGATCGGATATTGGGGGTTCCTACTGCATCAGCACCACTCCTAATATCTTATCTTCATGGTCCAGGACATTTAGGAAAACAGTACATCTCAGAACATTACAAGTCACTGTTCTGTACACACCAGTTGCAGAGATTGATAGACGATCTGGTCGATTCATGCATGACTTGTGCACAGAATAATGTTCAAGGAAAAGCACACGGAAGACATGGGAATCTACCACCACCTACAGGCCCTCTGCAAGATTTGCAGATAGATTACACACACATGCCAAAGCAACCCGGGAATATAAGATATCTGCTTGTCATAGTCTGTAGGTTCTCTGGATGGTGTGTAGCCATACCTACTTCAGGAGAAACAGCTGGTGTGACAGCTAGAGCATTGATAAATCAATGGATTTCGCTGTATGGACTCCCTCGGGTAATTCATTCAGATCAGGGACCTGCTTTCCAATCCAAACTAATACAAGAACTGACAAAGATTTTGGGTTTCCAGTGGAAACTCAATATAGTCTACCATCCCCAAAGAGCTGGAGTAGTGGAAAGAATGCACAGAACCATTAAGGATAGGTTAAAAAAGGCTACTTCAGGAACATTGAAAGATTGGCTGAAATTTCTACCCGCCATTCACTACCAAATAAGAACGACACCAAATAAACAAACAGGGTTGTCACCTTATGAAGTGTTATTCGGTCGACCCCCTAATACCCGTGAGGAACCGGATACTGACAGTAACATTTTTGCCTTACAGGAACAGTACGTGAAACACTTGGTAGGTATACTCTCAGAAAATTATGATAAGGTTGCTGTCACCTTTCCTCCTCTTTCCACAGACCCAACTCATCCATTCTTGCCGGGAGACAAAGTTCTGGTGAAACAACTAGCTGCCCGCCACAAGACTGGTCCAATTTACCAAGGTCCATTTGAGGTTCTAAGAGTGGCTCGAACGGCTGTCCTTACTGACCAGAGTCCACAGTGGATACACGCCAGCCGGCTCAAGAAGACGCCAGAAGGAGTCCTCAAGAAATTCCCCGGACAAACAAGAGTCTTCCAGACAAGATGCCTACAAAAGAAATGGCTTTGATCATACCCCCGAGCCTGCAAAGTAGATATGAGCGATGGCTAAGAGGCTATCCAAAACCACTTAGTCCAAAGGATCCAAAGACTATGCAGGACTTGTATGAGGAAGAATTTATGTTCAGGGAGTATACCAATGAATTAGAAACTGATGACTTGAAAGATCAAAACTTTCCTGAACCGTTTAGTAAGCAGATGATTCAGAGAATGAAACTGTGAATATGTCACCCTTAAAAAGGGAAGTACTCTGAGAAAAATACCGAAAAGGGGTGTGTGGTATAAGGAGTGATCATATGGAATGGGAATTCCATATGATCAAAGAGGGGATTGTAAGGAAATTATGTCTATATCCACACACGTTCACATATATATATAATAATTCAGCCTTATATGCTTGTATTAAATATGCAGAGTTCTTCTTTAAAGGAAATATTTTATACTCTTATGACAGCAAGGTCTAGTAACACAAGCTAAACAGGAAATGAGGTCTAGCAACACAAGCTAAGAGGAAATAGTTGTCTGAAGCTTAAAACCGCATGGCTAGAAAGAGATATGCATGCTTTAGCAAAAAAGACCACATTTATGATAGAGGTACATGAAGAGAGAATTGCCGAATGCATGGCATCATAGCTGCAGGAACATATATATGCACATATATACCTGTTACACATATATCTAACATGTGCATTAGACATGTTTACATTTGCTGCAACACGGGTTATATATATATAGGTATTTTTGTATTTTGGTTTAGATAAGTGAAGGACGTTTTTTATCAGGTATATGTTGGTACAAAATAAACGAAGATAATTCCGCGAAATATCTGAACAAAGCTAAAGTCAACAAAGATTATGGTTAGATATCTTAATTCCAAGAATTATAAATGCATCACATATGTATCTTGTTTCTAGGAAATTATCATGACTTTTTTTACTAAGGTTGTATAAAGGTGAGATTGATAAATTCGTTACCTGATTGGATTAAGCTTAGGGGAGGTATATGATAATCTTGTGGTTTGTATCTATAAATTGTCTACGATGTCTAATAAAGTGACAACCATTTTAAACCTATCAACGTGTATTGGTCTTTAGTGGTTGCCCGGCCGGAGGTTCACCCACAGACAAACCAGGGGCCCTTTCAAATAGCAGATTGTGAAAGGTCGAGATCGATTGTTGGTTGCCTGAAATTAACCAAGCTATTAATGTTAGGTGTCCCGATAGGATCAGCGGGTGTATGTGTCCCGAAGGGTCTCAGAGAAGATCTTGGGGAGAAGGAAGAATTTTCGGGATATCTATCGTCAGACTGAGTAGTGTGGGAAACCATGTTTGAGACGGCCACCATGGGGTGATGATCACTAATGTGGATTTCTGTGCGATTGTCTGAAGTAGAACCCTGGGGATTAGTGCAAAGGGGGGAAAAGCGTAGAGACGTCCTTGTGGCCAAATTTGGCGGAGAGCATCTAGGGCTAAAGCTTCTGGATCCGGACGCCAACTGAAGAAGGTGGGAAGTTGGGTGTTCAGTCGTGATGCAAATAGATCTATGAGGAGGGGACCCCATAGATTGTCGATCTGTTGGAAGATGAAAGGGTTCAATTGCCAATCGCTGGAATCCGAAAGGTATCGGGAATTCCAATCGGCAACTGAGTTTATCAAACCTGGAAGTATTCTGCTTTTAAGGTGATATCCCTGTCTAGACAGAAGTGCCAAAATTCTTTGGCAATGTCAGTTAGAATCTTGGAGGTAGTACCCCCGAAACAGTTGATGTATTGAACTGCTGCAATATTGTCCATACGTAGAAGGATGCAGCAGTGTGATTTGTCTTTCGCAAAACTTTTCATGGCGAAAAAGGCGGCTAGTAATTCCAGACAATTGATGTGTAGCTGAGATTCTGAGTCTGACCATTTCCCTCCTGTGGAATAAGGACCACAACGAGCGCCTCATCCCGATAGGCTGGCGTCTGATTCTAGAATCAGATCTGGTAGGGAATTGAATATAATTTTCCCATTCCAGGTCTGAATATGTCGAAGCCACCAAAGAAGTTCTTCTTTGGCTTCTGAGGATAGTGGAACCTTGTTCGAATATTGTAGACCCTCCCGTAAATGTTGTGTTTTTAGATGTTGGAGGGCTCTGTAGTGTAATGGGGCGGGGAAGATTGCTTGTATGGAGGCCGACAAGAGGCCCACAATCCGTGCAATGGTTCGTAGTGAAACTAGATGTTTGTTAGTATTGAACGGATTTCTCTTCGAATCAAGGTGAGTTTTTTGGTAGGAAGACTCAATAAAGCGGAGTCGGTATTGATATTGAATCCCAGAAATTCTATTTCTTTGGATGGGGATAGGACAAATTTTTTGCAATTGATTAGGAAACCAAGATTGGTTAGAAGAGAAATGGTCCATTGTGAGTAAGGATTAGTGAGAGTGATTGTGCCATAATTAAAATATCGTCCAGATATATGATTAGACGTACACCTTGGGATCTTAGGGATGATATCACTGGTTTCATTAATTTGGTGAAACACCAAAGGGCTGATGATAGGCCAAATGGAAGGCAAGTGAATTGCCATTTATGGTTGTTCCAGAAAAATTGTAGAAAAGGTTGATGGGAAGGATGTATGGGTACGGTGAGATAAGCATCTTTTAGATCTATTTTTATTAGCCAATTGTAAAGGAGGAATATTAATCACTAATATTTATGCAAATATCATTAATTTATATTTATAAATGGGAGGAGCCATCTATTGATGACTCCGCCCATTTATACCTTTATATAACAATAATACAATACTTTCACTATACTTTGCCTTACACTAATCACTACACTAGCTGCATGCGCCTAACTAACTCACTACCGCTTACAAGTACACGCTACACAAAGGGTACAAATATAACGGTATTTATTAACACCTGACGCACACGATATACAGTAAATACACAGCACTACAAATACAATCCTAAACTACACTACACATTCCCCAAATTCCACCCATAAACTATCTATACAATTCATCAATAACCCACCCGTCTGACTGATCACTGTCCCTACGGGGTACAAGGGGTTAAACACAACAGTGGCTCTGCAGGGGTTAATACCTGCAGGCCAAGGAACACAGGGTTAATAATGCAAGTCTAATTATACTTATATACATACCCACATACGCACACATATAACTTAGCTTGCTCCTGCATCCATCAGTGTCCAGGAAGAGAAGCCCCAGCCTCACTCCCAACTTTCACCTATATATTGCTGTGTCCCAGCCCCCCCACCATAGACTCCACCCTGTGACCACCCAAATATCTTCCCCCATTTCTTGGTCAAGAGGATGTTGTTCAACTGCCTAGGATATGCTAACAAGGGACACAATGCTACTGGCCATACTGAATGGGTGAATACCACTGGGTCCAATTATTAGGCATATTTGTGTGGTCATCAGGATGAGGTTCTGTCTGAAAGCCATATTTCCCTTAACACCAATCTTGAGGGAGTAAGAGGTCCCTGAGAAGGTGAATTCCTTCCATTTTGAAGTGATGATTAGTCACGAAATCGTTGAGGGTTCTCAAATTTATGACAGGTCTGTGACCTCCGTCTTTCTTTTTTACTAGAAAGATGTTGCTGATAAAACCTGGAGATAGAGGAGGTACTTGAATGATAGCTTTCTTGTGGAAAAGATCTAGTATCTCTGACTCTATGAGGTCTTGATCTAGAGTGGAGAAATGTATTGGTTGAGGGATGTGATTCTGTGGGGGAGAGGATTGGAAATCTATCTGATATCCTGAGATGGTGTTCAGGATCCATGAGTCTGAGGTTAGAGAGGACCATGTTTGGAAAAAATGTTTCAGTCTTCCCCCTAGAGGAATGTGGGAATAGTTTGGGATAGAAGAGCTTACCTGATGAGGGTCTGGATCTAGGGAAATCTCGCTGGCCTCGGGTTCTCCATGGGCGTCCTCTGGTAGGGAAAAATGGTGTAGTGGATGGTGTAAAGGTGGTAGGTCTGTCTGGTTGGAAGGGAGCCTGCTGAGTTTGTCTGAACTGTGAATTTCGGCTGGGAAAGCGGCCCCTGCCTTTCCCAGCCCTGCCAAAAATTTTGGGTTGACCTACTTTTTTCAAGAATGTTTTGGCTTTATCGAGGGAGGAAAATACTCCAACGAATTTCCCTATCTCTTTGATGAGGGAATCTCCAAAAAGGAGGCCTTCAGACGACTCATCATGGTCTGAATTGGCAAAATGAGTGAGTTGTGGGTCTAATTTCATTAATATATTACGTTTTCTTTCCGCACTCAGGGCAAAGTTAATGTTTCCAAAGAAACAGATGGCTCTTTGGGCCCAGCCACGAAGGACTGATGTGTCTACTGGTTGGTCTGTAATAACGGCTTGTTCTGATAAATCTAATATTTTTGTAAGGGGTCCCAATAAGTCTAAAAGTTTGTCTTGGCAAAGCTTAAATGATCTGTCCAGACCTCTTTTGGGGTTCTTACCAGTTTTATTTAAATATTTAAAAATGATAGGGTCTAAGTCAGGAGTTAGGGATTTTTTATGTGGCAAAGTGAGTCTTGGACATTCTGCTTTTAATTTGTTTCTGGAGGATCTATCCAGGGATTTATTAACCCAATGCATAAAAAAATTTGAAATTTGAGATTGGGGAACCCATTCTCCAGATCGAGGGTGTTTTATCTGGTCGGGGTTGAAAAAGGGGATACCCTGACTGTCTAGGATTAGAGATTCTGGGATTTGGCTAGTTGAAGAGGATTCCTCAGGATCCTCAGGATAGTCGTCCTCATAATAAAATGGTAATTCGTCTTTCAGAATTGAATCAGAATCATCTGAAGATGAGGAGGAAGATATTTCTTTGTAAGAGATAAACTTAGCCCTCTTACTGGCTGTCATAACCCGGCTATTGGTAGTCTCCTCCCGGGTGGAGGGTCCTTTGTGGGGATTTTCGCCACCATTACCTATAACGCATGGTTTATGCGGACATTCCTTGGAATTTTGACCCTTTCCCAGGGTGTAGGATTTTGGGTCTTCTGTAAACCTTCTCTTTTTGGCTGATTTGCCCGGTTGTTTAAAACCTTTGGCCAGCTCCGAAATTGAATCTTTCGCTGAGAGGAAGTTGTCAGTCGGGGTAGAAGGATAATTTTGAGGGGATCTTTGGTTTACTACCAAGGAAAGGGATTTGGAAATGGAGTCCTGAATGGATACCATGGCTGACTGTATTGCAACGGATACAGATTTAGAGACGGATTGATCCACCATTTGTTGGATAGAATCCGAAATTAATACTTCATAGCCAATGGGAATGGATTGAATGGATTGGGGATTAGTTTGTTCTTCAGAAGGATTCATGTTGCTAAAATATCTGAATATGAATAGAAGAGAAAATGGGAAGAAAATTTAAAATGAGTGTTTTATACCTGTACGTACACAAATACGCGCATTCAAGTATATATACTCAATCAGCATAAAATATATATACAGAGTAGTATAAAGTAACTGAATGCATGTAAGTGTAAACGTAAATGTATCAGATATACTTACAATTGGGTAGAAGAAAGTAGATATATATAAGAATATATATATATGTGTTTAATGGTGTGTGAAGTAAACTGTAGCGACGTAGTATCTCTCTGAGGTGACTAGCTGCGCTGAGGTAATTTGAAAAGCGCGCGTAATCACCTCACAGTCCAGAGAGCAGAGCGCCCGAAGTCTCGCGATACATCAGACTTCGGCTTTGAATGGAAGAAAATGGCGCCTGGGGACTGGAGGAGGAACGGAGGTAAAATTAGTAAGGATGGAAGGCCGAAATAGATTGATAAAGCGAGTCGGCAGTCAGGGGAACAGGGGAAGAAGTGACCACTAGTACCGCAATGAAAACGGCAGCTGAGGAAACGGTGTTTGGTTGGGTCAGTGCGCTTGTGTAATACCACATGTAGATACTGATATAAAAACCTTAAATATTACATTTATGCATTTAAAAATACAAATAGTAAGACAAAATTATTAATACGTATCTTCTTTGGTTGGCAGCAAAAAGACACACCTTACCATCGAGGCCTTCTGCAATTTCGCTGATAAAGATATTAAACAATATGGGTCCCAGAACAGATCCCTGAGGTACCCCACTGGTAACAAGACCATGGTCTGAATATAACTCCATTTACTACAACCCTCTGTTTTCTGTCCCTCAGCCACTGCCTAATCCATGCAACAATATGGGAGTCCAAGCACAAAGACTGCAATTTATTGATAAAACCTTCTATGTGGGACAGTTTTAAAAGCCTTACTAAAGTCTAGATAAGCGACGTCTACTGCACCTCCGCCATCTATTATTTTAGTCACCCAATCAAAAAAATCTATAAGATTAGTTTGACATGATCTCCCTGAAGTAAACCCATTTTAGATGTTCTGATCCTCTCCTTAACCCCTTAAGGACATAGGACGTACCGGTACGCCCTATTTCCCGAGTCCTTAAGGACCAAGGACGTACCGGTACGTCCTGACTTAAAATCGGAATTCCGGCGCCGCGGGGGTTAATCGGAACGGGACGCCGGCTGAAATCATTCAGCCGGCATCCCGTAACAACGCAGGGGGGGGTCATTTGACCCCCCCGTATCGACGATCGCAGAAAACCGCAGGTCAATTCAGACCTGCGGTTTTCTGCGTTTCCGGTCCATTCGGGTGTCCTGTGATCCGATGAACCGGAAAAAGACTGCGATCGGTGGCGTAATTATACACCACCTGTCGCAGTCCGAGGATTTGGAGAGGCGGTGCTGGCCCTGGTGCTGAACGCCGCTGTCCAGGGTGCTGATTGGTGCAGGGGAGAGAGGCGCGAGATTCAAACTTCCTGCGCTCCTCTCTCCCCTCCTCTTCCTGTCCAGCACCCTGACCGTGCAGCATCGTCCAGCACCAGCTCCTGCGTCCCCCTAATCGGCATACATCACCCTCCTGCACCCATCGCCACCCATGTAGGTTACGGTCAGTGAGGGAGAGGCACCGTTAGGCATGGAAAGAAGGGAAAAGTAAGTTAGAAAAAAAAAAAGAAAAAGTACTTTTATTCCAAACTTCCATCTATCCATCTAACCCTAACCCAGACCCCCCCCCCCTGCCACTTTAAGTCCTCACGCCATATAACGCCATGCGCAAAACCCGGGCATGGTACAAAAAAGTTGCGGTCTACTTGGTACAGGTTGCCATGTACAACTCTTTTGTACTATCCCGAAGCGCTGGCAGCACAGGGACATTCCTCCAGTTCTATGAGGCAGTCCTCAAAGACCTGATCTTTTCGGACCGGGAAAGAGCAGGCCGGAGTACCTCGGGAACTGGAGGCGCCCGGATCGTCCCTGGCCAACACTTTCCAGGTGTGGTCCCCCATACTGGAAAGAAGGGACGAACCCAAAAAAAGTGCAGAGTGTGCCACAAGAGGGGGATACGGAAGGACACCACTACTCAATGTGACACGTGCCCCGATCATCCGGGCCTCTGCATTATCAATTGCTTCAGGGAGTATCACACTTCCATGGAGTACTAAATTTTTATAATCCCCAACAGTCCACTAGAGAACATAAAACACTATGGCTCTCAGACTTTGGAGACACGGAAACAATTTTTCTTTCCCCCAAAAATATTAGTTTTAGTGCAGGCATCCTCAAACTGCGGCCCTCCAGATGTTGTAAAACTATAACTCCCAGCATGCCCAGACAACCTACAGCCATCAGCAGGGCATGGTGGGAATTGTAGTTTTACAACATCTGGAGGGCCGCAGTTTTAGGATGCCTGCTTAGTGTTTCCAAAGTCTGAGAGCCATACATATTGGGCATCGTCGCGTGCGTAAAAGTCGTCGCTATAAAAATAACTTTTGACCAAACGCCTCGGATGAACGGTGTTAAAAATATAAAATAAAAACTGTGCCAAAACACCCATTTTTGGGCAAAATTTCAATTTGAATCCATTTTGCCGGTAATAAAGCAAGGGTTAACAGCCAAACAAAACTAAATATTTATTGCCCCGATTCTGTAGTTTGCAGAAACACCCCATATGTGGTCGTAAATGGCTATATAGCCGCACGGCAGGGCATAGAACGAAGGGAACTCCATACGGTTTCTGGAAGGCAGATTTTGATGGACAGTTTTTTTTTTTACACCATGTCCCATTAGAAGCCCCCCCTGATGTAGCCTAGACTAGAAACTCCAAAAAAGCGACCCCATCTAAGAAACTACACCCCTCAAGGTATTCAAAAGTTACTTTACAAACTATGTTAACCCTTTAGGTGTTCCACAAAACTAAATCGCGAATGTAGAAACAATTTTAGAATTTAATTTTTTTGTTACATTGCCTCAAAAAAGAGTAAAATAGAGCAACCAAAAATCAAATTTACCCCAAAAATAGTCCCAAAACAACAACCACCTTATCCCGTAGTTTCCTAGATGGGGTCACTTTTATGGAGTTTCTACTCTAGGGGTGCATCAGGGGGCTTGAAAGGGTACATGGTGTAAATAAACCAGTCCAGCAAAATCTGCCTTCCAAAAACCATATGGTGTTCCCCTTCTTCTATGTCCTGCCGTTTAGCCAAATAGTAGTTTACGACCACATATGGGGTGTTTCTGCAAACTACAGAATCAGGGCAACCCATTTTTAGTGTTGTATGGCAGTTAACCCTTGTTTTACTCCTGGAAAAAATTGATTATATTAGAAAATTTTCCAAAAAATTGAAATTTCAAAATTGTTTCTCCATCTGCCATTAACTCTTGTGGAACACCTAAAGGGTTAACAAAGTTTGTAAACCCAGTTTTGAATACCTTGAGGGGTGTACTTTCTTAGATGGAGTCACTTTTTTGAAATTTCTATTCTGGGGGTGCAACAGGGGGCTTCAAATGGGACATGGTATAAACAAAACCAGTCCTGCCAAATCTGCCTTCCAAAACCCATATGGTGTTCCCCTCCTTCTATGTGCTACCGTTCGGCCAAACAGTAGTTTACGACCACATATGGGGTGTTTTTGCAAACTACAGAATCAGGGCAACCCATTTTGAGTGTTGTTTGGCAGTTAACCCTTGTTTTACTCCTGTAAAAAATTGATTATATTGGAAAACTTTCCAAAAAATAGAAATTTCACAATTGTTTCTCCATCTGCCATTAACTCTTGTGGAACACCTAAAGGGTTAACAAAGTTTGTAAACCCAGTTTTGAATACCTTGAGGGGTGTACTTTCTTAGATGGAGTCACTTTTTTGAAATTTCTATTCTGGGGGTGCAACAGGGGGCTTCAAATGGGACATGGTATAAACAAAACCAGTCCTGCCAAATCTGCCTTCCAAAACCCATATGGTGTTCCCCTCCTTCTATGTGCTACCGTTCGGCCAAACAGTAGTTTACGACCACATATGGGGTGTTTTTGCAAACTACAGAGTCAGGGCAACCCATTTTGAGTGTTGTTTGGCAGTTAACCCTTGTTTTACTCCTGGAAAAAATTGATTATATTGGAATATTTTCCAAAAAATAGAAATTTCTAAATTGTCTCTCCATCTGCCATTAACTCTTGTGGAACACCTAAAGGGTTAACAAAGTTTGTAAACCCAGTTTTGAATACCTTGAGGGGTGTACTTTCTTAGATGGAGTCACTTTTTTGAAATTTCTATTCTAGGGGTGCAACAGGGGGCTTCAAATGGGACATGGTATAAACAAAACCAGTCCGGCCAAATCTGCCTTCCAAAACCCATATGGTGTTCCCCTCCTTCTATGTGCTACCGTTCGGCCAAACAGTAGTTTACGACCACATATGGGGTGTTTTTGCAAACTACAGAATCAGGGCAACCCATTTTGAGTGTTGTTTGGCAGTTAACCCTTGTTTTACTCCTGGAAAAAATTCATTATATTGGAAAATTTTCCAAAAAATAGAGATTTCAAAATTGTTTCTCCATCTGCCATTAACTCTTGTGGAAGACCTAAAGGGTTAATAAAGTTTGAAAAAACAGTTTTGAATACCTTGAGGGGTGTAGTTTCTAGAATGGGGTCATTTTTGGGAGGTTTCTATTATCTAAGCCTCACAATATGACTTCAAACCTGAACTGGTCCATAAAAAGTGGGATTTTGAAGATTTCTGAAAATTTCAAAATTTGCTTCTAAACTTCTAAGCCTTGTAACATCCCCAAAAAATAAAATATCATTCCCAAAATGCTACAAACATGAAGTAGACATATGGGGAATGTAAAGTCATCACAATTTTTGGGGGTATTACTATGTATTACAGAAGTAGAGAAACTGAAACTTTGAAATTTGCTAATTTTTCAAAATTTTTGGTAAAAATTTGATTTTTTTATGCAAGAAAATTTACTTTTTTGACCCAATTTTAGCAGTGACATGAAGTACAATATGTGACGAAAAAACAATCTCAGAACGGACTGGGTAAGTCAAAGCGTTTTAAAGTTATGAGCACTTAAAGTGACACTGGTCAGATTTGCAAAAAATGGCCTGGTCCTTAAGGTGAAAATGAGCCCGGTCCTTAAGGGGTTAAAGGAAACCTGTCACCAGTTTTATGGTGTCCTAACTAAAGGCAACATAAATAAGTGACTGATTATCTTAGCAAAATGCTGGGTCACTTTCTTTAATTGACCCAGTCAATCTGCCAACATCTTGTATTGAAAAGCTCCAGCTGATAATGATGAGTCATGAATATTCATGAGCTCCTGACTCTTCCCGCCTACCTGCTGCTGATTGACAGTTATTTTCCATATGAATCAGCAGTAGGTAGGCAGGGGAGTGGCTATAGCTGTTAATTAAATAAACGCTGGACTCAATGACATCATGCTGGACTCAAATCAGCTCATTAGCATGCAGCATGTGGCATCTTTGTGTGTATATTATGAGGTAACCATCTGTCACACCAGTAAGTGAATACATCTAAGGCACTTTTTAGTATTTAATGATTGTATATAATTAGTTAGATTATAATCAAATATCCACATGACAGGTTCCCTTTAAGTATGGTTTCCATTAATTTCCCCACTATTGATGTTAGGCTTACTGGCCTATAGTTGCCCGATTCCTCCCTACTACCTTTCTTGTGAATGGGCACAATATTTGCTAATTTCCAATCTTCTGGGAGGACTCCTGTTACCAGTGATTGGTTAAATAAATCTGTTAATGGTTTTGCTAGTTCACCGCTAAGCTCTTTTAATAGCTTTGGGTGTATCCCATTAGGCCCCGTGACTTATTTGTATTAATTTTAGACAGCTGACTTAGAACCTCTTCCTCTGTAAAGACACATGCATCAAAAGATTCATTAGTTTTCCTTCCTGAGGTCCTTTTCCTTCATTTTCCTTTGTAAAAACTGAACAGAAGTATTCATTGAGGCAGTCAGCTGTTTCTTTATCTTCTTCCATATACCTTACTTCTTTTGTTTTTCATTTGGCAATTCCTTGTTTTAGTTTCCTTTTTTCATTTATGTATCTGAAGAATGTCGTATCGCCTTTTTTCATTGACTGAGCTAATTTCTCTTCTGCCTGTGCTTTAGAAGCTCTTATAACTTGCTTGGCGCCTCTCTGCCTAATCTTAAAAATTTGCCTGTCATCCTCATTTTTTTTTTTTTTTATAATTACTAAATGCTATCTTTTTGTTTTTAATGATTTTGGCCACTTCTGCTGAGTACCACAGTGGTATCTTCCCTTTTTTGCTTTTACTGACAAGCCTAATGCAATTATCTGTTGCCTTCAATAGTTCCACTTTTAAGTAGTCCATTTCTCCTGGACTTCATTGAAACTGTTCCAATCTGATAGGGACTCGTATACCACTAATCTAATTTTAGAAAAGTCTGTTTTTCTAAAATCTAAAACTTTTGTTTTTGTGTGGTGTGACTCAGTCACTGTACTTATAGTAAACCACACTGACTAGTGATCACTAGATCCAAAGCTTTCCCCGACAATAATATCAGATACCAAATTCCCATTTGTGAATACTAAATCTAAAATGGCCTCCTTCTGGGTTGGCTCCTCAACTACTTGCTGTAGAGATAATCCCAGTAGGGAGTTTAGAATATCTGTACTCCTGGCAGAACTAGCTATTTTGGTTTTCCAGTTTATATCAGGAATATTAAAGTCTCCCATAATGATAACTTCCCCTTTCAATGTCATTTTACCTACTTCCTCAACTAGTAGATCATCTAATTCTTTGACTTGACTAGGTGGTCTATATATCACACCTACACGAGTTACCTTATGATTATCAAGCTGCAACGTAGCCCAAAATGACTTTAAATTGGTCTCACTAACTTGTATTAAATTAGATTTTATGCTATCTTTCACATATAGGGCCACCCCTCCCCCTTTATTGTCTTCTCTGTCTTTCCCATATAGAGAGAACCCTCTATATGGGAAACACAAATTTCTAATACATTTTTCGAAACCGATGTCAAATTTATTCATTTTTACAGTTGGTGCAAATATTAGACCCTTATTTAAGAGTTTTTTCTGCGGTTCTGTCAAGGTAACCGTGCTAAGGTGTATCACTGTGTCTTGTGTGTTTTCTATGTCTACCTTCTGATGTAATTTCTTTGATTTTCTCGGACTCCTCCAAAGTCTTCTCTTCCCATTTCATGGGGTAATGGTCTGTGTTGTGGTCTTTGTAGTTGGTTCTGTGTTGTATATGCTGGTTCCGTGTTGGTGATCTGTGATAATGGTGGTTCCTGTGCTCCCAATTCTGTTGTGTGTACCTGTTCCTCAAGTTGTATTGATGTGGTGGTGGTGGAGGTGTGTGTTGTATTCGGTTTGGTGACTGACGTACTGTCATGCTATCCGATGTGTCCATGATTTGTGGTGTGGGGGGAAAGTCCTGTCTAAAAAAATGTTCCCCTGTTAGGGTTTTAAATTTATTTGTCACGGGACACCACCAGGTACTGGTCCGCTATATATTCTCTACCGCATTATTTTGCATGCATTTGACATTTTGTGCTACTTTTCAAAACCTATGGTGAAAGATTTAGGATTTAACATAATCCATGTAGTATTATAGAGCATGCCTGTAGGCTGAGCAATTTGTCCGTCCTAATAAACAGTTTGTGGTACGGGAGACCGGAACAGAGAGATTTGGACTGTCGGAGATCTCCCTGGTCTGAGAATAAATCCCTCTGTTTTGTGACCATACATAGTGCACTGGTACCGCACTGAGATCGCATCAGACTCATATTGCGACTTTATACTGTCATGATGCGCTCTGTGCGGAAGCGGGGACGGCTGGGGCGCGCTCGCGTCATCAGCGCACCCGGCGTCACCCGCTCCCATGGTAACAACAATGGGGCTGAGCGCCGAGCTGCTCGCTCGGCTCTTTAGAACTAAGGAGTCACGCGACGCTGGCCATGTCACATGACTCCACCAGTGCCTGATTTAAACAGGCAATCTGCTGGCCACAGATTGCCTGTTATTGAGGTCCTTCCTGCGATATACTTACCTGGTCTGTTGTTCCTGCTTGGCTTCTGATTTCCCGTCCGTCTTATCCCTTTGTCTTGGCGTGTCCTCCTGGTTCTGACTTCGGCTTCCCCTGACGATCCTCTGCTTGCTCCTCCGGTACCTTACTGCTCTCGTGGTTTTGGCTCCGTTGTTGACTACTCTGCTGCTTGTGTTGTTTGTCTTCCCTGCACTTTCTTAGCTAAGGGCTTGTCGCTAGGACTTGCGAGGCAAGTAGGCAGGGACAGGGGTGCGGGTGGAGCTCAGTGGTCACTTCCCCACCCCCTGTGTGTGTGACATATACCCAGACTGCCGCTCTGTGCAATATAGGGGATATTTCGCAACCTATCTCTAACTGCAAGTGCATCATTATTATTATATACTGCTCTCATATGAACATATATTGCAAGTATATTCATATATGACCTATATTCCCTGCACTTCCCATGCAGGTCGGGATGACTCGTAGAGATCAGCGTCGCCGATAAGAGGCTTGTTTCTATTGCGGAGAGTCAGACCATTGGATTAACCAGTGCTCCAAGAAACCTTCTTCCGGTAAATCTACCAAGATAGGGGAGCTTAAGAACCAGGTATTTCCTAATGTGGTCAAGAGTAAGTTACTAGTACCTATTACTGTCTCCATGGGTACAAACAAATGTTCTGGTAATGCTTTCATTGACTCTGGTTCTGCTGCCAACTTTATTGATCAGAAGTTTACATTAGGGTTGGGTATTCCGATTTTGACACTACCTACTGCCATCCACATCATTTCTATCGATAGCACCCCCCTGGTGGGTGGTACCGTGAAGTATTCCACTCCTGAGATATCCTTGACTGTGGGGGTGTGTCACTCCGAAATATGCTCTCTGTTGGTTCTTGAAAACTTACCAGTAGAGGTAGTACTGGGAATGCCTTGGCTCCAGTTACATAATCCCACTGGACCAAGGGGGAACTGGTGAAATGGGGAGTTGAATGCCGCTCGTGCTCGTCTGTGGTGCAAGCGGGGGTCTCAGCAGAATCCAATAGATTGCCTTTAGTCTTAGGGGAATATATGAATGTATTCTTCTCCTCGAACCCCGAGTCGCTACCGCCCCATAGATCTTATGATTGCGCAATTGAATTTGTAGAGGGTGCCAGGTTTCCCAAGGGACGTATCTATGATCTCTCTAGACCTGAACGCAAGGCCATGGAGGATTACGTTAAAGAGAGTCTCAGTAAGGGACACATTAGGAAAAAAGAGAAAAGTAGTGTGGGGGGCACTCAATACTAGGACCACATGGACCACCAACTAAAAGATAATTAATAAATAAATAAATATTTATTAAATCTAAAAATGACACACAATAAACCTCTAATTGGGAGATAAATGGCAGCAGACAATTGTGCATACAGTAGCAATAAAAATAAATATAAAAAAAATCAATATCAATATAAAAATTAAAGATAAGAATATATTAATATAACAATAAATCGACATATAAATATATCGACACAATAAAAAATATTATTATAGTGTTGACACAATAAAAGTGGGGGGTAAATGTCCACATGTGTAAAAACTGTATTCACTTGTTCATCAGCTAATATAGTCTATGAACTTTCTTCATTTGGTATACCTTCTCTATGTATCGATGCTAATTCCAATATTAAGTCATGCGTTTATCGATTATATCACATAGAGCTTCGGCATGTATATTTATACTTTACTGCTACACGCCCTATTCGTGCTCGATTTTGCAGCCTCTCCAGGGTATTTCTTCTTCTTTAACCTGCCAGGACCTACGCGGCGTCCCACGTGATCCAGCCGTCTGCTCGTGGCGTCCCATGTGACGGCGGCAGGAGGCAGGGCGTACTTTCTGGGTCCTAAAGTTCTTTCGCTCCGCTATGTCCGGAAGATATAACAGTGTTATCGATATTCTTTCAATTTTGGACAACTCCTTGTTACCCCTATATTCAAGCCGCATGTATAGAGTACGAATATATTTGCTGTCCTTTTTACCAAACGTGTTTTGGAGCCACAAAACGGCCCCTTCCTCAGTGGTTACACAGCAAATCAGTCCATGTTTCTTTTACATGGTGAGTTTTTCTTCTCGCACAGATTTTTGGGAAAATTCATAAAATTGGTAATCTTTAAAATCTGGGTTCTCAATCCAGCTGCTGACCTTATGTCCACAATTTTTGACCATATTTATCGCTTTCTTTCACATTATATCATTCATATTATTTGTTTTTCTAAATATAAAATGCAATAACTATAAAGTTAATATAAAACCGCAGACATGTTATTGATGCGTTTTCCTTGCGTTAGTTAGCCATATGACTTTTTCGTTTCTCCTTCTAATATATTATCTATCCGGCACTATAACTGATGGTAATCCTATGGCTGTACTGTCGACACTTCTGTTCAGCGCTCAGAACTTCTCATATACTATAATTATATTCCTCTCCTTCATATTGTATTACTTTATTTTTATTTTTAGAATAGATAAATACATATACATTTCACACCTGTAAAAGGGTCTTAAAACTTATATAATCACCTTTGTATTGTTTATCCCTCTAAAACCGCACTTGCGTTATTGATGCATTTTTTGTGCGTTAATCTAAAACATACATCCATTATACTATTCAACTTTTCCTAGACCCTTCTAGTATATTCTCTGTCTCCTAGACCCTTCTAATATGTTCTCACAGCATGGATATAGGTATTCCTATAACTAAATATCGATATTCGATTGTTCATATATCGCCACCAATGTAAATATGGAGGGGTAGCCCATCGGCGAGGAGAGATCGGGGTGCTGATAGACAGCCAGACAGCCAATGTCTCATCACCAGTGGACCACCACCCCATTATAGGAACCCGAATATCTCCATTTCTGCATTTAGGCCTTTTGGTATCAAAGTGTCAAACTCAAAAATCCTTTTCGACTCCACCCTCGACATGTAAGCTATATGGTTGCCTCCCCATCACGTTTTTTTTACCCTTTCAAAAGCCACATATGTGAGACTGGAAGGGTCACAACCATGTCTCTCTTTATAATGTTTTGAAAGGGAATGTAGTTCATACCCTTTCTTTATGTTTCTCATGTGTTCAGCTATTCTTTTTTTCAGCGGCCTTATACTGTCCTCATACACATTAGCACGGTGTGTAATCTGACATGTAGCTAAACCTTCTCTGTCTTGAAGAAGAGAAAACTGTACTGCTTTAACTTTCTCTTTTTTAGTTTCAAAGTATTTTATTCACAATGAAAGAAATCGTGAACATCTTACAGCATACATAAAATGGCACAGAAATAATATGCTCCACGTAAATCAGATCATACATGCTGAGTAGATACCAATATATCCATACATAATGTGATAAAGAGCAGATAATGAATAAAACATAAAAGAAAATAAGTAAAATAAAATAAGGTAACGCAACAATAACGTGCGGAGATCACACCTGGGAGCCAAAGTAGACAAGTGTAGTGCCTAAACATATTTAAAGACACACAATAACCCTCAGACAAGTACTATCAAGATATGTGCCCTAAGATTCGCAATCAGTAATAAGTCAAGTTACGTTGTATAGCCGTTGAATATGAGGAGGACATCCAGGGTTCCCACAACTTCTCAAAGGCTTCATATGTATCTTGGCGGATAGCGTTTAGTCTCTCATAGAGCAATATTTTGTTAATTCTATCAACTACTGCTTGAAAGCTAAGATCCGCTGATCGCCATTTATACGCAATATGGATCCTGGCTGCTAATAACATGTGCTGAGACAGTTTAAATTTGGAATACGACATCCTTGAAGATTTGTCGCCAAGGAGACACAAGGTGGGTAACAGAGGGAAGGCACAATCCAGCACAGAGGAGATCAGGTCGCGGATCTTACTCCAAAATCTCTGCACAACTGGGCAAGACCACCAAATGTGGTAGACCGTGCCGTCCACTCCGCACCCCCTGAAACACAAGGGAGAGACTTCCGGATAGATGCGATGAAGTCTATATGGAACTAAGTATGTCCTATGAAGAACCTTGATTGAGGTTTCCGCTAAAGTAATTTGCCAAGAGGTCTTAGTCAGGGTCTGCGAACATTGATGCCATTTTGCAATAGTAAGGTCTTTCTGGATGTCCCCCTCCCACTCCAGCATGTATGGCAACTTAAGTCCTTCCGGTAAGGTATTTAGCAAACCATAAATCCTAGAAAGCAACCCCTGCTTGTACAGCGAGTAAGTAACAAATCTCTCAAAGGGTGTAAAATCCAGTTTCGTGTTATTAATTTTCAGGGATTGAAGGCATGAGAAGATTTGCAAAGCATTAAATGATTCACAATCTGGTAGATCGTATTTGTTTTTAAAGTCTGCTAAGGACATAAGTTTCCCCCTAATCAAAAACCTATAAAGAGTGGTAAGGTTATTGGAAGTCCACCACCGGAATGTCCCCATCCGGAGGCCAGGGTGGAACAATGGATTACCAAATAAGTGAAAAAGCTGTGTATGTTTAGATTGGAGGCCTGCTTTAAATCTAACAGACCGCCATAAAATCAGTGAATGATGTGACAATGGTGAAGCTGTTCGTATGGCCGATGGTAAGGGAGTAGTATTCCAGAGCAAGGATCTCCAGGTTCAGGGTGCACAAAGGTTCTGTTCCAGAGAAACCCACAGGGGGAAGACCTCCGGTTTTAAATGGGTCAGGAATAATTGAGCCAAACCTGCTGATTTGTAATACTTGATGAAATCTGGAACAGAGAGACCTCCCTGAGACTTGTGTCTACACATTGTGGACCTGGAGATTCTGGCCCGCTTGCCAGCCCATATAAATTTCATGGTATCCGCCTGCAAATTTCGAAGATCTTTGATGGGGACCTGGACCGGAAAGGGTTCGAAATAAATAGAGGATGCGGGGCAGGACCACCATCCTAACAATATGTATTCTCCCTATCCATGAGACTGGTAGTGCGCCCCAAGTTTTGTAATCCTCTCTAATCCTACAGTAAAGTGGGAGGTAATTGAGTTTGTAGGTTGAGGACAGCTTCGCAGGTATTGAAGTTCCTAAATATTGAATATGGGTAGTTAGTTGGGAGAAGGGAAAATTTTGGGAAAGTGAAGATTGAAGGGATGGGGGAGAGTTACACAACAGGAGTTCAGACTTCTTATGGTTAATTTTGAGCCCTGAGGCTAAGGAAAAGGCATTTAGCAGCTGAAGTAGGTTTGGAAGCGAGATAAGAGGGTTGGTCAGGGATAACAGGAGGTCATCAGCAAATAAACTCAGTTTATAATCAGTGTTTCCTATCTTAAGGCCTGTTAAGTTGGGATTGTTCCTAATAGAGATAGCGAGGGATTCCATGGCCAAGGCGAATAAAGCGGGGGAAAGGGGGCAACCTTGTCGAGTGCCTCTAAGAATTTGAATTGGTGAGGGGTGAGTTGTTGGGAGTTTAAGATATGCGACAGGTGCTGAATATATAGCCTGTACCGCTTGTAAGAAAGGGCCTTTGATTCCCATATTGAGCAACACTTTATACAAGTATTCCCAGCTAACAGAATCAAAGGCCTTTTCTATATCCAGTGCTAAAAGAGCCAGGGGGATCTTTCTAGTGTTAGCTACCTGAATCACATTAAGTACCTTTCTGATGTTATCTGGTGCTTCTCTGTCTGGGATGAATCCCACCTGGTCCTTATGTATAAGACCAGGGAGAAGAATATTAAGGCGTCTTGCTAAAATAGATGTAAATAAGTGGATAAGTGCAAGATAATGCACCTGGGGCGTAAAAACCCAAGGGCAGAATATAGAATATTTGACACAGTCCTGACCTCAGTATCTGAGGAAAGGGATTTAGGAGTAATTATTTCAGAAGACTTAAAGGTGGGAAGACAATGTAATAGAGCAGCACGAAATGCCAGCAGAATGCTTGGATGTATAGGGAGAGGTATAAGCAGTAGAAAGAGTGAAGTGCTTATGCCGCTGTACAGAACACTGGTGAGACCTCACTTGGAGTATTGTGCGCAGTACTGGAGGCCATATCTCCAGAAGGATATAGATACTCTAGAGAGAGTTCAGAGAAGAGCTACTAAACTAGTACATGGATTGCAGGATAAAACTTACCAGGAAAGGTTAAAGGACCTTAATATGTATAGCTTGGAAGAAAGAAGAGACAGAGGGGATATGATAGAAACTTTTAAATACATAAAGGGAATCAACTCAGTAAAGGAAGAGAGCATATTTAAAAGAAGAAAAACTACCACAAGAGGACACAGTTTTAAATTAGAGGGGCAAAGGTTTAAAAGTAATATAAGGAAGTATTACTTTACTGAGAGAGTAGTGGATGCATGGAATAGCCTTCCTGGAGAAGTGGTAGCTGCAAATACAGTGAAGGGGTTTAAGCATGCATGGGATAGGCACAAGGCCATCCTTCATATAAGATAGGGCCGGGGGCTATCCATAGTATTCAGTATATTGGGCAGACTAGATGGGCCAAATGGTTCTTATCTGCCGACACATTCTATGTTTCTATGTTTCTAGTGTCCAAATTTAACAGGGATATCGGTCTGTAGTTAGTAGGAGATAAGGGGTCTTTTTTAGGTTTGGGCAGTACAGTGATGTTGGCAAAAAGAAAATCAGGATGGGGGGTACGGCCAGACAATAAATGGTTGCAGAACTGTACAATATGAGGGACTAAGATTGAGGAATATTTTTTGTAGTACATGGCTGACAGCCCATCCGGGCCCGGAGCCTTTCCCAGTTTCAAGGAGTTAATTGTATAGCTTACCTCCTCGGAACTGACAGCTCTACTCAGATATTGTAATGCTTCGGGGGTCACCTGGGGGAGTGGTAACGACGACAGAAAGTCATCTCTAGCTGGGACATGTCCATCATTCGGTCCTTTATAAAGCTGTTGGTAAAAAGCGTGAAACGTATCATAGATGGTTTTAGGGTTAGAAGTTATATGACCTGAGCGTGAACGGATTTGGAAAACCTGGTTGATTTTCTGTTTGGCCTTCAGTTGGCGAGCTAACATTTTATCAGGTTTATTAGCGTATCTGTAGAAATACGATGCAGTCCATCGTAGGGCTTTTTCCGTATCGTTTGACAATATTAGGTTTATTTGCATTTTGGTATTCTTGACTGCCTTAAGTAGGTATAGTGAGGGTGACCTCTGATGCGCCTGTACTAGTCTACTCAGTTTAGATTCAAGCGTCAGGAGGGCCTCCTGTCTCCCCCTCTTTAATTGCGAAGCTTCCTTAATTAGTCTACCCCGCATGTAAGCCTTGTGTGTAAGCCATGTAAGCATAGGGTCTATATCCGGGTGTACATTTTCCGCAAAGAAACACTTCATGTCCTCCTGAAGCCTATCACGAACGGCTGGTCTCGTCAATAGTGACTCGTTAAGTCTCCAAGAGAATAAACTGTTTGTGGGTGTGTTTGGAGTCATCTCAATCATTACCATGTCATGATCGGACCAGGAGGACACGATATGTGTGCTATATGCCAGAAAGGGGAGCATAGAGATAGACAACAATATGAGGTCAATACGGGAGTATACACTGTGGGTCGGGGAATAATAAGTGTATCCCCTCTGCTTACCGTTATGCTCCGTCCACGAATCCGCTACTGAAAGGGACTCTAGAACTTTCCTGATGGTGACCTTACATGAGGCCGTACGTGATGTAGTGGGTGGAGCAGAACGGTCCAACACAGGGTCCATCACAAAGTTAAAATCCCCGCACCAAATTATTTTGTCGTAGGTAAGGGACTCAATTTTACGCCGCATATGAGAGAAGAACATAATTGACTCAACATTAGGGGCATACATATTAACTAAACACCACACCTCACCGCAATATTCACCCAGTAGTATGACATAACGCCCATCCTGATCCACTATGGAACGAGTAATCTGAAGTGGGAAGTTATTCTTAAGCAGGATCATGGTCCCTCTGCATTTGGAATGAAAAGTGGACGAATAAAATCTAGTGTACTGAGGATGAAAGTATTTAGGGTGAGAGGTTGCGGTGAAATGGGTCTCCTGAAGACATATGACATCCGGTTTATTTCTACAATAAGATGAAAATGCTGTTTTACGTTTCCTCGGGGAGTTAAAACCCCGAACATTATGTGTTAGAACCTTGCACATGTCTTACTACAAAACAAGGTATGGTTAAAGCAGGTCATAGTGTGCAGTATCATATATCTCACTAGGCTCGAAGTATGATCTCCAACAAAAATAAAAAAATACATAACAATCATAGTAACTAATGCACTATGGAGTGCAGCCTAACACAGTTCAAATGGGTGAATTGTGGTCATCAGGAGGAGAAAAAACAGTCCTGACTCCACAATAAACAATTGTCCCACAAGGACGGGCAACAAGCAAGTCCGATCCACCGCATCCCTTCATATAAACAAGTGGACCATGAAGGGCAATATTAGTGCGAGGAACATAAGCAGGAATAAAAGGAGAGGTCACGAGTTACCCAGATTCAACGAGTCTCTGTTGATCCAGCGCTTCAGCACCCGTCTAAGGCGTAACGATCAGGTCATCGATGATCTGGTTCCTGAAGGTGCAGCCGAGACGACCTTTGTCCATTCCCTCGCCGGGCGTTGGGGCCTAGGGCGCACGGAGGGGCCTTCTGGACGGTCTAATTCGATGCCGGCCTTCTGCAGAACCTCAATCCCTTCAGCCGGCGTGCGAATGGTATGGCTGCGTGTGTTCAGCTTAAAGGAGAGGGCGAAGGGGAATCCCCATCTGTACTTCACCTGCGCTTGTTGGAGGGCCTGTGTCACAGGTCTCATCTCCCTACGTTTCCTTAGCGTGGACGGAGCCAAATCCGCGTAGAGATGTACCGAGGAGGGAAGTCCAGGTAAGTTGGACAGGTTCCGTGCGGCATTTAAAATTTTATCCCTCATTTCGGGGTGGTGCATACGGAGAACCACATCTCTCGGCATATCTGGTATTCTCGGTTTCCCCAAGGACCTTCAGTTGGTCAGACTCAATGTCCGGCAATAGTTCCGCAAACAGGGACCCCATTGTCACAGGCAAATCTTGAAAAAGTTCAGGTAGACCTCGAACTCTAAGGTTACCTCTTCTGGACCTAGATCTAGGTCTAGGTCCTCAATTTTAAGTTCGAGTTCCTGCAGCTGGGCCGTATGCGAATCGATGTCCGCTCTGTCAGCTCCAATGGCGTCTGCTAGTTCATCGGCTCTAGACTCCATGTCCGACACCCTGTTGCCCAGGTCTTGTATCTGCCGAGTAAATTCAGCCACTGCTTGTGACAGCTCGGTTCGGAATAGAGCTGCAATATTGTTATAGAGGTCAGTCGGATCTGGCTGAACCTCTTCTGGGGCTGGTCGCTGTCCACTATCAGTGGAGGATGCAGGGCTTGCCGGGAGCGCGGCCTGGTCCGCCATGATGGATTGGCACGTAGACCTGAAAATCTCCGGTATTGTCTGGGACGGAGCGGGTGTAGCTGGCAATCTAGTCTTCCCTTTGCCGTGGGATGTTTTCTGCATCCCCTGCATGAGAGCACTAGTGCAGTGGAGCCGTGATGACGGTGATTATAATGGGATTAATGCGGTGGTCGGTGCGGAGCTCACACAGGCATGTCCTCCCAGCGAGCCGCGCGCATGCGCCTCAACTTTCTCTTTTATTGATAGTAGATTGACAGGAAAAATGAAACTACAGAATAAAACAGTAGTATTTTAGAACATAAATATCCATGGTACATGGCATAAGACACAGAATAATCTGCTATGCACGCAGTTCATGAGATAATACAATGATAGTAATGATCTATCAGATACAAGTAACATATATAAACTATGGTAAATGTCACAAGATAGTGTCCTTACCGACTATGCTTAAAAACAGATGATGGGGCAAGAAAACCAGTGAGAGTGTGTGGCTCCTGAAACATAAGATGGTGGCTGCTTGCTGTACCAGCACAAGACTAGAAAGAACCAGGAACTACCCACAATGCCCTGGGACTCCCATAATGCATAGGAAAAACAGGCTGGATGAAATACATAGACAAAAAAAAAATCACAAAAAAAACTAAGATAAAAACATCATGCACAGTATGATATACAAATGTCCCTGGCCATATTATTGAAGAAAATCACAGAAATAAGATAATAATGCATTTAGTAAAGTAGATGCAAGCATTATATATGGACAAAGTCCTCACTCTGATATGATAATATCTGAGACACTTAGCCAATATATTTTGATCAAAACACATCTGAGCCCGCCTACCAAGCGCCAAGGTGGTCTCAGGTCAGGTGGGTCCTACGCTAAACCTACCTAAGCCATTGGGCTTCTATGTTCAGGAGCGCAGACGCCTCACATATGGTGTGCTGCTCCTAGTCACCTCCATGTGCATCAAGCAACCAATGGTAGGAGGAGCAAGCACACCCATATGTACCACCTAATCAAGGCACTCTATTGGATAGGAAGGGCAAAAGTGCAGAGGAATGCTACTCCCAAGATAAAATAGGTGCGCATTCACACTTGAAGGTGCCACTCCCTCAAGCAAATACTACATAGACAAAAAAATCACAGAAAAAACTAAGATAAAAACATCCTGCACGGTATGATATACAAATGTGCGGATGTCCCTGGCCATATTATTGAAGAAAATCACAGAAATAAGATAATAATGCACTTAGTAAAGTAGATGCAAGCATTATATATGGACAAAGTCCTCACTCTAATATGATAATATCTGAGACACTTAGCCAATATATTTAGATCAAAACACATCTGAGCCCGCCTACCAAGCGCCAAGGTGGTCTCAGGTCAGGCGGGTCCTACGCTAAACCTACCTAAGCCATTGGGCTTCTATGTTCAGGAGCGCAGACGCCGCACATATGGTGTGCTGCTCCTAGTCACCTCCATGTGCATCAAGCAACCAATGGGAGGAGGAGCAAGCACACCCATATGTACCACCTAATCAAGGCGCTCTATTGGATAGGAAGGGCAAAAGTGCAGAGGCTACTCCCAAGATAAAATAGGTGCGCATTCACACTTGAAGGTGCCACTCCCTCAAGCAAATACTACATAGACAAAAAAAAGTCTTGTGCTGTACCAGGAAAGAACCAGGAACTACCCAAAATGCCCTGGGACTCCCATAATGCATAGGAAAAACAGGCTGGATGAAATACATAAACTCATCAGTAGATGGTGCTGTTACCATACAATGTAATGCAAATGAATTACAACACAATTAAATGCAATGTCATGCTGATAAACATACAGAAAAACAACTGGATCTGCATCTGGGGACAGAACACTCCCCGCTTGACGTCAACCGACATCACTATTGTATTCGTTGGGTGCAAACAGTAGAACGAGTTCTCCTACTGGTCTGAGGAACAATTTGGTCTCTCCCTGTCTCCATATTTTCAATTCTACTTTGCGTATAATTCTGTCCTTACTTGGGAATGTCACAAGACCACTCGTTTCTTTGTGACTGGCAGTCTTTCATTAGGACTATATGACCGGCCTGGAGGTTAGGCTTGCTGGTTTGCCACTTTCTCCTCGGTTGCAGAGTGGGAATGTATTGCTTTTTCCACTTGTCCCAGAATGAGTTTGAGAGACTCTGTACTTGCCTCCATTGATTCCTGTAAAGATCTTTGGAATTAAATTCTCCGGAGGGAGCACTAATTTGTTCAGTCTTTTGGGTAAGCAGTGTGGCGGGTGTGAGAACTGTTGGGTCATCAGGATCGCTAGAAATCGGAGTTCGCGTTCTGGCTTTTATGATAGCCGGTACTTCCGCCATGAAGGTAGTCAGACTTTCATGAGACAGCTTTGAAGATCCTTCTTGTAAGAAGATTGAGTCGAGGATTCTCCATGTGATGCCTATCATCCTCACCCAAGCACTTCCCATGTGTGAAGAGTGAGGTGGGTTGAAGGTCCAAGTGCATCCTCGTTCACTGAGGTATCTTTCTATGTTGTTAACATCCAAGTTGGAAGAGAGTTGTAGTTCTCTCGCTGCTCCGACGAAGTTTGTGCCTCGGTCAGAACGAATGTGTTTGACAGGTCCTCTAATGGCAATGAAACGTCGGAAAGCATTAATGAAACATGAAGTATCGCAGAAGACACTAAGTTTTTGTGTCTCAACCTTGGTAGTTGGTACATAAACATATGAGCGAGCAATGTGAAGATCAGATAAGGCTGTAAGGGAATTCTTCCAGGCCATCCACGTGGTTCTTTCCTTCATGGGAAGGGGAGTATCCCAGATCGACCCTTCTCAGATGAAGTCTCTTAACATAGCTTTACCTTCGATGAGTATAGGAGCTGCAAATCCCAATGGGTCATGTAAACTGCTTATGGCTGACATTACTCCTCTGCGAGTAAAGGGTTTTTCTTCTCTGCTAACCTGGAAAGTGAAAATATCAGCTTTTATGTCCCATAGTAGGCCAAGGCTCCATTGCATCGTAGGCGAGTCAAAGCCTAGGTCTAAAACCTTTTAAGTCTTCTGAATGGTCCTGAGAAGGAAAGGCTTCCATCAATTTCTGGCTGTTAGAAGCGATCTTGTGTAGCCTCAGGTTAGACAGAGAGAGCATCTCCTGGGTTCTTTTAAGAAGACTGATTGCAGTCTCATCTGAGGGCATTGATTTCAGTGATCCACATAGAAGTCCTTCTCTACAAAGAGTCTGACATCCGCTCCGTACTTTTCTTCTACTTTCTGAGCTGCGCGTCTTCCATAGATGGCAACTGCAGGAGAAGGACTATTGCCGAAAATGTGAACTTTCATACGATACTCTGTAACATCTTTAGCGGGATCGTTGTCCTTGAACCATAGGAATCTCAAGAAATTTCTATGTTCTTTCTTAACTAGGAAGCAATGGAACATCTGTTGGATATCAGCCGTGAATGCAATGGAGTCTCTGCGAAAACGGAGAAGCACTCCTATGAGCTTGTTGTTTAGATCCGGGCCTGACAGCAAAACGTTGTTCAATGATACGCCTTCATATTTGGCACTTGAGTCAAACGCTACTCTGATCTGACCTGGCTTCTTCGGGTGATACACCCCAAACATGGGCAGGTACCAGCGCTCTTCTGAATCTCGAAGTGAGGGTGCTAACTTTGCATGACCGTTCCTGAATATCTTTTCCATGAAGGTAAAGAAGTGATCTCTCATCTCAGGTTTACTTCGTAGGCTGTGCCTGAGAGAGAGAAATCGTTTGAAAACTTGTTCTCTATTGTTGGGTAAGCGTTGTCTTTGAGGCTTAAAGGGTAGAGGTGCATCCCAGCTTTTTGTCTCGTCCTGCACCATTCCCTGCTCCATTATAACTAGGAACAGTCTATCTTTGAATTACATCGCTATACAATTGTCTTCTTTAGTCTTGCAGAAGTCTGTGGATCCCAGTGGTCTTGATTGGCATCCCAGATGAAGTCATCATAGGCAGGACCTGCAAGGGTACCTGGTGATGAAGTGCTTTGAGGCAGTTCCTTGATGAAGAAGTGATTTTCGCATGGTTGGAGAAGAGATGGTCGTCCATTCTCAAGTGTACTGGTAAGCATGCTGTTGACAGTTATTGGTTTGTGTACAGCTCCCAAACAGACTTCTCCTACAATGACCCATCCTAGGTCAAGTCTCTGGGCATATGGAGCGTTGTGAGGTCCATTGATCTGCTGTCTAACCTTGTCGACCTGTAGTATATCTCTCCTGAGGAGTAAGACTATCTGAGCTTCAGGATCAAGGTTTGGGACCAGGTGTCTTATATGCTTCAGGTGAGGCTGATACGCTGCTACCTCTGGCGTGGGTATCTCGGACCTGTTGTCAGAAATCTGATTACATTACAGTATAGTTGGTAAAGGCAGACGCACTTGACCATCGCTGGACTTAACTATGTAGCCGCTTGCCCTCCTTCCGGCTGTTTCCACAGTACCAGCACAAGTACTCAGAGTAGGGGGCACCAGGTCCTTTGATGTCGAAGCTATCAAAGAAGGCAGACTTCGCTAACGACTTGCTACTTTGATCGTCTAGAATTGCATACACTTTGATGGCTTTGCTTCGGTCGTCTGCTGGGTAAACCTTAACTAGGAAGATTTTAGAGCAGGATCTGCCTCCTCTGAGGTCTCTGCAAACCTCTGTACATTTAGAAGTAACTGCCAAAGTGTCAGTATTTGCGTCCTTTCGCTCCCCGTTATGCTCTTGGGTTTTGGGTGAAGCCCACAGTGGTGGCCCAGGGTGTAGAGCTTTGTTATGATCTGTGCTGTCACATTCAGCACACTTTGCACTAACCTCACAGTCCCTGGCGAAGTGCAAAGTTGAGGAAGGTCTTGCGGTCTTCCAATAACTTTTCCCTGAAGGTTCTGCACTTGAGTAGGGAATGAGGCTTCCTGTGTAAGGGACACTGTCTGCTCGGGTCCTTGGGTTTGTCTCCTACTTGATAGGAGCTGAACTCTTTATGGACTGAACCTGTGGAAGAAACGTTAATTTTGTGGACCTCCACCGTTGCCCTACAAGGTTTACTGACTGAGGTGGTGGCACATGACATCATGAAATCAAAGCTAGGATAATTTCTGATTTTTGCTTGTTCAGAGATATAATCTACAAACACATTAAATGGAGGAAATGATACATTGTAAGTCTGTTTATACCGAGAACCATACATGACCCACTTCTCTTGCAGGTTGTATGGGAGCTTCTGAACTATAGGATTCACACCTCAAAGTCCTCAATTCTCTTAAATAAGGCGCTTTCTATGACCTCTGCTGCGCCATAAACCTCATTAAGTCTATCCCAGACCCTTTTTAGACCAACGTCTGTATAATTTACATTGCTGTCTCTAATCCTTCTAGCGTGTTCGGCGGACTCACTTCCCAGCCATTTTACCAGGAGATCCAGTTCCTCACTACATGACAGACCTAAGTCTCTGGTTGCATTTTGGAAGGAAGCTCGCCAAGCTCGATAGTTCTCAGCACGGTCGCTGAACTTTACAAGACCCTTGGTGACCAGCTCACGTCGAGCAAGGAACCTGGCAAAGTCCATTGTGGCCTGATTGGCCCTGGAATCGGCTGGTGTTATGTTGTCAGAGTGAATGTGTGGTGGACGGCCATACCTGTTGGAAGTCTCTGGTTTAATCCGGTCTGTGTAATACCGTTCTGAAGCAAAGGGCATCTCTCTTAGCAGGGGCAGATTTCTGATTCTCTGTTCCAGAGAGAAGTTGTTGTAGCAGGTTTCTCTCTGATGTGTATTCTCTAGTTTGCTGCAAGTAGACTGATAGTCGACTTTCTGATGATCCGAATAAGCATGTTGGCTTGGCTTGTCAACAAACTGCTTTGTATTAAGCCGTGGATCTGGGTCGTCGTCTGACTTGGAATGTTGATAGACGTATTGTAAGGTTCGCTGTTGTGGATCTTGGAATTCAAGTCCTGGATGGACGATGCTGTGATGACTCTTGGTTTCATGAAATTCCGTGGCTTCTAGAAATTCTGCTTCTGCTATGGCAGCTGCTGTCTCTTTATCTGTGGCGAGTTTTTCTAGAGTCGCTTCAAGTTGCGATTTCTCCAGCTTTATCTGCATCTCTTGTTCTGTGAAGCTGGGTTTTGCCTTTGCAGCTTCTGCTTTTGCGCGGGCAATGGCGGCAGCTTTTCTGATCGATGTCCTATTAGAGCAACTTATCTGAGACCTTGTCTTGACTGAAGATGCTCGACTGTTAGACATGGTGTGACTGTTAGTAGACTGCTGCAATATCCATAAGTAGGCTCTGCGTGGATAATGGCGGGCTCCGTATAGTCTGATATTCGGTGCGACTGTTAGGAGACTGTTGCGATATCTGTATGCAGGCTATGCGTGGATAATGGCGAGCTCTGTCTAGTCTGATCTTCTGAGCTTGTTCTCAGAAGTCGTTTTACTGCTGTCTTCAGCAGTTATTCACTGAGCTTGTTCTCAGCAGTCGTTTCACTATACTTTCCTCATACACGTTAGCATGATGTGTAATCTGACATGTAGCTAAACCTTCTCTGTCTTAAAGAAGAGAAAACTATACTGCTTTAACTTTCTCTTTTATTGATAGTAGATTGACAGGAAAGGTGAAACTACAGAATAAAACAGTAGTATTTTAGAACATAAATATCCATGGTACATGGCATAAGACACAGAATAATCTGCTATGCACGCAGTACATGAGATAATACAATGATAGTAATAAGCTATCAGACACAAGTAACATACAGTTGCAAGAAAAAGTATGTGAACCCTTTGGAATGATATGGATTTCTGCACAAATTGGTCATAAAATGTGATCTGATCTTCATCTAAGTCCCAACAATAGACAATCACAGTCTGCTTAAACTAATAACACACAAATAATTTAATGTTACCATGTTTTTATTGAACACACCATGTAAACATTCACAGTGCAGGTGGAAAAAGTATGTGAACCCTTGGATTTAATAACTGGCTGAACCTCCTTTTGCAGCAATAACTTCAACCAAACGTTTCCTGTAGTTTTCTGATCAGACGTGCATAACGGTCAGGAGTAATTCTTGACCATTCCTCTTTACAGAACTATTTCAGTTCAGCAATATTCTTGTGATGTCTGGTGTGAATCGCTTTCTTGAGGTCTTGCCACAGCATCTCAATCGGGTTGAGGTCAGGACTCTGACTGGGCCACTCCAGAAGGCGTATTTTCTTCTGTTTAAGCCATTCTGTTGTTGATTTACTTCTATGCTTTGGGTCGTTGTCCTATTGCAACACCCATCTTCTGTTGAGCTTCAGCTGGTGGACAGATGGCCTTAAGTTCTCCTGCAAAATGTCTTGATAAACTTGGGAATTCATTTTTCCTTCGATGATAGCAATCCGTCCAGGCCCTGACGTAGCAAAGCAGCCCCAAACCATGATGCCCCCACCACCATACTTCACAGTTGGGATGAGGTTTTGATGTTGGTGTGCTATGCCTCTTTTCCTCCACACGTAGTGTTGTGTGTTTCTTCCAAACAACTCCACTTTGGTTTCATCTGTCCACAGAATATTTTGCCAGTACTGCTGTGGAACATTCAGGTGCTCTTGTGCAGCAATGTTTTTTTTTGGACAGCAGTGGTTTCCTCTGTGATATCCTCCCATGAAATCCATTCTTGTTTAGTATTTTACGTATTGTAGATTCGCTAACAGGGATGTTAGCATATGCCAAAGACTTTTGTAAGTCTTTAGCTGACACTCTACGATTCTTCTTCACCTCATTGAGCAGTCTGCGCTGTGCTCTTGCAGTCATCTTTACAGGACGGCCACTCCTAGGGAGAGTAGCAGCAGTGCTGAACTTGGGAACCTGGGAGGCCACCTTTTATGTGCCTGCTAACAAATCCCAGGGCGCCAAGAGTCCGCTCCCCATAGGTCATGATCCTGCCCTACACCTGTGTACAAGGCTTTGGTCGTTCATTAGTCAATTAGACCAATGCCAGCCCCCTAATCTGCTTTGAACTTGCGGCCAGGTGCTATTCCCTTCGCCGGTTGACGAAGCGCATAAGAAGCGCATACTTGTATCCCCTTGCGAACCCGTTTTTAAACGTAAATGGGGACGCACGACAGGCTCTGTGAGAGCGAGCGACACCGGAATAGAATCCGCAATAGGCACCGGAGACTAGCTCGGCCGCAGCGTACTGCCACTAGCCCAGCCAAGCTGTCCCCGAAAGCCATGCAGTCTTCCCCTCCGGCGCACATGCGAACGCATCCCCGCGTCGGTTTGCAAAGGGGTCGGAGCTGGTGTATCAATGGAGACACGTGTAACCTGTCCCGCAGCTCCACGAGGACCCTTTTTGGTCACATCGGAGTGCGAGACAGGTGAGGATCTTACAGTATGGCAAAATAATTCTAATTATTTCATCCTGCTCTTTCTTTTGTTTCGGGACAAATAAATCTATCCTATTAATGGTTTTAACCTTATTTAGTGCACTTTCTAGTATGTGTTGAGGATAATCCTTCTCTAAAAATTGTTGTTTTAAATCTGCAGCTTCTTTTTCAAACTGTTCATTTTTGGTGCAGTTTCTTTTTAGCCTGCTGAATTGGCTTGTTGGAATATTTGTGAGCCACCTAGGCAGTGTCGTACTGGGGTACCTAGGGCCCACCAGTAAAATATATTTTGGGGGCCCACCATATGGATACATTCAAATATAATAAATAATCTAACAAGTTTTGTATATGAACATCGGCTGGTGGAGGTGCTGTACATTGAACATATGTATGTAGTGCAGTAAGTCTACTGTGTTATGTGCCACTTGTGCAGGGGGTGGAAGACTAGGGGTCCACCATGCTCAGGGGCCCACCGGGGGATTCCTCTGTACCCCTGTGGGCCAGTCCGAGCCTGCACCTAGGTAGGTGACAGTTGGAGAACCGTATAAAACTATTCCTCATCACTGGCTTAAGGTAAGTATTGCATATTAGTCTTTGTCCATCTATTTTGATGTTTAAGTCTAGGAATTGTATCTCAGTTTGGCTAATCATTGCCGTAAATCTCAAATTCCTATTGTTACTTTTAATGTACTGTAGAAAAGTTTTAAGCGATTCTGCCGTGTCTTTCCAGATAAATACTATATCGTCAATATAACGACGCCATAGGGCCAGATCTGTCCCCAGCCTGGGCTGAATAATCTCAGCCTCCCATTGCGCCATAAACAAATTAGCGTATCTTGAGGTGAATATGGTCCCCATGGCTGTCCCTTGTTGTTGTACATAAAATTCCTTATCAAATACAAAGTAATTATGTGTGAGTATACATTTTACTCCTTCCAGTAAAAAGAACAGTTGTTCCTCTTCCATTAGCTTTCTATCCATTAGCTGTTTTTGAAGGGCCTCAAGACCTAATGTATGGTCTATTATCGTATACAAGGAACTTACATCTGGGGTACCTAGGAACCACTCTTTATTCCACTCTACTTGTTCTAGAATCCCAACTATATCTGTTGTGTCCCTAATATATGATGGTGTATTTCTGATGGCTGGCTGTAGGATTTTGTCAATATATTGGGACAAAATGCAAGATATTGAACCAATCCCCGACACAACGGGTCTTCCCGGTGGTGCATTCATATCTTTATGTATCTTGGGATTACAGTAAAATACCGGTATCCTTCTAGGTGTGTCCATGATATATCTTGCCTCCTGTTCCAATAAAAAGCCTGCATCGCTCCCTTTTTTGCAGTATTCTACAAGTTGTTTATAATATTTATCCGTAGGATCTTGTCTACATTTCTCATATGTATCTTTATCATCCAGCAGTTTTTTACACTCCCTCATATAGTCTTCACTATTGAGGATAACCACTGCACCACCTTTATCCGCCGGACGAATGACTATCTCATTGTTAGTTTTATAACTTTTTAGTTAAATTATTTTTCATTTTTTGCTTCTTTACATTTCTCAAGTCTTTCTCTACATTTAATCTGAATGCTTTTTTTATGTAATATCTTTTTAAACAAAATTTCCGGATTAATTTTTCTACCCCTATGTATGTACTGAATTTGTCTAGCATAGTAGTGGAGGCATATTTTAAACCTTTGTTCAAAAGTGCTGATTGGGTATCTGTGAGTTGTATTTTACTTAAATTTACTATATTTTTCGTGTCTTGTGTCAATTGTATTTGTTTTTTGAGTGTATCCCTTTGCGAATTTTCTTTCTCTGTTGTGTTGATGTGATCTGGTTTGTATCCTTGTGTTGTGATCGTAAGTTTGGTGATGATGGTTGTAGTGATAACTCTGTGGTATATCCCTTTTGGGGTAATCTACCTCTCTTGCTTGTCGATATCTCAGATTGTATTCGTGTTTCTGTGCATAGTATTTCGTATTTCTCTGTGGTGGAGTCCGTGAACGTGTTCGTCTTGTTTTAGCCTTGTGATGTGGAGGTGTTTGGTCTAAAAAAAAAAATTGGTGAGGACAAAGATTCATATCTGTTAGTGACTGGTACATTATATTGATCAGATCTTCCTTCATTATACATTTCCTGTTGATTTTGTATTCCTTCATTTCTTGGATCTTTGTCCTCATCTCTTCTATTCATTATATTATTATAATTAAAATTCCTAATTTTTGGGGATTTATTTATTTATTATTTCTTTTTCTAATATGTCCAAATTTCTACAGATTTCATGATCGTCTCAGATAGCTCCCCTGTAATTTGTTTTCGTCTGTCTATGATTTTCTGAATTAGAACTAGTGGTTGTGCCTTGAGGAAAGAGTCCCATTCCTTTTTGAATTCATCATTTATCAGATCTGACGCTGGTATTTTTGTTAATATTAGTCCCTTGGGTATGAAGCCCTTCTGTATATACTGAGAAAGTGCTCTAATTTCCCATTTATTCCGCAGCTGTTTTTGTAAAAAAAAATCCAAATCTCTAAACACTTCATCCATACTTCTATCCACTATGTCTTTATCAGGGATGGATGTTTCAAACATAAATGTATCAATTTTCTTATACTTCGTGTCCATGTGTTCCCAGATATCCATGTTTGTTGGTAGGGAGCACTACTTTAGGATGCTTAATGAATATAGAGAAAAAAAAAAAAACTGTAAGCGGCTCATCCACCAAACAAAGATGAAGCTGGTGCATACCCCTCAGGCTCACCCACAGCCTGTATAAGAATAAGGAAAAAGAGAAAAGTAGTGTGAGAAAGTAGTGTGAGAAAAGTACTAGGACCACATGGACCACCAACTAATAGATAATAAATAAATAAATATTTATTAAATCTAAAAATGCCACACAATAAACCTCTAACTGGGAAATAAATGGCAGCAGACAATTCTGCATACAGTAGCAATAAAAATAAATATAAAAAAATATCAATATCAGTATAAAAATTAAAGATAAGAATATATTAATATAACAATAAATCGACATATAAATATATCGACACAATAAAAAATATTATTATAGTGTTGACACAATAAAAGCGGGGGGTAAATGTCCACATGTGTAAAAACTGTATTCACTTGTTCATCAGCTAATATAGTCTATGAACCTCTTCATTTAGTATACCTTCTCTATGTATCGATGATAATTCCAATATTAAGTCATTCGTCCGGCGGATAAAGGTGGTGCAGTGGTTATCCTCAATAGTGAAGACTATATGAGGGAGTGCAGGGCTCCAGACCAAAAAACCCAAAAAATATCAAGCCAAATTAAAAATTTTGGTCGCCAAATTTAAAATACATATAATAAAAAAATTTAAAATACGCATGTCTTACCTAGGTTTGTCACAATATCAAAATCACCGCATAGGAGATATTTTTTTATATTTTAATAATTCGCACTTTTTCGGGCGTGGCGATATGTAATTTTTTTTATTGTTTATATATTTTATATGTAAAATTGAGCGAGGGAGTGATTTAAACTTAATATTTTGGTGTTAGTTTTTTTACCCTTTTTTTTTTTACTTTTTATTTAATAACTATTTCCCCCCTTAGGGGCTAGAACCTGGGATCTTTCATCCCTTGTCCTATTCACCCTGATAGATCACTATCAGGGTGAATAGGACTTCACACTCTATGGCTTCAGTAGCGTCCTGGCTGCCATGGTAACCGAATAGAGCCCCAGGATTACACTGCTGGCCACTGCCACCAATGATTATAATATTTGGGGGGGTGGGTTGGGGGAACACTGCGCCACCAATGATTCTACTTTATAATACTGGGGTTGGGTTCGGTGCACTGCGCCTCCAATGAATATAGTTTATGCTTAATACAAACGCAGGCTGCGCTGCGGGTGCTGGCCATATCCCATACCCGGCACCCACCCTTTATGACAGCGCACAGTCATAGAGGCTGGTTGCCGGGTATGGGATATAGCCGGCACCCGCAGCGCAGCCTGCGTTTGTATTAAGCATAAACTATATTCATTGGTGGTGCAGTGGCCACAGCCCCTCCCCTACTCCTATCAGCCCATTGGTGGCAGCGGCATAGGGGGGAGGGACTGCCTCCTTCTCCCCTGTGCTGTTGAGAAGAACATGGCACGCGCTGACAGCAATGCGCGCAATGTCAAATCCTCGTGTGTGAGAGGCAGAGCAGCGGAGGGTCTAGGCGCAAATGGCGACAAGACTACAAAGTCTTGTCGCCATTTAGCAATTCTAAGTCATATTGGCGACCATGTTGGTCACTATCTGGAGCCCTGGAGTGTAAAAAACAGCTGGATGATAAAGATACATATGAGAAATGTAGACAAGATCCTACGGATAAATATTATAAACAACTTGTAGAATACTGCAAAAAAGGGAGCGATGCAGGATTTTTATTGGAACAGGAGGCAAGATATATCATGGACACACCTAAGAGGATACCGGTATTTTACTTTTTAAGACGCACTTTCCACCCCCAAAGTGGGGGGGAAATAGCAGTGCGTCTTATGGGGGCAAATGCTGCGACCGTCCGGTGAATATGCTGAGAGGGAGGAGGGGCTGGGGGCCGGCATCTGTTTCTGTAATGGCAGCGGGGCCCGGTGCAGTCACTGCATTCTACTACACCGGGCCCCGCTCTCTGTAGTATACAGTAATCATATCTAACTTGTGGCTATTGTTTAAAGTATTCCAATCATCTTAAATCTAGCGCTGTACTACTTACAACTAACTTCTTGGCAGTCAGGAGGCCGGGCGGGCGCTCGTAGCGTAGCTCACTACGCTAACTGCGCCTGCGCCACCTGCTTCATTCATAAAGTGGGCGGCGCAGGCGCAGTGAGCGTAGTGAGCTACGCTGCGAGCGCCCGCCCGGCCTCCTGACTGCCAAGAAGTTAGTTGTAAGTAGTACAGCGCTAGATTTAAGATGACTGGAATAATTTTTTTTTTTATAAAAAATGTTATTATACATTTTTTACTTCATATAACAATATATACCATCTTTAAAAAACAGTCATATATCAATATTACAACAATCTTTAAATACATAACATTATATTCCCTCCCCTCCCCCATCCCACATTTATTATCTGCTCAAAAGAATATACTGTAGAATAAAAATAAAAATTAAATAAAAATTCAAATAAAAAAATAAAAATTATTTCCTACTATCTCTGTCCCCTCCATCGCGCCCACTCCCATCGGCCCCACCTGCAACACCCATCATCTCCCAGAAGGAAGCTATGTTAGCCATTTCTGCCATATTCTGGCAAATCTATGTTTTTTCTCAGTATTTATCAGATGGAATTCCTCCCTGGCAAGTGAGGATATAGTGATCTTCTCCCATTCCCTAATCGTGGGAACTGCACTACCTCCCCAATGTCCAACAATATATTTCCTAGCTTTAAAAAGGAGTTTGGAAGCAATTTCCTGATGTTGTGGGGTTTCCATTTTATCCATCACCCCCAGTATACATGTCTCAAAAGAGCTAGGGACTTTAAACCGATGGTATTGCTCTATTCTGTCATTGACCTTACCCCAGAACTCTTGAATCTTTTTGCATGTCCAGAGTATGTGGACATCATCCGCCCCTTCCTCCTCACATTTTAAACAACTAAACACTTTGGTTTTATAGCACTTCATTAATAACCTAGGGGAGTAGTAACAGCGGTATAATACAAACCGGATTCCAAAAAGTTGGGACACTATACAAATCGTGAATAAAAACTGAATGCAATGATGTGGAGGTGCCAACTTCTAATATTTTATTCAGAATAGAACATAAATCACGGAACAAAAGTTTAAACTGACAAAATGTACCATTTTAAGGGAAAAATATGTTGAATCAGAATTTCATGGTGTCAACAAATCCCCAAAAACCTGGGACAAGGCCATTTTCACCACTGTGTGGCAGCTCCCCTTCTTCTTACAACACTCAACAGACGTCTGGGGACCGAGGAGACCAGTTTCTCAAGTTTAGAAATAGGAATGCTCTCCCATTCTTGTCTAATACAGGCCTCTAACTGTTCAATCGTCTTGGGCCTTCTTTGTTGAACCTTCCTCTTTATGATGCGCCAAATGTTCTCTATAGGTGAAAGATCTGGACTGCAGACTGGCCATTTCAGTACCCGGATCCTTCTCCTACGCAGCCATGATGTTGTGATTGATGCAGAATGTGGTCATGCATTATCTTGTTGAAAAATGCAGGTCTTCCCTGAAAGAGATGACGTCTGGATGGGAGCATTTTCTGCATTGATGGTGCCTTTCCAGACATGCAAGCTGCCCATGCCACACGCACTCATGCAACCCCATACCATCAGAGATGCAGGCTTCTGAACTGAGCGTTGATAACAACTTGGGTTGTCCTTGTCCTCTTTGGTCCGGATGACATGGCGTCCCAGATTTCCAAAAAGAACTTTGAATCGTGACTCTTCTGACCACAGAACAGTCTTCCATTTTGCCACACTCCATTTTAAATGATCCCTGGCCCAGTGAAAACGCCTGAGCTTGTGGATCTTGCTTAGAAATGGCTTCTTCTTTGCACTGTAGAGTTTCAGCTGTCAACGGCGGATGGCACGGTGGATTGTGTTCACTGACAATGGTTTCTGGAAGTATTCCTGAGCCCATTCTGTGATTTCCTTTACAGTAGCATTCCTGTTTGTGGTGCAGTGTCGTTTAAGGGCCCGGAGATCACGGGCATCCAGTATGGTTTTACGGCCTTGACCCTTACGCACAGAGATTGATCCAGATTCTCTGAATCTTCGGATGATGTTATGCACAGTTGATGATGATAGATGCAAAGTCTTTGCAATTTTTCGCTGGGTAACACCTTTCTGATATTGCTCCACTATCTTTCTGCGCAACATTGTGGGAATTGGTGATCCTCTACCCATCTTGGCTTTTGAGAGACACTGCCACTCTGAGAAGCTCTTTTTATACCCAATCATGTTGCCAATTGACCTAATTAGTGTTAATTGGTCTTCCAGCTCTTCGTTATGCTCAAATTTACTTTTTCCAGCATCTTATTGCTACTTGTCCCAACTTTTTGGGGATTTGTTGACACCGTGAAAATTGGAATCAACGTATTTTTCCTTTAAAATGATACATTTACTCGGATTAAACGTTTGATCTGTCATCTACGTTCTATTACAAATAAAATATTGACATTTGCCATCTCCACATCATTGCATTCAGTTTTTTTTCACAATTTGTTTAGTGTCCCAACTTTTTTGGAATCCGGTTTGTATATTAAATTGGGTAATCCTATGGGGAAAGTTCTTCGAAACTAAATTTTTTCCCTTTATAGCCAATTCCCAAAACTCTTCTTGCTGGGGGTTTATAGCGTCTTTCCATTTATACATTAAAAACTGTTTACTGCTTTTTTCTTGGTCTTTTGATGTAGCAAGCATTCATAAATTTAGAAAATTCATTTCCCCCCTGATGTCATCTTAAAGATATTCATTAATGGCTGTGGGAGGGTACCAATTTGTGTGCCTTTTCCCAAACAAGTTCGCAGTGCTTATTTTATTATCGGTATTAATTAATGAGATGGGGCGATACGAATCTGGAAAAGCCGGATCTTTCTCAGGTTTTAAAATCAGTGTAATCAAGGCTTCCCTTGATGATTTTGGCAATTTCCCAATCGTCCTAGCCCCCTCCCACATCCCCAACAATTTCGGGATTAATATCTGCCTATATTGAGCATAGACTTCGAATGGAATACAGTCTATACCTGGAGCTTTATTCTTTGTAATCCCAGAGAGTACTTTATCCACTTCCAAGGCATTTAAAGGGGCTTCCAAAGTTTCACATTGCTCTGTTGTTAACTTAGATATGCTAATTCCCTCCAAAAACTGTTGTATTTGGGTCAAGTTCTTATTTAACTTGCTACTATATATATCTTCAAAATATTCTTTAAGCAGTTCTAATTTGGCTGCTTGTTCGCAAATTTTGTGTCCTGTTTTATCTACCAACCCATGGATATAGTTATTTCTTTTTTTCTGGGTCGCTACCAAAGCTGCCAGCTTTTTACCCGGAATATGAGCGTGAATATAATTATCTGTCACATAATTTTCTTTTTGTTGTTCCGCCACTAAAATCCGCTCATCTTCCAGTTTCGACACTTTCTCTATCCACTCTTCATAGTTTATATCTATGGGGTTTTCAATATACTTTTCTTCATATTTTTCTGCCTCTTTTTCCAAATCCATAATTTTTTTCCTTATTTTCTTCTTATATATTGCTGTATATTTTATAATTATCCCTCTAATACAGGCCTTTGCGGCCTCCCAAACTATATTACTTACCGCTGACCCCTCATTTAAATAAAAAAAACTCCATTATCTCTTTCAAAATCCTATCGTGTACTCCCAATATATTTATCCACCCTATATTTATGTGCATCCACCTTGTTTTTTTTTTTATCGTGTTTAAATTTATAATAATAGGATTGTGGTCCGAAATCCCACGCTGTCCATATTTAACCTGTTCAATCTCAAACGATCCTTTGTTATTAGTGAACGCTAAATCTATCTGCGATAAACTCCTATGAGTCTTTGAAAAACATTAATTTTTTTGTTTTAGGGTGCATTACCCTCCATATATCAATCCAACCCATTTCTTCTGTGATGCTTTTTAACTTAGAACCCGTGGAGAAAATTTTTGTATTACCGACTCTACATCTATCTATTTTACTATCCATAACATTATTAAAATCATCCCTTTACTAAAAGTGGTTTATCTCCTACTTTATGCGCAAAATCGTGGATTTTTAATAAAACCTCCATTTTAACCACCTCAGGACCGCCGAACACAGGATTGCGTCCTGGCGGCGGCCCTGTTATTCCTCCTGGATGCGCTGATGCGTCCTCTCGCGAGACGCAAGATTTCCTGTGAACGCGCGCACACAGGAGCGTGCGTTCACAGGAACCGGAGGTAAACGAGTGGATCTACAGCCTGCCAGCGGCGATCATTTGCTGGCAGGCTGTAGATGCGATTTTTTGAACCCCAAAAAGGTATATTAGACGCTGTTTTGTTAACAGCGTCTAATATACCTGCTACCTGGTCCTCTGGTGGTCCATTTTGCTTGGATCGACCACCAGAGGACACAGGCAGCTCTGTAAGTAGCACCAAACACCACTACACTACACCCCCCCTGTCACTTATTAACCCCTTATTAACCCCTGATCACCCCATATAGACTCCCTGATCACCCCCCTGTCATTGATCACCCCCCTGTAAGGCTCCATTCAGACGTCCGTATGTGTTTTTGCGGATCCACGTATCCGCGGATCCACAAAACACATACGGACATCTGAATGGAGCCTTACAGGGGGGTGATCAATGACAGGGGGGTGATCACCTCATATAGACTCCCTGATCACCCCCCTGTCATTGATCACCCTCCTGTAAGGCTCCATTCAGACGTCCGTATGTGTTTTGCTTCTTTTGCGCACCTAGGCTGCAAAAAAGTGTCACACATGTGGTATCGCCGTACTCAGGAGAGTACATTTAGGATTTCACAGGGCATTTTTTAGGCATTTGGATTCCAGACTTCTTCTCAAGCTTTAGGGCCCCTAAAATGCCAGGGCAGTATAACTACCCCACAAGTGACCCCATTTTGGAAAGAAGACACCCCAAGGTATTTCGTGATGGGCATAGTGAGTTCATGGAAGTTTTTATTTTTTGTCACAAGTTAGTGGAATATGAGACTTTGTAAGAAAAAAAAAAATCATCATTTTCCGATAACTTGTGACAAAAAATAAAAACTTCTATGAACTCACTATGCCCATCAGCGAATACCTTAGGGTGTCTACTTTCCGAAATGGGGTCATTTGTGGGGTTTTTCTACTGTCTGGGCATTGTAGAACCTCAGGAAACATGACAGGTGCTCAGAAAGTCAGAGCTGCTTCAAAATGCGGAAATTCAAATTTTTGTACCATAGTTTGTAAACGCTATAACTTTTGCGCAAACCAATAAATATACACTTATTGCATTTTTTTTATCAAAGACATGTAGAGCAATAAATTTAGAGAAAAATGTATATAGAAATGTAGTTTTATTTGAAAAATTTTACAACTGAAAGTGAAAAATTACATTTTTTTGCAAAAATTTCGATTAATAACAAAAAAAGTTAAAATGTCAGCAGCAATGAAATACCACCAAATGAAAGCTCTATTAGTGAGAAGAAAAGGAGGTAAAATTCATTTGGGTGGTAAGTTGTATGACCGAGCAATAAACCGTGAAAGTAGTGTACTGCAGAATTGTAAAAAGTGGTCTGGTCATTAAGGGGGTTTAAGCTAGGGGAGCTGAGGTGGTTAAAGGGTGGCGGTATATAGACATTTGATAATATCCATGGTCTTTCCTCCAGTAGACAATCGATCAGAACATATCGACCTTCCTCATCTATCACTGTTTTCCCTATTTTAATATCTATATCACAATGTATTAATACGCTCACACCTCTAGCATATGATGAATAAACTGAGTGGAAAGAGTATTGTATCCATGGCCTAGACAGCCCATTTATAGTGTCACCTATCAGGTGTGTCTCTTGCAAGCAAATTATGGCAGGTAGGGATCTGTGTATTACATCAAACACACTCTCTTTATACCCCTACTCAAGCCCCTAATATGCCAAGAAATAATTCTCATGAAGATCTAGTTATATATTTAGCCCTTTCAAGGGTGCAACAAAAGGGGTTCCGAGGGGAAGCGGTCGGAAGACAGAGAAAGAGGGGGAAAAAAATAAAAAATAATCCCACAAAAAGAGCAGTACAATGAAAAATCTACCGCCCTCCCTCTCCCTTCTGAATGAGCCAGGATACCTTCAATCCTGGTTCTCTATCTTAGCAATTCGCCCTCCCAGCCAGCCCCCTAGCCCTCTTATCCCTCAGCTCCTTAACTTTTCTTTGATCCAAGTTTCGGCTGCTTCCACTGTATCAAACACGCAATTTTTAGTTTCCCATTCAATCCTCAATTTAGCCGGGAACAACATTGAATATCTCACATTATTCAAAAGCAAATTTTTTTCACTTCAATAAACTGGCTTCTTTCCTTTACCGTTTCTTTTGCGTAGTCCGGAAATAACATTACTGTTGTACCCAAATATTCTAACTTCCCTTTCTTCCTTGACCTGCGCAGTATCTCCTCTTTGTCCCTAACCAACAATAAATTAAATATTATGGGTCTCGGTCTCATTCCGGGTGGGGATAATTTTAGGGGGAGTCTATATGCCCGTTCCACAAAATTTTTATAATCCGAGATGTCCTGACCCAGTTGTTCCATCAGCCAAGTTTGCACAAAGGTGCAGAGATCCTGTCCCTTCACCCCCTCTGGAATCCCCAAACATCTCAGGTTAGATCTTCTAGACCTATTTTCTAGATCAAGTACTCTATTTTTCAAATCCCTGTTTTCTTCCTTCAGAAGATTTTTTTCTTTGATATCTGTAAGAGATCCTCAGAGTCAGACGCCCTTTTCTCTATTTCTATAAACCTTTCTTTATATTTTTGTACATCTGCTCTGAGGAGCCCCACCTACTCCCTGATGTTTCCAGTCTGGAGAGACAGGTCATGTATTGCCAAACTACATTTTTTTATTTCTTGGAATATATCTTGCAGGCTGGGTATCTGCTCTTCTTTAGTAGGGGTGTTAACCTCCAGCTCCTTTAACTGTTTACTACCGGTCTCTCTCCAGACTGGAAACTATTCTTAGGCTCTTTCAGGAGAGAATTTCCTTCCAAAATAGACTCATCCTCTTCGCCTAGACCCATATTCCCCTTTATTTTTTTTTAGAGGGACTAATTTGTCCGTGCATATTAGTCAAAACTAGTTGCTTGGATCTTTCCGTTTTCCTAAACATTGGGGATATTGAGGTATTTAACTCGACTTGCCCCCTGGCCTTTTTTCCTACCCCCTGTCTAGTCATCTGTATAGTTCTCCCTGCGCTTCCCCCTCCCTCACCGCGCCTCAAAGGAAGAAAAAAAAAAAAAGGAAAACGTATAAACCCCAAAACACAATACGTCAATCAATATATTCTGTCCATACGGTCACTGTTAAACCATTTCTGCCCTAACTCACTGCAACGCTGTTAAATTGGTTATATTATCATGCTGTCAGAAGGAGAGGGAAAAAAAAAAAAAACACAAAGAAAACAACACGCCCTCGGGCCTTCAAACAACAAAACAGAAATTAACAGTGGTAGTTAAAGGGAGTCTGTCACCACATTTGAGCATATTAGACTGATCAAATAGCGTTATATGTGCCACCCAGAACTTAAAAACGGTACCTTTGTTGTATCTAATGGAGTTTTCTTTCAGCCAAAAATGAACTTTTAAGATTCTGTAAATGCGCCCTCTCAAGTGCCCAGGGCGGCGTCTCAATCGTCCGAGCCCCAGGCAGCACCTCCTCAATGGCTCATAACCCCGCCCTCTGTGTGCCTCTGCCTGCCCATTTACTCTCCTCCTCTCTCCTTTTCCACTGCGCTACGAATTTGACCGCGCAGCCGCAGTGGTAAAGGAGAGAGGAGGAGAGTAAACGGGCGGGCAGAGGCACACGGAGGGCGGGGTTATGAGCCGTTGAGGAGGTGCTGCCTGGGGCTCGGACGATTGAGACGCCGCCCTGGGCACTTGAGAGGGCGCATTTACAGAATCTTAAAAGTTCATTTTTGGCTGAAAGAAAACTCCATTAGATACAACAAAGGTACCGTTTTTAAGTTCTGGGTGGCACATATAACGCTATTTGATCAGTCTAATATGCTCAAATGTGGTGACAGACTCCCTTTAATAGCATATATCCAGTACACATAATTAATTTTCAATATTAATTAAATCAATATCAAAACCAGCAGTTCATTCGGCCGTCTTATATTTAGCAATATGCAAACTGTAACTAGACTCCCTTGGTTATAATATCCTCAGCTCAACAGTTACCTGATAGCTGATAATCAGCCACGTATTCGCTAATTAAGTTAATAAATTAATTCAGGCCAGCAGTCCCTCCAACCATTCATCTTCAGTGATATATAAACCATATCAATGCTCTCATAATTGTGAAGTTCGGGCCCAAATAGTTAATAGCGTATAATCAATATCAGTCCCACAGTTATTTTTCAGTGTTAGTTGAGTTAATATCAAACCATCGGTTCATCCGGCCATCTTATATTTAACAGTAGGTAAACTGTAGCTAGGTTTCCATGATTGTAGTGTTCTCAGCATAAACGGTTAATCATAATAGATAGACAGCCACACTTGATTAGTTTGTAGGGTTAACCAAGCTAGTTACAGATCTTCAATTCATCCAGCCATTTAGGTTATCCGTGCAACAAAACAGTCCCTTGTTCCATATTAATAAATAATAAGTAGGTCTCCACACTTATGCGGACCTTCAGGAAGGGGTGAGGATGCCACTCAGGTCCCGAATGTATGCCTTTAGGGCCTGTTTCGTGACCCCCTTCCGACACCCCTCAGCCCGCACTCTCTCTCCACTACTGTCCCAGCCTGTTAACAGCCAAGCTCTGGATCTCCGGACAAAAAAGAGAGACTAAGGTGCATATCACCACACATTTGCAGAAGGGGGAGGGAGAATGGAAACACCACGGACCACCGAACAGCTCGGTTCTTCCACTATTACACTCCTGTTACCATCCTGCGATCAGCTCCAGCTCCATTTGCTGTAGACCTCACATGCCCCTCAAAGACAGAACAGCCGGACGATATCACCAGCAAGTCAGCGGCAGGTCAGCGTGTCAGAGCAGCAGACGGGGGAGGGGAAGAAACAACACGGCATCAGGAGCAGCTTCGCTTGGAGCACAAGTTCACTTCAGGCTGGATGGCACTCCAGTGTGACCAAAAAGGGTCCTCGTGGAGCTGCGGGACAGGTTACGCATGTCTCCATTGATACACCAGATCTGACCCCTTTGCGAACCGATATGGGGATGCGTTCGCATGTGCGCTGGAGGGGAAGACCGCATGGCTTTCAGGGACAGCTTGGCTGGGCTAGTGGCAGTACGCTGCAGCCGAGCTTGTCTCCGGTGCCTATTGCAGATTCCATTCTAGTGTCCATGTCTCTCGCAGAGCCTGTCGTGCATCCGCATTTACGTTTGAAAACGGGTTCGCAAGGGGATACACGTAAGCGCTTCGCCAACCAGCGAAGGGAATAGCACCTGGCTGCAAGTTCAAAGCTGACTAGGAGGAAGATCAGGCGTCACCTACGTGCACACGCCCACAAGCTCCTCCTTCCAAGATGATTGGAATACTTTAAACAATACCCACAAGTTAGATATGATTACTGTATACTACAGCAAGCGGGGCCCGGTGTAGTAGAATACAGTGACTGCACCGGGCCCACTGCCATTACAGAAACAGATGCCGGCCCCCATTCACTACACAGGGACACTGTTATGTGGGATCTGTGGATGACACATAAGATGCTATATATGTGTCATCCACAGATGCCCCCATAAAAGTGCCACCCACAGATGCCCCCACAATGAACCCCCATAACAGTGCCATCCACATATGCCCCCATAACAGTGCCATCCACAGACCACCATTACGGTAGTTAAAAACCCACCAAAAGCACACCTTTTGGTTCAAAATATTTTTTTGCTTATTTTCCTCCTCAAAAACCCAGGTGCGTCTTATAGGGCGAAAAATACGGTATCTAGAAAGACACAGCAGAATCGCTTAAAACTTTTCTACAGTACATTAACAGTAACAATAGGAATTTGAGATTTACGGCAATGATTAGCTAAACTGAGATACAATTCCTAGACTTAAACATCAAAATAGATGGACAAAGACTAATATGCAATACTTACCTTAAGCCAGTGATGAGGAATAGTTTCATACAATTCTCCAGCTGTCACCTACCTAGGTGGCTCACAAATATTCCAACGAGCCTAAAAAGAAACTGCACCGAAAATGAACAGTTTGAAAAAGAAGCTGCAGATTTAAAACAACAATTTCTAGAGAAGGATTATCCTCAACACATACTAGAAAGTGCACTAAATAAGGTTAAAACCATGAAAAGATTTTTTTGTCCCGAAACAAAAGAAAGAGCAGGATGAAATAATTAGAATTATTTTGCCATACTGTAAGATCCTCACCTGTCTCGCACTCCAGTGTGACCAAAAAGGGTCCTCGTGGAGCTGCGGGACAGGTTACGCATGTCTCCATTGATACACCAGATCTGACCCCTTTGCGAACCGATATGGGGATGCGTTCGCATGTGCGCTGGAGGGGAAGACCGCATGGCTTTCGGGGACAGCTTGGCTGGGCTAGTGGCAGTACGCTGCAGCCGAGCTTGTCTCCGGTGCCTATTGCGGATTCCATTCCGGTGTCCATGTCTCTCGCAGAGCCTGTCGTGCATCCGCATTTACGTTTGAAAACGGGTTCGCAAGGGGATACACGTAAGCGCTTCGCCAACCAGCGAAGGGAATAGCACCTGGCTGCAAGTTCAAAGCAGATTAGGGGGCCGGCGTTGGTCTAATTGACTAATGACCGACCAAAGCCTTGTACACAGGTGTAGGGCAGGATCATGGCAAGTGGTAGAGTGAAGAACCGCACTCAATCAAATGTCTCTGGTGCCAGTCAAGGACTGCGAACAGTTAGTAAATATAAAATGAAAATTGCGGCACTCAGATACTGGATTATTGCGTACAAAACTTTTTTCTTTTCAAGCATTAGCAGTGATTCATCCAAACAGCCCAATTAAGATCCTTGGTGCAAACAGTGGATTTAAGACCAGACGTTTCGGTCGTAACAGACCTTCATCAGTGGTCACATATTTTATCTGAAATAATACATGGTGCGAGACATAAGTTTGGCATCCAAAAAACTGAAAATACTTATTCTTTTACATAAAAAACCAAATTTTTACATATATATGTATATAAATGTGATTATCCAGTATATTACATAGTATATGATTGACACATAAGGAAACATGTTGCTGACGTCTCAGAATGACGAAATACATCAAGGCAGCACGATGCAGGCTATGGTTGGATGGATATCTGATCATAATAAAATGCTACAGTAAGGTGAATATAGGTCATGACAAAATTATGTAGCTTCTCAATTATATATTGTATCCATCGTCATATCCTGCATAGTTCAAAGTATAAATGTGGAGCGATGAAGTGATACCCCTCATATAATGTGGTCCCCCATGAAGTACTGGTGGTAAGTCCGGTCTAGGCACATGGAGGGTCACAGTGCATATTGTTATAACATATTATTAGTATTGACATCATAAATTATAATATGCAATGTGGCACAGAATGTATGGGTTGTAGCATGCACACACAGTATGGTATATGAGGTATTGAATCATAGTAATACAATATTAGGTATACATACTGTTAAACGTACTTTTAGGTATTATGCATGTGTGTGCATGCCTATATCCATACATCCGCGCCACCGCACATATGTAAGACATGATCAATCAAAGCGGTGGATACTGGTTCCTGTAGAGGATGACTCCCTGGGGAGTGACATGGCAAGCTGTATGTCGATATCGGATCAGAAGTGGCGGGTGCCGCTGTAAGTACTGTCTTGATCCTCTATAATCTGCAAGGAAAATATTTGTACAGCTCATTACCTGTTCTGGTAGGGTCCGGACATCTGGGCTTGGATGCATGGCATCGCATCTAGCCCGTCCCTGTCTTAAATGTACGGTCTCCCTTGTGGTTCCGGTCACCTGACCGGAAGTGACGCGCACGTTGGAACGCATTTAAGACAGGGACGGGCTAGATGCCATGCCATGCATCCAAGCCCAGATGTCCGGACACTACCAGAACAGGTAATGAGCTGTACAAATATTTTCCTTGCAGATTATAGAGGATCAAGACAGTACTTACAGCGGCACCCGCCACTTCCGATCCGATATAAAATATGTGACCACTGATGAAGGTCTGTTACGACCAAAACGTCTGGTCTTAAATCCACTGTTTGCACCAAGGATCTTAATTGGGCTGTTTGGATGAATCACTGCTAATGCTTGAAAAGAAAAAAGAAAAAGTTTTGTACGCAATAATCCAGTATCTGAGTGCCGCAATTTTCATTTTATAGGGCAGGATCATGACCTATGGGGAGTGGACACTTGGCGCCCTGGGATTTGTTAGCAAGCACATAAAAGGTGGCCTCCCAGGTCGGTCAGTGCCCACTGTTATTCTTCCTTATCCAGGTGCAGTTCAGTACTGCTAGCTACTGACTGAAGTTTGCTGGGACTCCGTCCGTTCCAGTGGGACCCAGGACCCGGGACTTTCCATGACGCATCCGTTTACCTGGCAAGTTTGTTTTTTGTTTGCCCAGGGAAGTTTACCTGGACTTTGTTTATTTTGTTAATAAACCCTCTTTACTTCACGCTTACTGGTCTGTTTCGTTTGTGCCTTGCATTACACATACCACTCGCAATATAGAAAAATAGAAAAAATTATCAAAAAACATTGGTACCATCTGTTGAATGACAAAGTGATAGGACCCCAATTAACCAACATACCTCAAATCACATATACTAAAGTGCCAAATTTAGGACTGAAAGTAGCCCCATCGGTAAAAAATAAAAAAACAGGAGGAAAGCGAAATCTAAAGGTTTTCATAGATGTGGACGTTGTTCCAATTGTAAACTCAACTCCTTTCCAAAGAAAACAATGAAAATACAATCAACACAAAACAGATTTAGTCTAGAAATTAAGGAAGGATTAACGTGTGACTCCACAGATGTGATATATATGTTATAATGCCCCTGTGCAAAGCAGGGAGAACAAAAAGGCCGCTGAAGAAAAGAATAGCTGAATACATGAGAAACATAAGGAAAAGGTATGAACTACATTCATAAAGAGAGACATGGCTGTGATCCTTCCAGTCTCACATATGTGGCTTTTGAAAGGGTAAAAAAAACCGTGGCGGGGAGGCAACCATATTGCTCATATGTCGAGGGTGGAGTCGAAAAGGATTTTTGAGTTTGACAGTTTAATACCAAGAGGCATATATGAACAATCGAATATCGATATTTAGTTATAGGAATACCTATATCCATGCTGTGAGAACATATTAGAAGCACTGGCGTACATACAGGGGTCGCTGTTGCGACCGGGCCCGGCCGCCTGTGGACCCCCCCCAGGCCGCTGGCAGGGGCCCCCCTGTACAGACATGTAATGGAGCGCTCTGATGGGGCCCAGCATGAAGTACAGTGGCAATTTCGGGCCCCATCAGAGCGCTCCATGCCTCCATTACATGTATAATATGGGGGGGGGAGGGGCACGCACTCACTCACACGGCCGGGCAGTTCCGTTTCCATAGTGAAGCAGGGAAACCAGGGGCGTAGCTAGAAATGCATGGGCCCCATAGCAAAAAAAATTGTATGCCCCCCCCCGTGCCATACACAGATCCCCCTCCCCTAAATAGTGCCATCAACAGATCCCCCTCCCCTAAATAGTGCCATCCACAGATCCCCCCTCCCCTTAACAGTGCCATCTACAGATCTCCCTCCCCTAAATAGTGCCATCCACAGATCCCCCTCCCCTAAACAGTGCCATCCACAGATCTCCCTCCCCTAAATAGTGCCATCCACAGATCCCCCTCCCCTAAACAGTAACATCCACAGATCCCCCTCCCCGATGCTCACATGAGTACATTTATAAACTAATCAGTAATTAACTACTTTAACTTTAATCATTGACATTGCTGATCTCTTTACTGGGATATCTTACTCTGTCTTAGCTCCGGTAACAGCAGGCAGTGCGGGAGGGCGGCGCTCACTCACTGACGTCACGTGCCTGCTCCTCCCACTAGGCGGCGCAGGCGCGTGACGTTAGTGAGTGAGCGCCGCCCTCCCGCACTGCCTGCTGTTACCGGAGCTAAGACAGAGTAAGATATCCCAGAAAAGAGATCAGCAATGTCAATGATTAAAGTTAAAGTAGTTAATTACCGATTAGTTTATAAATATACTCCTGTGAGCGGCGTGGCCCTTGTATATTCTAACCCCCAGGCAAGCGTCCCTGTCAGCATGGGAACGCCTGGGGGTTAGAATATACCATAGGATTTGAGTTTTTACGATCTCACTGAGCTAGTGAAAACTCAGATCCGATGGTATATTCTAACTCCCAGGCAAGCGTCCCCGTCACCATGGGAACGCCTGGAGGTTAGACTAGTTAGACTATACCAACGGATCTTCTGAGTTACTCAGTGGCCTGGCTGGAGCCTCCCCAGCCACTGTGTCGGCTCGGCCCTGCATGCGCCCTGCTCCAGTCCTGACTCCTCCCCAGCCAGGCCCGAGCCGCGGACCGCCCACGCCCCGCCCACTACACTAGTCTAGTGTAGTGGACGGGCGATCCGCGGCTCGGGCCTAGCTGCCTGTGTGTGGTGTGTATGTAAAAAAAAAAAAAAAAAAAAAAGGTTGCTATGGCGATCCCTATGCCACTGACGGAAACCTCTCTTCTCCCTGTTTCACTGATCTTCAGAGCTCAGGAGCTCCCCCTGCTGGCCCCACATTCCGCTGCAATGTATGTGTTTTTTTCCTAACGCTGCAGACTGGGGGCAGGGGGGGGGGGTGTTTGATGGCCACAACTAGAGTGAGGTGAGGGGGCACAAAAGTGGGCATCTCTACTGAGGGGCACCTAATCTGCTATAACTAATTTGAGGGGGCACCTAATCTGGCATAACTACTGTGAGGGGGGCACATATGAAGGCATAACTATGAGGGGACACATATGAAGGCATAACTACTGTGAGGGGACATGTAATCTGGCATAACCACTGTAAGGGGCACATATGTGGGCATATCTAATGTGAGGGGCACATAATCTGGCATAACCACTTTGAGGGGGCATATAACTGGGCATAAATACTGTGAAGGTGCACATAATCTGCCATAACTACTGTGAGGGGACACATAATCTGGCATAACCACTCTGAGGGGGCACATTTCTGGGCATATCTACTTTGAGGGGGCACATAACTGGGCATAAATACTGTGAAGGGGCACATAATCTGCCATAACAACTGTAAGGGGCACATAATCTGGCATTACTACTGTGAGGGGGCACATAATCTGGCATTACTACTGTGAGGGGACACATAATCTGGCATTACTACTGTGAGGGAACACAATCTGGGCATTACTACTGTGAGGGGGCACATATTTGGCATTACTACTGTGAGGGAGGCACATATCTGGGCATAACTACTGTAAGGGGACACATATTTGGCATAACTACTATGAGGGGGCACATATCTGGGCATAACTACTGTGACAGGAACAAAGGTGGGCATAACTACTGTGAGGGGTCACAAGGTGGGCTTTAGTACTGTGTGGTTGCACTTAGGGGAAATGTCCTAGATTAAATGTCTTTATTTCTCACCACAGGGACCTTGTTCTGGATCCAGTGGACATCACGCCGACGCCAGCGACACCCTGGATGAGGTAGGACCAGATTTTATTAGGGCTGAGTGTAGCCATGCATTGGACTTAGGGCTCTTTCACACGAGCGGATCCCGTGCGTGGAATCTGCTGCGTAAAAGAGTGTTAAGCCCCGTTCCGGACAGCAGAGACATGGAGCATTAACATGATTGATAATGCTCCGTGCCTTTCTGTGATCTTTTTACTACAAAATCACAGTGAGATAAAGTTGTCACCGTGATTTTGTAGTAAAAAGATCACAGTCAATCATGTTACTGCTCCGTGTCTCTGCTGTCCAGAATGGGGCTTGGCACTCATTCACGGAGCGGATTAGCCGCATGGAAAGAACCCTTAGTAAGAAAATCTGCCGCTTCTTTGTAAAAATGTTTGCACTGTGGCCCATAACACTATAGTTACACCACTGGTAGGGGAGGTAGTGGGGGTGGATGGGGTGGAGGCAGGTTGGGGGGGGCCAAGGGGAGGGGGCCCCATGGATCAGTTTCGCACCGGGGCCCCATGGATTGTGTACGCCACTGATTAGAAGGGTCTAGGAGACAGAGAATATACTAGAAGGGTCTAGGTAAAGGAGAATAGTATAATGGATGCATGTTTTAGATTAACGCACGAAAAACGCATCAATAACGCAAGTGCGGTTTTAGAGGAATAAACAATACAAAGGTGATTATATCAGTTTTAAGACCATTTTAGAGGTGTGAAATGTATATGTATTTATCTATTCTAAAAATAAAACAATACAATATGAAGGACAGGAATATAATTATAGCATATGAGAAGTTCTGAGCGCTGACAGAAATGTTGACAGCACAGCCATAGGATTACCATCATTTATAGTGCCGGATAGATAATATATTAGAAGGAGAAACGGAAAAGTGATATTGCTAACTAACGCAAGGAAAACGCATCAATAACATGTGTGCGGTTTTATATTAACTGTATAGTTATTGCATTTTATATTAAGCAAAACCAATAATATGAAGGATATAATGTGAAAGAAAAAGATAAATATGATCAAAAATTGTGGACTTAAAGGGCTTCTGTCACCCCCCAAAACTCATTTTTCATTTTTGGGCATATTAAAATCCTTATTGTACGATTTTTATTTGCATATTTTAACCACCTCAGCTCCCCTAGCTTAACCACCTCCGGACCGCCTAACGCAGGATCGCGTTCCGGAGGTGGCAGCGCTGCGCACAGTCACGCATATATGCGTCATCTCGCGAGACGCGAGATTTCCTGTGAACGCGCGCACACAGGCGCGCGCGCTCACAGGAACGGAAGGTAAGAGAGTTGATCTCCAGCCTGCCAGCGGCGATCGTTCGCTGGCAGGCTGGAGATGTGTTTTTTTTAACCCCTAACAGGTATATTAGACGCTGTTTTGATAACAGCGTCTAATATACCTGGTCCCCTTTGTTTGGATCGACCACCAGAGGACACAGGTAGCTCAGTAAAGTAGCACCAAGCACCACTACACTACACTACACCCCCCCCGTCACTTATTAACCCCTTATTAGCCCCTGATCACCCCTGATCACCCCATATAGACTCCCTGATCACCCCCCTGTCATTGATTACCCCCCTGTCATTGATCAACCCCCTGTAAAGCTCCATTCAGACGTCCGCATGATTTTTACGGATCCACTGATAGATGGATCGGATCCGCAAAACGCATCCGGACGTCTGAATGAAGCCTTACAGGGGCGTGATCAATGACTGTGGTGATCACCCCATATAGACTCCCTGATCACCCCCCTGTCATTGATTACCCCCCTGTCATTGATTACCCCCCTGTAAAGCTCCATTCAGACGTCCGCATGATTTTTACGGATCCACTGATAGATGGATCGGATCCGCAAAACGCATCCGGACGTCTGAATGAAGCCTTACAGGGGCATGATCAATGACTGTGGTTATCACCCCATATAGACTCCCTGATCACCCCCCTGTCATTGATTACCCCCCTGTAAAGCTCCATTCAGATGTCTGCATGATTTTTACGGATGCACTGATAGATGGATCGGATCCGCAAAACGCATCCGGACGTCTGAATGAAGACTTACAGGGGCATGATCAATGACTGTGGTTATCACCCCATATAGACTCCCTGATCACCCCCCTGTCATTGATTACCCCCCTGTAAAGCTCCATTCAGATGTCCGCATGATTTTTACGGATGCACTGATAGATGGATCGGATCCGCAAAACGCATCCGGACGTCTGAATGAAGCCTTACAGGGGCATGATCAATGACTGTGGTTATCACCCCATATAGACTCCCTGATCACCCCCCTGTCATTGATTACCCCCCTGTAAAGCTCCATTCAGATGTCCGCATGATTTTTACGGATGCACTGATAGATGGATCGGATCCGCAAAACGCATCCGGACGTCTGAATGAAGCCTTACAGGGGCGTGATCAATGACTGTGGTTATCACCCCATATAGACTCCCTGATCACCCCCCTGTCATTGATTACACCCCTGTCATTGATCAACCCCCTGTAAAGCTCCATTCAGATGTTTGCATGATTTTTACGGATGCACTGATAGATGGATCGGATCCGCAAAACGCATACGGACGTCTGAATGAAGCCTTACAGGGGCGTGATCAATGACTGTGGTGATCACCCCATATAGACTCCCTGATCACCCCCCTGTCATTGATTACACCCCTGTCATTGATCAACCCCCTGTAAAGCTCCATTCAGATGTTTGCATGATTTTTACGGATCCACTGATAGATGGATCGGATCCGCAAAACGCATACGGACGTCTGAATGAAGCCTTACAGGGGCGTGATCAATGACTGTGGTTATCACCCCATATAGACTCCCTGATCACCCCCCTGTCATTGATTACACCCCTGTCATTGATCAACCCCCTGTAAAGCTCCATTCAGATGTCCGCATGATTTTTACGGATCCACTGATAGATGGATCGGATCCGCAAAACACATACAGGCGTCTCCCTGGAGCCTTCCAGGGGGGGTGATCAATGACTGTGGTGATCACCCCATATAGACTCCCTGATCACCCCCCTGTCATTGATCACTCCCCCTGTCATTGATCACCCTCTGTAAGGCTCCATTCAGACATTTTTTTGGCCCAAGTTAGCGGAATTATTATTATTTTTTCTTACAAAGTCTCATATTCCACTAACTTGTGTCAAAAAATAAAATCTCACATGAACTCACCATACCCCTCACGGAATCCAAATGCGTAAAATTTTTTAGACATTTATATTCCAAGACTTCTTCTCACGCTTTAGGGCCCCTAGAATGCCAGGGCAGTATAAATACCCCACATGTGACCCCATTTCGGAAAGAAGACACCCCCAGGTATTCCGTGAGGGGCATATTGAGTCCATGAAAGCTTGAAATTTTTGTCCTAAGTTAGCGGAACGGGAGACTTTGTGAGAAAAAAATAAAAAATATCAATTTCCGCTAACTTGTGCCAAAAAAAAAAATTTCTATGAACTCGCCATGCCCCTCATTGAATACCTTGGGGTGTCTTCTTTCCAAAATGGGGTCACATGTGGGGTATTTATACTGCCCTGGCATTCTAGGGGCCCCAAAGCGTGAGAAGAAGTCTGGTATCCAAATGTCTAAAAATGCCCTCCTAAAAGGAATTTGGGCACCTTTGCGCATCTAGGCTGCAAAAAAGTGTCACACATCTGGTATCGCCGTACTCAGGAGAAGTTGGGGAATGTGTTTTGGGGTGTCTTTTTACATATACCCATGCTGGGTGAGAGAAATATCTTGGTCAAATGCCAACTTTGTATAAAAAAATGGGAAAAGTTGTCTTTTGCCAAGATATTTCTCTCACCCAGCAAGGGTATATGTAAAATGACACCCCAAAACACATTCCCCAACTTCTCCTGAATACGGCGATACCACATGTGTGACACTTTTTTGCAGCCTAGGTGGGCAAAGGGGCCCATATTCCAAAGAGCACCTTTAGGATTTTCATTTACCTACTTACGACACATTAGGGCCCCTGGAAAATGCCAGGGCAGTATAACTACCCCACAAGTGACCCCATTTGGGAAAGAAGACGCCCCAAGGTATTCCGTGAGGGGCATGGCGAGTTCCTAGAATTTTTTATTTTTTGTCACAAGTTAGTGGAAAATGCTGATTTTTTTTTTTTTTTTTTCATACAAAGTCTCATATTCCACTAACTTGTGACAAAAAATAAAAACTTCCATGAACTCACTATGCCCATCAGCAAATACCTTGGGGTCTCTTCTTTCCAAAATGGGGTCACTTGTGGGGTAGTTATACTGCCCTGGCATTCTAGGGGCCCAAATGTGTGGTAAGGAGTTTGAAATCAAATTCTGTAAAAAATGACCAGTGAAATCCGAAAGGTCCTCTTTGGAATATGGGCCCCTTTGCCCACCTAGGCTGCAAAAAAGTGTCACACATCTGGTATCTCCGTACTCAGGAGAAGTTGAGCAATGTGTTTTGGGGTGTCATTTTACATATACCCATGCTGGGTGAGAGAAATATCTTGGCAAAAGACAACTTTTCCCATTTTTTTATACAAAGTTGGCATTTGACCAAGATATTTATCTCACCCAGCATGGGTATATGTAAAAAGACACCCCAAAACACATTCCTCAACTTCTCCTGAATACAGAGATACCAGATGTGTGACACTTTTTTGCAGCCTAGGTGGGCAAAGGGGCCCATATTCCAAAGAGCACCTTTCGGATTTCACAGGTCATTTTTTACAGAATTTGATTTCAAACTCCTTACCACACATTTGGGCCCCTAGAATGCCAGGGCAGTATAACTACCCCACAAGTGACCCCATTTTGGAAAGAAGAGACCCCAAGGTATTCGCTGATGGGCATAGTGAGTTCATGGAAGTTTTTATTTTTTGTCACAAGTTAGTGGAATATGAGACTTTGTATGAAGAAAAAAAAAAAAAAAAAAATCATCATTTTCCACTAACTTGTGACAAAAAATAAAAAATTCTAGGAACTTGCCATGCCCCTCACGGAATACCTTGGGGTGTCTTCTTTCCAAAATGGGGTCACTTGTGGGGTAGTTATACTGCCCTGGCATTCTAGGGGCCCAAATGTGTGGTAAGGAGTTTGAAATCAAATTCTGTAAAAAATGACCTGTGAAATCCGAAAGGTGCTCTTTGGAATATGGGCCCCTTTGCCCACCTAGGCTTCAAAAAAGTGTCACACATCTGGTATCTCTGTACTCAGGAGAAGTTGGGGAATGTGTTTTGGGGTGTCATTTTACATATACCCATGCTGGGTGAGAGAAATATCTTGGCAAAAGACAACTTTTCCCATTTTTTTATACAAAGTTGGCATTTGACCAAGATATTTATCTCACCCAGCATGGGTATATGTAAAATGACACCCCAAAACACATTCCTCAACTTCTCCTGAATACAGAGTTACCAGATGTGTGACACTTTTTTGCAGCCTAGGTGGGCAAAGGGGCCCATATTCCAAAGAGCACCTTTCGGATTTCACAGGTCATTTTTTACAGAATTTGATTTCAAACTCCTTACCACACATTTGGGCCCCTAGAATGCCAGGGCAGTATAACTACCCCACAAGTGACCCCATTTTGGAAAGAAGAGACCCCAAGGTATTTCATGATGGGCATAGTGAGTTCATAGAAGTTTTTATTTTTTGTCACAAGTTAGTGGAATATGAGACTTTGTAAGAAAATAAAAATAAAAAAATCAGCATTTTCCGCTAACTTGTGACAAAAAATAAAAAGTTCTATGAACTCACTATGCCCATCAGCGAATACCTTAGGATGTGTACTTTCCGAAATGGGGTCATTTGTGGGGTGTTTGTACTGTCTGGCCATTGTAGAACCTCAGGAAACATGACAGGTGCTCAGAAAGTCAGAGCTGCTTCAAAAAGCGGAAATTCACATTTTTGTACCATAGTTTGTAAACGCTATAACTTTTACCCAAACCATTTTTTTTTTACCCAAACATTTTTTTTTTATCAAAGACATGTAGAACAATAAATTTAGAGCAAAATTTATATATGGATCTCGTTTTTTTTGCAAAATTTTACAACTGAAAGTGAAAAATGTCATTTTTTTGCAAAAAAATCGTTACATTTCAATTAATAACAAAAAAAGTAAAAATGTCAGCAGCAATGAAATACCACCAAATGAAAGCTCTATTAGTGAGAAGAAAAGGAGGTAAAATTCATTTGGGTGGTAAGTTGCATGACCGAGCAATAAACGGTGAAAGTAGTGTAGTGCAGAAGTGTAAAAAGTGGCCTGGTCTTTCAGGGTGTTTAAGCACTGGGGGCTGAGGTGGTTAAACACCCTTAATGACCAGACCACTTTTTACAATTCTGCACTACACTACTTTCACAGTTTATTGCTCGGTCATGCAACTTACCACCCAAATGAATTTTACCTCCTTTTCTTCTCACTAATAGAGCTTTCATTTGGTGGTATTTCATTGCTGCTGACATTTTTACATTTTTTGTTATTAATTGAAATGTAACGATTTTTTTGCAAAAAAATGACATTTTTCACTTTCAGTTGTAAAATTTTGCAAAAAAAACGAGATCCATATATAAATTTTGCTCTAAATTTATTGTTCTACATGTCTTTGATAAAAAAAAAATGGTTTGGGTAAAAGTTATAGCGTTTACAAACTATGGTACAAAAATGTGAATTTCCGCTTTTTGAAGCAGCTCTGACTTTCTGAGCACCTGTCATGTTTCCTGAGGTTCTACAATGGCCAGACAGTACAAACACCCCACAATAAATGATGATTTTTTTTTTTTTCTTACAAAGTCTCATATTCCACTAACTTGTGACCAAAAATAAAAACTTCCATGAACTCACTATGCCCATCATGAAATACCTTGGGGTGTCTTCTTTCCAAAATGGGGTCACTTGTGGGGTAGTTATACTGCCCTGGCATTCTAGGGGCCCTAATGTGTGGTAAGTAGTTTGAAATCAAAATGTGTAAAAAATGACCTGTGAAATCCTAAAGGTGCTTTTTGGAATGTGGGCCCCTTTCCCCACCTAGGCTGCAAAAAAGTGTCACACATGTGGTATTGCCGTACTCAGGAGAAGTTGTGCAATGTGTTTTGGGGTGTCATTTTACATATACCCATGCTGGGTGAGATAAATATCTTGGTCAAATGCCAACTTTGTATAAAAAAAATGGGAAAAGTTGTCTTTTGCCAAGATATTTCTCTCACCCAGCATGGGTATATGTAAAATGACACCCCAAAACACATTGCTCAACTTCTCCTGAGTACGGCAATACCAGATGTGTGACACTTTTTTGCACCCTAGGTGGGCAAAGGGGCCCACATTCCAAAGAGCACCTTTCGGATTTCACCGGCCATTTTTTACAGATTTTGATTTCAAACTACTTTGAACGCATTTTGGCCCCTAAAATGCCAGGGAAGTATAACTACCCCACAAGTGACCCCATTTTGGAAAGAATACACCCCAAGGTATTTCGTGATGGGCATAGTGAGTTCATGGAAGTTTTTATTTTTGGTCACAAGTTAGTGGAATATGAGACTTTGTAAGAAAAAAAAAGAAAAAATGATAATTTTCCGCTAACTTGTGACAAAAAATAAAAAATTCTAGGAACTCGCCATGCCCCTCACAGAATACCTTGGGGTGTCTTCTTTCCAAAATGGGGTCACTTGTGGGGTAGTTATACTGCCCTGGCATTCTAGGGGCCCTAATGTGTGGTAAGTAGTTTGAAATAAAAATGTGTAAAAAATGACCTGTGAAATCCTAAAGGTGCTCTTTGGAATGTGGGCCCCTTTGCCCACCTAGGCTGCAAAAAAGTGTCACACATGTGGTATTGCTGTATTTAGGAGAAGTTGGGCAATGTGTTTTGGGGTGTCATTTTACATATACCCATGCTGGGTGAGATAAATATCTCGGCAAAAGACAACTTTTCCCATTTTTTTATACAAAGTTGGCATTTGACCGAGATATTTCTCTCACCCAGCATGGGTATATGTAAAATGACACCCCAAAACACATTCCCCAACTTCTCCTGAGTACGGCGATACCAGATGTGTGACACTTTTTTGCAGCTTAGATGCGCAAAGGGGCCCATATTCCTTTTAGGAGGGCATTTTTAGACATTTGGATCCCAGACTTCTTCTCACGCTTTAGGGCCCCTAAAATGCCAGGGCAGTATAAATACCCCACATGTGACCCCATTTTGGAAAGAAGACACCCCAAGGTATTCAATGAGGGGCATGGCGAGTTCATAGAAATTTTTTTTTTTGCCACAAGTTAGCGGAAAATTATTATTATTTTTTTTTCTCACAAAGTCTCCCTTTCCGCTAACTTAGGACAAAAATTTCAATCTTTCATGGACTCAATATGCCCCTCAGCGAATACCTTGGGGTGTCTACTTTCCGAAATGGGGTCACATGTGGGGTATTTATACTGCCCTGGCATTTTAGGGGCCCTAAAGCGTGAGAAGAAGTCTGGAATATAAATGTCTAAAAATTTTTACGCATTTGGATTCCGTGAGGGGTATGGTGAGTTCATGTGAGATTTTATTTTTTGGCACAAGTTAGTGGAATATGAGACTTTGTAAGAAAAAATAAAAAAAATAAAAATTTCCGCTAACTTGGGCCAAAAAAATGTCTGAATGGAGCCTTACAGGGGGGTGATCAATGACAGGGGGGTGATCAGGGAGTGTATATGGGGTTATCACCCCGCTGTTATTGATCACCCCCCTGTAAGGCTCCATTCAGACGTCCGTATGTGTTTTGCGGATCCACAGTGTCCGTGTTTTGCGGATCCACGGATCCGCAAAACACATACGGACGTCTGAATGGAGCCTGACAGGGGGGTGATCAATGACAGGGGGGTGATCACCCCATATAGACTCCCTGATCACCCCCCTGTCATTGATTACCCCCCTGTAAGGCTCCATTCAGATGTCCGTATGTGTTTTGCGGATCCGATCCATGTATCTGTGGATCCGTAAAAAAACATACGGACGTCTGAATGGAGCCTTACAGGGGGGTGATCAATGACAGGGGGGTGATCAGGGAGTCTATATGGGGTGATCACCCCCCTGTCATTGATCACCCCCCTGTAAGGCTCCATTCAGACGTCCGTATGTGTTTTGCGGATCTGATCCATTTATCCGTGGATCTGTAAAAAACATACGGACGTCTGAATGGAGCCTTAATGGGGGGTGATCAATGACAGGGGGGTGATCAATGACAGGGGGGGGATCAGGGAGTCTATATGGGGTGATCACCCCCCTATCATTGATCACCCCCCTGTAAGGCTCCATTCAGATGTCCGTATGTGTTTTGCAGATCCGATCCATGTATCAGTGGATCCGTAAAAATCATACGGACGTCTGAATGGAGCCTTACAGGGGGTGATCAATGACAGGGGGGTGATCAATGACAGGGGGGTGATCAGGGAGTCTATATGGGGTAATCACCCCCGTCATTGATCACCCCCCTGTAAGGCTCCATTCAGACGTCCGTATGTGTTTTGCGGATCCGATCCATGTATCAGTGGATCCGTAAAAATCATACGGACGTCTGAATGGAGCCTTACAGGGGGGTGATCAATGACAGGGGGGTGATCAATCACAGGGGGGTGATCAGGGAGTCTATATGGGGTGATCAGCCCCCTGTCATTGATCACCCTCCTGTAAGGCTCCATTCAGATGTCCGTATGTGTTTTGCAGATCCGATCCATGTATCAGTGGATTCGTAAAAATCATACGGACGTCTGAATGGAGCCTTACAGGGGGGTGATCAATGACAGGGGGGTGATCAATGACAGGGGGGTGATCAGGGAGTCTATATGGGGTGATCACCCCCAGTCATTGATCACCCCCCTGTAAGGCTCCATTCAGACGTCCGTATGTGTTTTGCGGATCCGATCCATGTATCAGTGGATCCGTAAAAATCATACGGACGTCTGAATGGAGCCTTACAGGGGGGTGATCAATGACAGGGGGGTGATCAATGACAGGGGGGTCATCAGGGAGTCTATATGGGGTGATCACCCCCGTCATTGATCACCCCCCTGTAAGACTCCATTCAGACGTCTGTATGTGTTTTGCGGATCCGATCCATGTATCAATGGATCCGTAAAAATCATACGGACGTCTGAATGGAGCCTTACAGGGGGGTGATCAATGACAGGGGGGTGATCAATGACAGGGGGGTGATCAGGGAGTCTATATGGGGTGATCACCCCCGTCATTGAATCAATCAAATATAACAAAAAAAGAAATCCCTCAAAGGAGTTGCTACGCAACTATTTACCAATTTTTTTTATTTTTAACGGTCACTAGGACCAAGCGTATTTTTGCAACTCCTCCGACTAGTGTTATAAAAAACTCAATTTTATTTTAATCCTTTTAAAACCAACATATTACTTGGGAACAAAAAAAGGTTAAAACTTTCAGGAGTGACAGTTTCAGGGTCAGTGGCCAGTATTCATGTGTACAACTTGTATCCAATATTCTTGGACTTGCCTAATTGTTTTTATCAATCAATGGTATAGAATCTCTTACACCAGAGACCTATACATATCGCCCGCCCTGTCTTTCTCCTGCCTAAAAAACAACACCCTGTGTCCCTACATGTTTCGCCGAGCCTGTCGGCGTCTTCAGGGGAAACTAACAGGTGACTATTGGGGGCGGGGTCAGAGCTTTTTAAACCTTCCGGTTACTTTAATATCCAATCCACCCTCTTGCTTTCGGGTGGACTTTGCAGGGGGACTGCCGATGAGTATACGCTGCATCACCATCCTGCCAATAGGTGAGTGCCACGTCTTGCTAACAGTGGGTGTGCGCTGCATGATCGGGCTGTTGACGTCACCTCATTCACCTCCCGTCAGCCCGCCTGGTCATAGTAGTGATGTCATCACCGGTGCGCCACGCTTGCTTCCCGGATATATACTCATGTGTCATTCACCTGCGTCCTGCGGCTTCACAGTAATACTGTGCGCATGCGCAATAACTTTTTCTCAGTTACAATTGTCAGCTGGATCTGCGCATGTGTGCGAACATAGCCTCCGACGAGATCACAGCAGGATTTTTTTAGGACTATGTGGGTAACTGGTAGGGAGATGGTCAATGTGGGTATATATTATGTATTTCTATTTTAATAGCCACTTCTCTCATCTTATCAGAGGTTCCCAGTATTTAATACCCTCTTACTTATAAATACCCTCTTTTTAGATTCTAGTTATAGATATTACTTTTTTGATACCAACTGGTTCTGATTTTAGATCCCCAGGGTTATGGTCATGATGGTTATATTTTATTGTAGTTTTATAAGAACATTTTTATCATAATGTTTTATACATCTCTCAATTATTGGTTTTGACCATATATATTTATAATTGTACTTCCCTTATTAATATCTATTTTCTATTTTATCCCTAGGTACCTCAAAGTCCTCCTATCGGATGCCTCCCCAGACGTAAGTATCCCTCATATCGGTTTGTGTGTCCTAGTTGTCTTTAGACTCCTACATTTTCTACTTTCTTCTACCCTTCCCTAAACGTCCGTGCCCCAATTTCTTTTCTCTCTCTTCTCCCTATTGGGATGATTGTTTATTTATCTATTTATTTTTTCTTCTTAATATTTTTAATATAATTCTCACTAAATCCATTGTATATTGTACTCTGGATGATCCATTTGACCTTACAAAAAAGAAGCAAAGGTAAATCCTTCATTTAGCCCATTCGGGGCGAGAGAGTGGAGACAATAGATCCACCTTGTCTCCTCTTGTTGTAGCTTACGGTCAATACTGCCCTGTCTGGGAGATACCCCGATCTTCTGTATCCCCCAAATTTTTAGTCCATTTATTTTGCCATCATGGCATGTTAGTAAATGCCTAGAGAGGGGTGTCTCTTCGTTGGTATTTAGTACACTAAAATGCTTGGAGATCCTCCTCCTTAGTTCCTGAATGGTTTTCCCAATATACAGCTTTTCACATTCACACTGTATACAGTAAACCACCCCAGAACTCTTACAGTTGATGAATTCTCGTATTTTGTATGTTTTGTCATCATGAGGATTTTTAAATTCCTTCTTTGGAATCATAAATTTGCAAAACTACATGCTCCACACGGATAAGATCCTGTGGTCTTGAGCCATGTAGTTTTGCTTTTGGGAATTCTTTGAAAATGGCTTCTGACTAGCATTTCCTTCAAATTTCTGCCCCGTCTGTATGTAATGCTTGGATTTCTGGGTAGTATCTCTCTCAGATCCTTATCCGCCTTCAGGATATGCCAGTGTTTTTGGAGAATCCTGTATATCCTAGCATTCTGCACATCATAGGTCCCTATGCATCTAATGGTCTTCTCATCATCCTTTTTCCTATTATTTAGGAGTTCTTCCCAATTTGTATTGACGGCTCTGTTATACGCTTGATGTAGGACCTTTTTGGGATAACCCCTCTTTCTAAACCTTGAGTATAAGATGTTACTTTCCTTTTGAAAGGTCTCATCGTCAGTACAGTTCCGTCTGGCCCTCAAGTACTGGCCTACGGGAATACCTCTCTTTAATTTTGGTGGATGATAGCTCTGCCAATGAAGAAAACCATTAGAAGCTGTGGGTTTTCTATACACTTCTGTTTTAATTTCTCCTGTCCTGTCCAGTGTAATTTTTAAATCGAGGAAATTAATGCTTTCGGACTGTGTTTCTACAGTGAATATAAGACCTAGATCATTTTCATTTAATCTTTCCATGAATTCTTTAAATGCATTAACCGAACCATTCCAAAAAATCAAAATGTCATCTATAAATCGACCCCAAAACAAAATATAATCTGTGAATGTTGTGTTCTCCTCCGTGAATACAAATTTTTCTTCCCACCACCCAAGGTACAGGTTTGCGAAACTGGGTGCGCAAACCGTCCCCATTGCTGTGCCGTGCGTCTGTAAATAATAAGTGCCATCAAAAACTAAATAATTGTGAGTAAGTAAAAAACGTAGCAATTGTATAATTAAATCATTGTGGTGATACAAATGTGTGCCCTTTGTATATAGATAGTGCTTCACTGCTTTTATCCCTTTTTCATGTTCAATGCTCGTGTATAAGGCCTCTACGTCGAGGCTTGCTAAAAGGGTATTGGGGCCTAACTGGATGCCATTTAGTTTTTTGACCATGTCTAGCGTGTCCTTTATATAAGATGGTAAAATTTCAACGAAAGGTTATGAGAAAAAGGTCCACGTAAGTACTAATTCCCTCACACAGACTGGCATTGCCGGATACAATTGGTCTTCCTGGGATTGGATCCCGCTTTTTGTGTACCTTCGGCAGGGCGTAAAAGGTGGCCGTCATTGGACATGTATTATACAGTATTTTAAATTCATCTTTTGAACTCTTTGGCCTGCTTTAAAAGGGACTCAAGTTCTAGTTTAAATTTAGCAGTGGGGTTTGACTCCAATTTTTATAGGTCTTACGGTCATCTAGCAGTCTTCTGACCATCCCTACATAGTCATGTTGTTTAAGTAACACTATGTTTCCCCCTTTATCCGAGGCTTTGATTATTATTTCGTCTCTCTTGGTCAGATCTGCTAGAGCTACCTTTTCTTCATTCGTCAAATTGTTGCCAACCTCACTCTTTTTTGTCTTAATCGTCTCTAGGTCCCTTGTGACCAAATTGACAAAAGTCTCCACACTGGCAAATCCTGAAAACGGAGGGGTATATTTGGATCTGGGTCCCATATCCATCATTGGGGCTATGGAATTTGGAGCCTCACCTCTACCCTCTCTTGATAATTCCTCCAAGATCATCAGGGCCTCCCGTTCTTTCCTACCTGGATCCTGTCTTTCTCTCTCTTTGAATTCTTTATGTAAAGCTAGCTTCCTAGCAAAAAGATCAACATCCTTTACCCAGGAGAAACAATTAAACCCCGTCATTGATCACCCCCCTGTAAGGCTCCATTCAGACGTCCGTATGTGTTTTGCGGATCCGATCCATGTATCCGTGGATTTGTGAAAATCATACGGACGTCTAAATGGAGCCTTACAAGGGGGTGATCAATGACAGGGGGGTGATCAATGACAGGGGGGTGATCAGGGAGTCTATATGGGGTGATCAGGGGTGATCAGGGGTTAATAAGTGACAGGGGGGGTGTAGTGTAGTGGTGTTTGGTGCTACTTATTACTGAGCTGCCTGTGTCCTCTGGTGGTCGATCCAAACAAAAGGGACCACCAGAGGACCAGGTAGCAGGTATATTAGACGCTGTTATCAAAACAGCGTCTAATATACCTGTTAGGGGTTAAAAAAAATCGCATCTCCAGCCTGCCAGCGAACGATCGCCGCTGGCAGGCTGGAGATCCACTCGCTTACCTTCCGATCCTGTGAACGCGCACGCCTGTGTGCGCTCGTTCACAGGAAATCTCGCGTCTCGCGAGATGACGCACGGATGCGTCCAGGAGGAATGAATCGACCGCCTCCAGGACGCATTCGTGCGTTAGGCGGTCGGGAGGTGGTTAAAAGCTTGATTTTTAATGAAACGAAGCCACAGAACAAGGTAAGAGCCCTATTAAGGGAATAGTCGTACAATAAGGATTTTAATAGGCCCAAAAATGAAAAATGAGTTTTGGGGGGTGACAGAAGCCCTTTAAGGTCAGCAGCTGGATTGAGAACCCAGATTTTAAAGATGACCAATTTTACGAATTTTCCCAATGTGCGAGAAGGAAAACTCACCATATAAAAGGAACATGGACTGATTTGCTGTGTAACCACTGAGTAAGGGGCGTTTTGTGGCCCCGAAACGCATTTGCTAAAAAGGACAGCAAATATATTCGTACTCTATACATGCGGCATGAATATAGGGCTATATCTTCCGAACATAGCGGAGTGAAAGAACTTTAGGACCCAGAAAGTACGCCCTGCCTCCTGCCGCCTTCACGAGGGACGCCACGAGCAGATGGCTGGATCACGTGGGACGCCGTGTATTTTCTGGCACGTTAAAGAAGAAGAAATACCTCGGAGAAGCTGCAAGATCGAGCGCGAATACGGCGTGGAGCGGTAAAGTATAAATATGTGACATAATCGATAAATGCATGACTTATTATTGGAATTATCATCGATACATAGAGAAGGAATACCAAATGAAGAGGTTCATAGACTATATCGGCTTAATAAACAAATGAATACAGTTTTTACACATGTGGACATTTACTCCCCGCTTTTATTGTGTCAACACTATAATAATATTTTTTATTGTGTCGATATATTTATATGTCGATTTATTGTTATATTGATATATTCTTATCTTTCATTTTTATATTGATATTTTTATATTTTTTGCTACTGCACAATTGTCTGCTGCCATTATTTCCCAATTAGAGGTCTATTGTGTGGCATTTTTAGATTTAATAAATATTTATTTATTTATTATCTATTAGTTGATGGTCCATGTGGTCCTAGTATTGAGTGCACTCCACATTACTTTTCTCTTTTTCATTATTTATTTACGGGCTGTGGGCGAACCTGAGGGGTGTGCACCGGCTTAATCTTTGTTTGGTGGGTGAGCTGCTTACAGTTCCTTTTTTTTCTCTATATTCATTAAGGGACACATTAGGCCTTCTGTATCTCCTATGGGGGCAGCATTTTTCTTTGTCAAAAAGAAAGATGGAGGCCTCAGACCTTGTATCGACTATTGGGAGTTAAATAAGATTACGATCAAGAATCAATACTACCTCCCGTTGATTCTTGATTTGTTTAATTAAGTAATGGCGGCTTCCTGGTTCTCTAAAATTGATTTGAAGGGGGCATATAACTTAATTCGAATTAAGGAGGGAGACAGCTTTCTATACTCCAGCTGGACACTTCAAATATCTTGTAATGCCTTTTGGTTTCAGAGAATTCTTGGGTAAATTCATAATTGTCTACCTTGATGATGTTTTGATTTTTTCTCCTGATTTTTAGAGTCATGTGTCTCATGTTAAACAAGTGTTGGAGGTTTTGAGGAAGAATCAATTGGCTGCCAAACAGGAGAAATGTGTTTTTGGGGTACAGGAAATTTTGTATCTTGGATATGTTCTCACTCCTCACGCTTTTAAAATGGATCCTAGCAAGGTATTAGCAATTATGGACTGGGTACGGCCATCGTCCTTAAAGGCCATACAACGTTTTTTAGGATTTACTATTACCGCACATTTATTAAGAATTTTTCGGTAATTGCTAGGCCCTTGACCGACCTCACCAAAAAAGGGTCAGACCTGGAGAACTGGTCTGTTGAAGCTACTGAAGCATTTGAAATTCTGAAAAGGGCCTTCAGTAACCTGTTTTGATTCAACCGGATCAAGAGAAACCTTTCATTGTGGAGGTAGATGCCTCCGAGGACGGAGTAGGGGCGGTCCTCTCACAAGGCCCCTCTAGTCTTACCAATTTAAGGCCTTGTGCCTTCTTTTCCAGAAAATGTTCTCCAACCGAGAGAAATTGTGACGTGGGGAATCGTGAATTGCTGGCCATTAAATGGGCGTTTGAGGAGTGGAAGCATTTTCTTGAGGGGGCTAAACATTGTGTTACCGTTGTTACTGATCACAAAAATCTGATGTTTCTTGAGTCTGCTCCAATCCAGATGGGCATTGTTTTTAACACGTTTTAATTTCTCCATCACTTTCAGGCCAGGAAGTAAGAATTTAAAGGCAGATGCTCTATCTCAGAGTTTCAGTGCGTTTCAGCTGACGGATGCACCACCTGAAACCATATTACCAGCTAATGTCTTTTTAGCAGCCCTGTCCCAAGATCTTACGGCTCCTATTAAGGCAGAACAACATCAGGCCCCGACACCCACACCGTTCCTGAACAATTCCGTCTCCGGCTGTTGGGTGAGTGTTATGATTCTTTTTTCTGTGGACATCCTGGTATCGAGAGTACTAAAGAGCTGGTATCTAGGTCTTACTGGTGGCCCACCCTATTCAAGGATGTCAGGTCCTATGTGTTGGCCTGTGAGCTGTGTGCAAAGTCTAAAACACCTAGAACTTGCCCTGCTGGTGAGTTGCGACCCCTACCCATTCCCAGTAGACCCTGGTCTCATATTTCTATGGATTTCATCACAGACCTGCCACCTGCAGAGGGTAAAACTGTGGTTTGGGTAGTGGTCGACAGCTTTAGTAAGATGGTACATTTTGTTCCTCTTGCTAAGCTTCCTGATGCTAAGACTCTGGCCTCTGTATTTGTTGAACAAATTGTACATTTACATGGTGTTCCCGAGAACATTGTGTCTGATAGGGGTGTCCAGTTCGTGTCTAGATTTTGGAGAGCCTTCTGTCAGAGGTGCCAAATCTTGTTGTCTTTCTCGTCTGCCTATCATCCTGAGAGTAACAGGCAGACGGAATGACTTAATCAGTCTGTAGAACAGTTTGTTAGGTCATATGTCTCTGATGATCAACAGCTATGGGTTAAGTACCTTCCTTTGGCAGAATTTGCGATAAAATACCATGTGAATTCCTCCGCTGGTGTCTCCCCATTCTTTTGTAATTACGGTTTCCATCCTCGTTTTCATTCTGGGTCATCCATCTCCTCGTCTAACCCTGAGGCGGATAAGGTCTTGTCAGAACTGTGCACAGTTTGGGCTTGGGTTCAGTCAAACCTAAAAAAAGCTCAAAACAATAAAAAAAATCAAAGCAAATAAGAAACGTTCTAAGGGGATGGATTTTCAGGTTGGGGAGAAGGTGTGGCTATCTTCAAAAAATGTGCCTCTAAAGGTGGCCTCCAAAAAGTTTGCACCTCGCTTTATAGGTCTGTACGAGATTACGGAGGTAATTAATCCTGTATCTTTTAGATTGAAGCTGCCTGAATCTTTCTACATCCATAACATCTTCCACAAATCTCTGCTTAAAAAACATTTTGCTCCTGTTGCTCCTTCACAGTCTGCTCCGCCGCCGGTACTGGTTAATGATGGAGTTTGTGGTTTCCAAAATATTGGATGTTAGGAGAGTCCGTAACTCCTTACAGTACCTGGTGCCCTGGAAAGGCTATTAACCGGAGGAGGGGTCCTGGGTACCAGGTAAGGATGTTCATGCTGCTAGACTTGTAAAAAAATTTCATGTGGAACATCCTGAGAAGATGTCGCCTGGGGCCTTGGGTACGGTGGCCCCGCGTGGAGTGGTACTGTCATGATGCGCTCTGTGTGGAAGCGGTGACGGCCGGGGCGCGCTCACGTCATCAGCGCGCCTAGCGTCGCCGGCTCCCATGGTAACCACAATGGGGCTGAGCGCCGAGCTGCTCACTTGGCTGCTTTAGAACTCAGGAGTCATGTGACGCTGGCCACATCACATGACTCCACCAGCGCCCTATTTAAACAGGCAATCTGCTGGCCACAGATTGCTTGTTATTGAGGTCCTTCCTGCGATATACTTACCTGGTCTGTTGTTCCTGCTTGGCTTCTGATTTCCCGTCCATCTCATCCCTTTGTCTTGGCATGTCCTCCTGGTTCTGACTTCGGCTTCTCTTGACAATCCTCTGCTTGCTCCTCCGGTACCTTACTGCTCTCTTGGTTTTGACTGGGCTTGTTGACTACTCTGTTGCTTGTGTTGTTTGTCTTCCCTGCACTTTCTTAGCTAAGGGCTTGTCACTAGGACTTGCGAGGCAAGTAGGCAGGGACAGGGGTGCGGGTGGAGCTCAGTGGTCACTTCTCCACCCCCTGTGTGTGTGTGACATATACCCAGACTGCCGCTCTGTGCAATATAGGGGATATTTCGCAACCTATCTCTAACTGCAAGTGCATCATCATTATTATATACTGCTCTCACATGAACATATATTGCAAGTATATTCATATATGACCTACTAGCTTCACTGTTGCGAAATTCTGCTCGAATATATAATTTATGATTGTGCAAGCAAAAAGATAGAAAAATCAGCGGCACTCACCAGTTGCAGGTTTTCAACATATCATCACTTTATTTGTGACAATAGGTACATGCTTACAGGGCTGGGGCGGACAAGCCTTTCACTAAGATCAGAAAACCGCCTAAGCGGTGTGTGGCAGCTACGGCCATTTCACACAGTGTGTGCTTCTTCCGTGACTACCTGAATGACGTGCACAGGTGCGCCTGTCCATTTAAAGAGGAGCGTGAGAATTAACCTTATACAGGGTAACTGGATCTCAATAGCAAATTAAAGGCAAGCACCTGTGTACGTATACAACTGAAATTCAATCAAACATTATCAGTACATTCAATTGAAAACATTAAGGTCATTCCAATCTTTCAGACCTAGGAGTCCCATAGCATCTGTGCGGATTATCCATCTCGCTTCTTTCTGTAACAGGAGGCGATGCCTGTCACCTCCTTGTTTTAGCTGTGGAATCACCTAAATTCCAGCAAAGCCCAGGCATTTTTTATTGCCCCCATGTTTCTGCCATACATGGTCTATTAAACGTGGGCAGCCCTTCTTGGTCTTGATGGAGTTGAGGTGTTCACGGAACCTCTCCAGCATGGGGCTTACTGTTTTTCCTATATAAAATGATCCGCAATCACACTTCACCACATATACAACATATGTGGTCCTACATGTGCAAAATTGCTTCATTCTGTGTGACACCTCCCCTATGGACAGGATTCTGTCCCGGAGCATGTGATCACAGAAGGAGCAATTACCGCACTGATGGTTCCCTGCTGGTTTCTTCACATTCAGCCGTTGACTTGGAGACTGTTCACACTTCATGCGACTACTCACTAATTGATCCCTAAGGGTGTGTGTTTTTCTAAAGGCGATGATGGGTTTCCTGGCTGTGAACTTATCTAGACATTTCTCACTTTTTAGTAGATCCCAATTGTCATAGATGATTTTTTTGATTACATCGGCCATGGGGCTGTATTTGAACACAAATACAAATCTGTTGTCTTTTTCGGGTTTTTCTCCCTGATGCAATAATTCTTTCTGTGTTCTTATACTGGCCCTACTCAGAGCCGCATCTAACATTCTTATATGATATGCCCTTTTCACCAAGCGATTCTTCAGTTCTACAGCTTGTCGCATGTAGCCCTCATTGCAGTTATTAATGCGTCTTAGTCGCGTAAATTGCCCGTACGGTATGGCCTCCTTTACGCTACGTGGATGGAAACTTTCATGGTGTAGAAGGGAATTCGAAGCCGTAGGCTTCCGAAAACCTTCTGTTATGATCTCACCATCTCGAATAATGACAGGGACATCGAAGAATTCCAAAATAGAACCTCCAAAATTTAAGGTGAAAAACATGTTCATGTAATTTTCGTGATTCAAATATGCCACAAAATCTTCGCATAATGCCTGACTTCCCCTCCACACCATGAAGACATCATCCACGTAGCGCAAAAACATCTAGATGTTAGGTAGGAAGGGGTTACTTGTGCTGAATACATACTTGTCTTCCAAGGTGTTAAGGTATATGTTTGCAAAGGTACACGACACTGGTGTCCCCATCGCCGTGCCGTGCACCTGCCGATACCATTGTTCACCAAACCTGAAAACATTGTTGCTTAGCACGAACAGTAATGCTTCCTCTACAAATTGGACATACATCTCATCTTTATCGGTTGATCTCAACATATCTGCGACCACCCCTACTCCCGCTCGCTGGGGAATGCGGGTATATAGGCTTTTGACGTCTAATGACACCAGGTTCCAATCCTCCTGCCACTGGAGGTCCTCCAGTGCCAGAAGAAAATCCTTGGTGTCCTTAAGGTATGTGACCGATTTCTTCAGGGCTGGTCGCAAGAGCCAGTCGAGGTATTTCGACAAAGGTTCAGTCACCGACCCGATCCTCGCCACTATAGGGCGGCCGGGGGGTCGGGTAGGTAGGTGACTTATGTACCTTTGGCAAAAAATACCAGGATGGTCTCATGGGGTATGTTGGTACCAGTTTGTCTATACTATTGCTGGTGAAGAAAACCAACACTGATGTACTTCTGCAACAAACCCTTAAGTTGTTGCTGCAAGGTGGGAACTGGGTCAATATGTAGTTCCTGGTATGTACTTATGTCCTCAAGCTGTCTAAGGGCCTCAGACCTATAGTACTCATGGGACATCAGAACAATGTTTCCCCCCTTGTCAGCAGGTTTTACAATAATGTCAGGGTTGTCACGTAACCATCGTATAGCCTTGAATTCCCCATAACTCATGTTGAAGGGAACTCGACAAGGGGGGAAACATTGTTCTGATGTACCGTGAGTACTATAGGTCTGAGGCCCTTAGACAGCTTGAGGACATAAGTACATACCAGAAACTACATATTGACCCAGTTCCCACCTTGCAGCAACAACTTAAGGGTTTGTTGCAGAAGTACATCAGTGTTGATTTCCTCACCAGCAATAGTATAGACAAACTGGTACCAACATACCCCATGAGACCATCCTGATATTTTTTGCCAAAGGTACATAAAAGTCACCTACCCGACCCCCCAGCAGCCCTATAGTGGCGGGGATCAGGTCGGTGACTGAACCTTTGTCGAAATACCTCGACTGGCTCTTGCGACCAGCCCTGAAGAAATCGGTCACATACCTTAAGGACACCAAGGATTTTCTTCTGGCACAGAAGGACCTCCAGTGGCAGAAGGATTGGAACCTGGTGTCATTAGATGTCGAAAGCCTATATACCCGCATTTCCCCAGCGAGCGGGAGTAGGGGTGGTCGCAGATATGTTGAGATCAACCGATAAAGATGAGATGTATGTCCAATTTGTAGAGGAAGCATTACTGTTCGTGCTAAGCAACAATGTTTTCAGGTTTGGTGAACAATGGTATCGGCAGGTGCACGGCACGGCGATGGGGACGCCAGTGTCGTGTACCTTTGCAAACATATACCTTAACACCTTGGAAGACAAGTATGTATTCAGCACAAGTAACCCCTTCCTACCTAACATCCAGATGTTTTTGCGCTACGTGGATGATGTCTTCATGGTATGGAGGGGAAGTCAGGCATTATGCGAAGATTTTGTGGCATATTTGAATCACGAAAATGACATGAACATGTTTTTCACCTTAAATTTTGGAGGTTCTATTTTGGAATTCCTCGATGTCCGTGTCATTATTCGAGATAGTGAGATCATAACAGAAGGTTTTCGGAAGCCTACGGCTTCGAATTCCCTTCTACACCATGAAAGTTTCCATCCACGTAGCGTAAAGGAGGCCATGCCGTACGGGCAATTTACGCGACTAAGACGCATTAATAGCTGCAATGAGGGCTACATGCGACAAGCTGTAGAACTGAAGAATCGCTTCGTGAAAAGGGCATATCCTATAAGAATGTTAGATGCGGCTCTGAGTAGGGCCAGTATAAGAACACAGAAAGAATTATTGCATCAGGGAGAAAAACCCGAAAAAGACAACAGATTTGTATTTGTGTTCAAATACAGCCCCATGGCCGATGTAATCAAAAAAATCATCTATGACAATTGGGATCTACTAAAAAGTGAGAAATGTCTAGATAAGTTCACAGCCAGGAAACCCATCATCGCCTTTAGAAAAACACACACCCTTAGGATCAATTAGTGAGTAGTCGCATGAAGTGTGAACAGTCTCCAAGTCAACGCTGAATGTGAAGAAACCAGCAGGGAAACATCAGTGCGGTAATTGTTCCTTCTGTGATCACATGCTCCGGGACAGAATCCTGTCCATAGGGGAGGTGTCACACAGAATGAAGCAATTTTGCACATGTAGGACCACATATGTTGTATATGTGGTGAAGTGTGATTGCGGATCATTTTATATAGGAAAAACAATAAGACCCATGCTGGAGAGGTTCCGTGAACACCTCAACTCCATCAAGACCAAGAAGGGCTGCCCACGTTTAATAGACCATGTATGGCAGAAACATGGGGGCAATAAAAAATGCCTGGGCTTTGCTGGAATTGAGGTGATTCCACAGCTAAAACAAGGAGGTGACAGGCATCGCCTCCTGTTACAGAAAGCAGCGAGATGGATAATCCGCACAGATGCCATGGGACCCCTAGGTCTGAACGATCGGAATGACCTTAATGTTTTCATTTGAATGTACTGATAATGTTTGATTGAATTTAAGTTGTATACGTACACAGGTGCTTGCCTTTAATTTGCTATTGAGATCCAGTTACCCTGTATAGGGTTAATTCTCACACTCCTCTTTAAATGGACAGGCGCACCTGTGCACGTCATTCAGGTAGCCGGAAGAAGCACACACTGTGCGAAACAGCCGTCACTGCCACATACCGCTCAGGCGGTTTTCTGATGTTAGTGAAAGGCTTGTCCGCCCCAGCCCTGTAAGCATGTACCTATTTTCACAAATAAAGTGATGATATGTTGAAAACCTGCAACTGGTGAGTGCCGCTGATTTTTCTATCTTTTTGCTTGTACATTTATATTCGCTATTGGAAAGTAGGCACCACCGCATGTTCACCTTATGCCCGATTTACACAGAGGACAGCTAATAAGATACCACTCAGCGTTGTACAAAGGGGAGTAGTGCCGTCTGGACTTTCTTTACTCTTTGAATATGATTTATGATTCATTACTGTAAATTCCAACTGGATATTTGAGCACTTTTCATCCGAACAGTATCTGGTTCACATTTGATTGATTCCCTTACTACAAGTGACATGGATCTTAAAGTACATCTCCGTGTGACACGGTTTAGGAATCTTACATCGTCAGATTGCACCATTTTGTGACCTGGATACCCCACCTCCGATTGTGAGGTTTTTAGTATACTACATTTATCAATATTTTCTTATTTTTTATATTGCTATTTTTTATATTGTGAATATTTTATAGTCTGAATAAATATATTTATTTTGTCTGAATAAATAATTTACCACTATCACTGCACCAGAGTCCGCCGTATCTTCTGATTCCATATATAGAGAGTGCCTGTCTACAGTATGGAACATGACGGACAAGGTGCAGGATATGTCTGGCTGTGTGGTGGTAGTAGCAGTTGGTGGCAGCAGTACCGTATGGAAAATGAAGAACAGGCAATGTGCAGGCGATGTCTGTCTGTGCGGTGGTAGTATGGAACATGACGGACAAGGCGCAGGAGATGTCTGGCTGTGTTGGGTTTGCAGTGGCGGCAAGAGCTGACACGTTACTAGTCGACGAACCTAGAAACTGACCAAATCTCAGTCTGTGATGCAATATTTTTTTTTAACCCTTTCATGACCAAGGGTCATCGATTCCCCTGTGACCACGTCTAATTTTGCAAATCTGACCTGCGTCACTTTATGTGGTAATAACTTTGGAATGCTTTTACTTATCCAAGCCATTCAGAGACTGTTTTCTCGTGACACATTGTACTATATGATGGTCAATATTTCACCTTTATTTATGAAAACATCCCAAATTTACCAAAAATTTAGAAAAATTCTCAATTTGGAAAAATTTCAATTTCTCTGCTTTTAAAACATAAAGTGATACCTCAGAAAATATTTATTACTTAACATTCTCCATATGTCTACTTTATGTTGGCATCATTTTGTAAATGTCATATTTTTTTTTTAGAACGTTAGAAGGCTTAGAAGTTTAGAAGCAATTCTTAAAATTTTAAAGAGAATTTCCAAAACCCACTTTTTAAGGACCAGTTCAGATCTGAAGTCAGTTTGTGGGGCTTACATAGTGAAAAACCCCCATAAATGACCCTATTTCAGAAACTACACCCTCAAGTTACTCAAAACTGATTTTACAAACTTTATTAACCCTTTAGGTGTTCCACAAGAATTAAGGGAAAATGGAGATGAAATTTCTAAATTTCACTTTTTTGGCCGATTTTCCATTTTAATCAATTTTTTTTTCTTTAACACATCGAGGGTTAACAGACAAACTCAATATTTATTACCCTGATTCTGCGGTTTACAGAAACACACCACATGAGGTCATAAACTGCTGTACGGCACACAGCAGGGCGCAGAAGAAAAGGAACGCCATTACATATTACATGGATATACAGTATCTCACAACAGTGAGTACACCTTTCACATTTTTGTAAATATTATATTTTTTCATGGGACAACACATAAAGTAGTCAGTGGCCACCTTGTATAACAATGTAAATTTGGTGTGCTCTCAAAATAACTCAAAACAGCCATTAATGTCTAAACTGCTGGCAACAAAAGCGAGCACACCCCTATGTGAAAATGACCAAATTGTGCCCAAAGTGTCAATATTTTGTGTGGCCACCATTATTTTTCAGCACTGCCTTAACTCTCTTGGGCATGGACTTCTCTAGAGCTTTACAGGTTGCCACTAGAATACCCTTCCACCTCTCCATGACGACATCATGGAGATGGTGGCTGTTAGAGACCTTGGAGAATGCCCGACAGATGCTCAATGGAGTTTAGGTCTGGAGACATGGTTGGCCAGTTCAGCACCTTTACCCTCAGTTTCTTTAGCAAGGTAGTGGTAGTCTTGGAGGTGTGTTGAGGGTCATTATCATGTTGAAATACTGCCTGGTTGCCCAGGTTGCAAAGGGAGGGGATCATGCTCTGCTTCAGTATGTCACAGTACATGTTGGTATTTATGTTTCCCTCAATGACCTGTAGCTCCCCAAAGCTAGCAGCACTCATGCAGTCCCAAACTATGACACTCCCACCACCATACTTTAATGTAGGCAAGACACAATAGTCTTTGTACTCCTCACCTGGGTGCCGCCACACACGCTTGACACCATCTGAACCAAAAAAGTTTATCTTGGTCTCCATTAGACCACAGGACATGGTTCCAGTAATCCATGTTCTTAGCCTGCTTGTCTTCAGGAACCTGTTTGTGGCCTTTCTTGTGCATCAACTGTAGAAGAGGCTTCCTTCTGGGACAGCAGCCTTGCAGACCAATTTGATGCAGGCTAACTCCCCACCCCTTTAACCTCTGCAGCAATGCTGGCAGCTCACATACATAGATTTTCAAAAAACACCCTCTGAATAGGACGCTGAGCGTGGGCACTCAACTTCTTTGGTTGAACATAGCAATGCCTGTTCTGAGATGAACTTGTCTTGTTAAACCACAGTATGGTCTTTGCCATCGTGCTGCATCTCAGTTCAAGTGTGTGACCAATCTTATAGACTCGGCTATCTTTATGTAGAGCAACAATTCTTTTTTTCAGATCCTCAGAGTTCTTTGCCATGAGGTGCCATGTTGAACTTCCAGTGACCAGTATGATAGTGTGATAATGATAACACCAAATTTACTATACCTGCTCCCCATTTACACCTGAGACCTTGTAACACTAATGAGACACATGACACCGGGGAGGGAAAATGGCTAAATGAGCACAATTTGGCCATTTTCACTTAGGGGTTTACTTACTTTTGTTGCCAGCGGTTTAGACATTAATGGCTGTGTGTTGAGTTATTTTGAGGCCACACCAAATTTACACTGTTATATAAGCTATACATTGACTACTTTACATTGTATTAAAAAGTGTCATATCTTCAGTGTTGTCCCATGAAAAACCAAATTACGTATCGGTAATTCCCTTTTCATGAATCCTCCATGACGGCATACCATGAGAGATGACCCACCTCCAACCAGGTAGGGACAGGAAGTATAAATTTGACTCTCCTCTGGCTCCTCCTCAGTGTCTTTCTGGATCGAGTGTTCTTCCGAATCTTTTAATTTATTCCTTTTTTTTTTTTTTTGCGGTGGGAAACCCCTATGCCGTCATGGAGGATTCATGAAAAGGGAATTACCGGTACGTAATTTGGTTTTTCCCTTTCATCCTCCATGACGGCATACCATGAGATATAACATATTAAACAACTAGGGGGGGGGGGGGGGGGGGGAGAATTATAGCTTGAAGAACTTTCCTCCCAAAGGCTAGATCTTGACCTGCCTTAACATGGACTCTGTAATGTTTGATAAATGTATAAGGCTGGGTTCAGACCTGAGCGTCTTTGATATGCGCGTCTAACGCGCGTTTTTGACGCGCGTTTTTTGCAATAGTAAACGCGCATTTGTGTGATTGACTGCAATGTCCTATGGCCACAAACGCGCGTCAAAACGCCCCAAAGAAGCTCAAGTACTTGTTTGAGCGTAGGGCGTTTTACAGCGCGTTTTTCAGCGCTGTAAAACGCTCAAGTGAGAACCAGGGCCATAGGGAAGCATTGGTTTTCATGTGTTGAGCGTTTTACAGCGCGTTTGAACGCGCTGTAAAACGCTCAAGTGTGAACCCAGCCTTAGGGCTAGACCAAGTGGCCGCCCTACAGATCTGTTCTAGTGAAGCGTTAGCTTTTTCTGCCCAGGAGGCAAAAACTGATCTTGTAGAATGGGCTGTAAAGGCTTCAGGATGTGATTTCCCTTGAGCTTTATATGACTCTGAAATAGCCGTTTTTATCCATCTGGAAACCGTATTTTTTGTCGCTCTCTGCCCCTTATTTGTACCAACAAACTGAACAAATAGAGTCAGTCTTTCTGAAGGTTTTCGTAGCTTCTAAATATATTAGAACTGCTCTGCGTACATCCAATTTATGAAACCTTTCCTCTCCTTCTGTTTTCAGGTCGTCACAAAACGAGGGAACCAATATTTCTTCTTGTCTGTGGAAATTAGACAACTTTGGGAAGGAAGGAGTTATCCAATTTAAATGTAATTCTATCTGAAGAAATAATACAGAAAGGCTCATTAATCTTTAGGGCCTGGATTTCACTAACCCTGCGGGCTGACGTAATTGCCACTAAGAACAGGGTTTTTAGCATTATATATTTTACTGAGACATTTGACAAGGGTTCAAAAGGACTTTCTATTAGGCCTGATAAAACCACATTGAGATCCCAGGGGGGAATCGTGGATCTCAACAATGGTCTCAGTCTGTCTGCCCCTTTTAGGAATCTGGTAATCCAAGAATGATTGGCAATTTTCTCATCAAAAACTGCACTAAGAGCCGACACGTGAACCCTTAGTGTATTGGGATGTAGACCTTTCTCCAGCCCGGATTGTAAAAAACCTAGAACTGAAAGAATGGAAATTTTTTTTTAGGACATTTTCTTTCATACACCAGGTATTAAAAGTTTTCCACACTTTACCATAGATTTTTGAGGTTCTCTCCTTTCTACTGGCCGTCATAGTATTGATGACAGAATCTGACAGGCCTCTAGCTTTTAGAATCATCCTTTCAGGTTCCAGGCTGCCAAATGCAGCCTTTCCACCTCGGGATGGTGAACTGGTCCCTGCGACAACAAATCCTGATCCCAAGGAAGAATCCACGGACTTTGAATGGACATGATCTTTAACAGTGGAAACCAAGATTTTTTTGGGCCATAAGGGGGCTATCAGGATAACGTGAGCCCTGTCTTGCCGTATCTTTCTTATCATTCGAGATATTAGTTGCAAAGGGGGAAAGGCGTAAGCCAGATGAAAATCCGATTTTATTGTTAAGGCATCTATCCCTTCGTTTCCATCTTTTGGATTGAGGGAAAGAAAGTGATTCACCTTTGCGTTTGCGGCTTTACACCTTTCGCCACTTTTTTGTTATTTGGTGAAAAACTTGCTCCTTCAAACTCCATTCTGTTTGTATTATCTCGACCCTGCTTAGGATGTCTGCTTTTACATTTAAGCTTCCTTTTAAATGGACTGATGAAAAGGGATTTTCATGCCCAGGAATTATTTTTTTCTGTTATCTGGCTCAGGCATTGTCTCCTTGTTCCACCTTGATGATTTAAGTATGCCACCACTGTTGTATTGTCGGATCTTATTTGAACATCCTTTCCTCTTCTGTATTGACTCGCAACTTTTATTGTCTCCCAAACTGCCATCAATTCCTTCTGGTTTGATGACCAAGTCTGCCCAGGCCCCTTGGAAATAGAGATGAGAGCAATGCCTTCCCAACCCCAAGGACTTGCGTCTGTTGTGACAAACACCTGTTCCTCCGAATTCCATGGAATTCCCTGACATAGGTGATTTACTTGTTTCCACCACTGAAGAGACTGGTTTACTGCTAAGGGAATCAGAACTGTTTGTTCCAGTGAATTCTGGTTTCTGTCCCAGCAGGTTAAAACCCAATGTTGCAGAGTTCGAGAGTGGCACTGAGCCCACTTTACTGCAGGGATGCAAGAAGTCAAGGTCCCTAGTAGTTTCATAGCTTCTCGTATCGTACAAGACGGATGACTTTGAAACTTTGTGACTTTTTCTACCACTCCAGACACTTTTTGCTCTGTAAGCGACATCCTCTGATGAGTGGCCCAAGAAAATTATTTCCTGGGACGGGACTGGTTTTGACTTTTCCCAATTTATTAACCATCCCGCTAGATACAGCATCTGACAGGTAACAAAGAGATTGTTCTCTAAGGACTGTTTTGTCTCGCCTACTATCAGTAGGTCATCTAGGTAAGGGACAATCAGGATGTTTCTCCTTCTCAAATGCGCCACCAGCTCCAGCATCACCTTCGTGAAGATCCTGGGGGCTGAGGTTATACCAAACGGTAATACCTGGAATTGAAAATGGAGAAGATCTTTCCCCCAAATAGACTACTATCCACAGGAATTTTTGAGACTGTTTGCATACCGGAATATGGTAATATGCGTCTCTTAGGTGTATGGAGGTCAGAAAGTCTCCCTTTTTTTGCAGATTCACAGTTGATCTTATCGTTTCCATTTTGAACCTGTTGTATTCTAGGAACTTGTTCAAGTTTTTTAGGTTTATTATTAACTGAAATTTCCCATCTGGCTTTTTTGCTAGAAATACGGTTGAATAATATCCCTGACCTTGTTGGGAAGGGGGAACCGGAATTATGGCTTTTTGAGCCAGCAACTTCAGAATCCCTTCTTCCAGATTTCCTTGAAGAACCATTCCAGATTTCCTTGAAGGTCCTCCATTCTCTTTTAACTAGCTCATGCATATTTTTATGTACTGAAACCCTCGGTTAGACCTCTGTTCAAAGCCACTAAACATTTCATCATGGACTGATCTGCGGACCTTTTCCTCAGAAAGATCCATAGTGGCCCTAACAGCTTTAATAAATTCTCTGGTATCCTCAGAGGAAAAAAAGATAGTTTTTAAATTCTGAATCAGAACCAGAAGAGTCTCCTGATTCCGAATCTTCATCTAAATCCGAATCAGAGGTTTTTGCTTTAATTAATTCTCTGGTATCCTCAGTCGCCTGAAGGATCTGACATGGCAGAGCTGATTTCTTCCCTGATCGCATTTTTCTTGTTTTAAAGACGGAACCAAATCTTTAGTAATATTGTCAGTACATTTTACACAAACTTTCCTCGTATAGGAATCTGAAAGTTTTACAGAACAAATACTGTACTTTTTTGACCGCTGACTAGTTTTAACTTTCTGAGCAACCTCTTTCTCACTCTGCAAACATACAGAAAGAAAGAGAAACACATACGGGTTAATTACAGCATATACTGTTTAACCCTTGTCCCGGTAACGTTACTCACAAGTGTAGATCCCTGAGTGGTCTCCATACCTCCACTTGGATCCGACATGTTTAGGGTAGACAGCCACGCTTTTCCCCCCGTTTTTATATAACTTTTACCTTAAGACCTCAGATCAGCGGACGACCTCCGCTGATCCTTTATAGCTATTGGCTATTTTCTGCAGCCCCATGGAAATGAATGTGTGCCCTCCCACCACTTTCAGGGCTCCGTTCAGGAGATGGGTGCGGGTCGTAGACAACCCCTTTAAAGGTGTTGTCTCACTTCAGTAAGTGGCATTTATCATATAGAGACTTAATACAAGCCACTTACTAATGTATTGTTATTTTCCATATTGCTTTGTTGGCTGGATTAATTTTTTTATCACATTATACACTGCACGTTTCCATGGTTACAGACCACCCTGGTGCTTGCACAATATAGGAAAAAGCAGTAGCCTATGTGACCTCCCACTGTCCCGGCCACCAGAGAGGCTGATGCTTTTTCCTATAGTGTGCAAGCATGATCACCACCGATGGATTGCAGGGTGGTCTGTAACCATGGAAACAAGCAGTGTATAATGTGATGGAAAAATTAATCCAGCCAGCAAAGGCAGAAATCTGGATAATCACTATACATTAGTAAGTGGCCTCTATTAACGTTCTCTATATGATAAATGCCATTTACTGAAGTAAGACAACCCCTTTAACCACCTCAGCCCCCAGTGCTTAAACACCCTGAAAGACCAGGCCACTTTTTACACTTCTGACCTACACTACTTTCACCGTTTATTGCTCAGTCATGCAACTTACCACCCAAATGAATTTTACCTCCTTTTCTTCTCACTAATAGAGCTTTCATTTGGTGGTATTTCATTGCTGCTGACATTTTTACTTTTTTTGTTATTAATCGAAATTTAACGATTTTTTTGCAAAAAAATGACATTTTTCACTTTCAGTTGTAAAATTTTGCAAAAAAAACGAGATCCATATAGAAATTTTGCTCTAAATTTATAGTTCTACATGTCTTTGGTAAAAAAAAAATGGTTTGGGTAAAAGTTATAGCGTTTACAAACTATGGTACAAAAATGTGAATTTCCGCTTTTTGAAGCAGCTCTGACTTTCTGAGCACCTGTCATGTTTCCTGAGGTTCTACAATGGCCAGACAGTACAAACACCCCACAAATGACCCCATTTCGGAAAGTACACACCCTAAGGTATTCGCTGATGGGCATAGTGAGTTCATAGAACTTTTTATTTTTTGTCACAAGTTAGCGGAAAATGATGATTTTTTATTTTTTTTTTTTTCTTACAAAGTCTCATATTCCACTAACTTGTGACAAAAAATAAAAACTTCTATGAACTCACTATGCCCATCACGAAATACCTTGGGGTCTCTTCTTTCCAAAATGGGGTCACTTGTGGGGTAGTTATACTGCCCTGGCATTTTAGGGGCCCAAATGTGTGGTAAGGAGTTTGAAATCAAATTCTGTAAAAAATGACCTGTGAAATCCGAAAGGTGCTCTTTGGAATATGGGCCCCTTTGCCCACCTAGGCTGCAAAAAAGTGTCACACATCTGGTATCTCCGTACTCAGGAGAAGGTGGGGAATGTGTTTTGGGGTGTCTTTTTACATATACCCATGCTGGGTGAGATAAATATCTTGGTCAAATGCCAACTTTGTATAAAAAAAATGGGAAAAGTTGTCTTTTGCCAAGATATTTCTCTCACCCAGCATGGGTATATGTAAAATGACACCCCAAAACACATTCCCCACCTTCTCCTGAGTACGGCAATACCAGATGTGTGACACTTTTTTGCAGCCTAGGTGGGCAAAGGGGCCCATATTCCAAAGAGCACCTTTCGGATTTCACAGGTCATTTTTTACAGAATTTGATTTCAAACTCCTTACCACACATTTGGGCCCCTAGAATGCCAGGGCAGTATAACTACCCCACAAGTGACCCCATTTTGGAAAGAAGAGACCCCAAGGTATTCGCTGATGGGCATAGTGAGTTCATGGAAGTTTTTATTTTTTGTCACAAGTTAGTGGAATATGAGACTTTGTATGAAAAAAAAAAAAAAAAAAAAAATCTGCATTTTCCACTAACTTGTGACAAAAAATAAAAAATTCTAGGAACTCGCCATGCCCCTCACGGAATACCTTATACTGCCCTGGCATTTTCCAGGGGCCCTAATGTGTGGTAAGTAGGTAAATGACCTGTGAAATCCTAAAGGTGCTCTTTGGAATGTGGGCCCCTTTGCCCACCTAGGCTGCAAAAAAGTGTCACACATGTGGTATCGCCGTATTCAGGAGAAGTTGGGGAATGTGTTTTGGGGTGTCATTTTACATATACCCTTGCTGGGTGAGAGAAATATCTTGGCAAAAGACAACCTTTCCCATTTTTTTATACAAAGTTGGCATTTGACCAAGATATTTCTCTCACCCAGCATGGGTATATGTAAAATGACACCCCAAAACACATTCCCCACCTTCTCCTGAGTACGGCGATACCAGATGTGTGACACTTTTTTGCAGCCTAGATGCGCAAAGGGGCCCAAATTCCTTTTAGGAGGGCATTTTTAGACATTTGGATACCAGACTTCTTCTCACGCTTTGGGGCCCCTAGAATGCCAGGGCAGTATAAATACCCCACATGTGACCCCATTTTGGAAAGAAGACACCCCAAGGTATTCAATGAGGGGCATGGCGAGTTCATAGAAATTTATTTTTTTTGGCACAAGTTAGCGGAAATTGATATTTTTAATTTTTTTCTCACAAAGTCTCCCGTTCCGCTAACTTGGGACAAAAATTTCAATCTTTCATGGACTCAATATGCCCCTCACGGAATACCTGGGGGTGTCTTCTTTCCGAAATGGGGTCACATGTGGGGTATTTATACTGCCCTGGCATTCTAGGGGCCCTAAAGCGTGAGAAGAAGTCTGGAATCTAAATGTCTAAAAAATTTTACGCATTTGGTTTCCGTGAGGGGTATGGTGAGTTCATGTGAGATTTTATTTTTTGACACAAGTTAGTGGAATATGAGACTTTGTAAGAAAAAAATAAATAAATTCCGCTAACTTGGGCCAAAAAAATGTCTGAATGGAGCCTTACAGAGGGGTGATCAATGACAGGGGGGTGATCAGGGAGTCTATATGGGGTGATAACCACAGTCATTGATCACGCCCGTGTAAGGCTTCATTCAGACGTCCGTATGCGTTTTGCGGATCCGATCCATCTATCAGTGGATCCGTAAAAATCATGCGGACGTCTGAATGGAGCTTTACAGGGGGGTAATCAATGACAGGGGGGTAATCAATGACAGGGGGGTGATCAGGGAGTCTATATGGGGTGATCACCACAGTCATTGATCACGCCCCTGTAAGGCTTCATTCAGACGTCCGTATGCGTTTTGCGGATCCGATCCATCTATCAGTGCATCCGTAAAAATCATGCGGACATCTGAATGGAGCTTTACAGGGGGGGTAATCAATGACAGGGGGGTGATCAGGGAGTCTATATGGGGTGATCACCACAGTCATTGATCACGCCCCTGTAAGGCTTCATTCAGACGTCCGGATGCGTTTTGCGGATCCGATCCATCTATCAGTGGATCCGTAAAAATCATGCGGACGTCTGAATGGAGCTTTACAGGGGGGTAATCAATGACAGGGGGGTGATCAGGGAGTCTATATGGAGTGATCACCACCGTCATTGATCACGCCCCTGTAAGGCTTCATTCAGACGTCCGGATGCGTTTTGCGGATCGGATCCATCTATCAGTGCATCCGTAAAAATCATGCGGACATCTGAATGGAGCTTTACAGGGGGGTGATCAGGGAGTCTATATGGGGTGATCACCACAGTCATTGATCATGCCCCTGTAAGGCTTCATTCAGACGTCCGGATGCGTTTTGCGGATCCGATCCATCTATCAGTGGATCCGTAAAAATCATGCGGACGTCTGAATGGAGCTTTAAAGGGGGGTAATCAATGACAGGGGGGTAATCAATGACAGGGGGGTGATCAGGGAGTCTATATGGGGTGATCACCACAGTCATTGATCACGCCCCTGTAAGGCTTCATTCAGACGTCCGGATGCGTTTTGCGGATCCGATCCATCTATCAGTGGATCCGTAAAAATCATGCGGACATCTGAATGGAGCTTTACAGGGGGGTGATCAATGACAGGGGGGTAATCAATGACAGGGGGGTGATCAGGGAGTCTATATGGGGTGATCAGGGGCTAATAAGGGGTTAATAAGTGACGGGGGGGGGGGGTGTAGTGTAGTGTAGTGGTGCTTGGTGCTACTTTACTGAGCTACCTGTGTCCTCTGGTGGTCGATCCAAACAAAGGGGACCACCAGAGGACCAGGCAGCAGGTATATTAGACGCTGTTATCAAAACAGCGTCTAATATACCTGTTAGGGGTTAAAAAAAACACATCTCCAGCCTGCCAGCGAACGATCGCCGCTGGCAGGCTGGAGATCAACTCTCTTACCGTCCGTTCCTGTGAGCGCGCGCGCCTGTGTGCGCGCGTTCACAGGAAATCTCGGCCATCGCGAGATGACGCGTATATGCGTGACTGTGCGCAGCGCTGCCACCTCCGGAACGCGATCCTGCGTTAGGCGGTCCGGAGGTGGTTAAAGTCAATTTTCTCACAATTAAAATATTTTGAAAAAATATGTGGCAATGATCAGAGGGCTCATGGTTTGCTGGATAAGTTGACTTTCATTGGTATCTTTTTGGGGTACATAAGATTTTTTGATTGTTTCCAATGTTTTTTGGCATAGGTCACCAATATTAAAATCCTGGAAAACCCCTTTTATAAATAAGATACAGGAGTCAGAATGCACAATTAGCAGTGGCCAATGTGCAGGATAGGTCATCAGTATCTAAAATCAGTGGGGGTATGACACCTGGGCCCCGCGCTGATCAGCTGTTTGAGAAGGCGTCTGTTCTTCTGTGAGCACAGCTATATTCGCATCTTACCAAGCAAAGTGTGGTACAATGTATAGTGGCTGTGCTTGGTACCACAGCTCAGCCCCTCACACTTGAAGGTGGTTGAGATGCTCCTAGGTCACGTGACATATGAACTTGTTGTCACTGGCCTATGAAAAGCTAGAGAAAACCACGGCGCTGACAGGAGCAGCGGTGCGATGTCAGACAGCTGATCGGCTGGGGTCCGGGTGTCCTCTGGATAGGTCATCAGAATTAAAATCTCGGAAAACCCTTTTAATAGCGTAGTGAAAAATGTTTTCTGCTGCTGAATCAGCTATGAAAAGGAAATGAGCACATGTACAAAATATTTAATAAAAAAAATGTTTTATTTTAAATGAGAAAAAAATAAAATAAAATAAAGTCTTTTACAAGTCCTTCTGTGAATTTGGTGAACTTTGTACTAATATATTTTGTTAAATACTATGTCCAAAGAGACTTGTCACAAACAGAATAATAATCATTTAAGCCTGAATGGTAGGTATGACAAAAAAAGTTGTAGGTATTAAACTGACTGTACTGTCACTTTGTTTCCAAGTCCAATAGCACAAAAGTTTAAAGATAACTGTACATGGTGAGAAATTAAATGTGGAATAACATCACCTGCAGTTATATTTAAAATTACAATTGCTTTCGCCAAAGGTTTCCTCAACTTATTATTCCCCACAGAGAGTAAACTGTTGTCCAGGGTGCCTATCTGTCAGGACGAGCCATGCCAGGGCGAGACTGGATCATCATGGGACGGGCAGGTGGGCGCATCATGGGAGGACCAGGCATCATTGGCATGTGAGCTCCCATTGGTGGTCTCATACCAGGGCCTAATAATGGGAAAAAAAAAAAGACATCAAATTGTGAGCAATCAAATCAAAAACTGTCTGTTTTCGCATGCTTTTGATTAAACTACTGAGATAACCCTCATACTTTTATTACAATTTCAATACGGCAATAGCTATAGTATTTAAAATGAATTGTAACATATACAGTGCTGGCTGACAGTTTGTGATCCCTTCAAAATTTTCTACATTTCTGCATAAATTTGATAAATGACCTGATTAGTTTTAGGACAAAGTGGGGTAAAATAAAAAATAAAAAAACTGGCATTTTCCAAAGGAGCTGCCAAAATTGAAAGGTGGAATCTGATTGGTTGCTATGGGCAACTAAGCCAGTTCTACTTTACACCAGTTTGATAGAGGTAAAGGACTCTCAGTCTGCTATTGGAACCCCACAAACGAGATTGTAGGGCCCCAGACCTGCCTCCAGGATTTCTTAGCAGGCCATGTCTCTTTGGTGCAGCCTGCAGGTGAATGTCAGTATAGCTAAAAGTAAAATATATTGCACTGCATAACCATTGCAGTACTTCATGTTAGTGGTAAATTTTAGTTGATATGTTTTACATTTAAGCCCAAAAAATATATAATTTGCCGAAACTTTGGAAAAATTAGCAATTTTCTAAATTTGAATTTCTCCAATTTTAAGACAAATAGGGATTCCTCACAAAAAAGTTATTAACATTTTCCAAATGCCTACTCATTATTTTTTTTTAGGATGTTAGGTCAAGAATTTTAGGATCAATTTAACCACTTCCATACTGGACCATTTGCCCCCTTCCTCAACAGGCCTAATTTTGCAAATTTGACTTATATCAGTTTACGTGGTAATAACTTTGGAACGCTTTTACTTATCCAAGCCATTCAGAGACTGTTTTCTTGTGACACATTGTACATCATGTTAATGGTAAATTTGAGTCAATATGTTTTACATTTGAAATAAAATCCAAGTTACCGAAAATTTGGAAAAATTCACTGTTTTCGAATTTTGAATCTCTCCGCTTTGAAAACTGATAGTGATACCTTCTAAAATACTTATTAATTAACATTCACCATAAGTCTACTTTATGTTGGCATCATTTTGCATTTTGGTTATGTAATTTTATTAGGATGTTAGAAGGTTTAGAATTTTAGAAGCAATATTTGAAATTTTCAAGAAAATTTCCAAAATCAACTTTAGGACCAGTTCCGTTCTGAAGTCACTTTGAGGAGCTAACATAAACGAAACCACCCATAAATGACCCCATTTTAGAAACTACACCACTCAAAATATTCAAAGCTTGGTTTTTGAAATGTTGTTAACCCTTTAATTATTCCACAGGAGGCATGTCTCAGTAATCCAATCTGATTCGTTGGCAGGGAGCTGCTGGCTACAGCAGGTGTGTTCGGGAAGTGAGGGAAAGCAGTTTTGGCCTCAGAACTGTCAGAGGAGCCATCTTGAGAAGGTCCTCATTAGAGCTGCAGTAAACGATTATTTTAGTAATCGAGTATTCTATCGATTATTTTGTACGATTAATCGAGTAATCTAATAAGAAAAAAAGAATTAATGAATTTTCCTTTATAAAAACTTAGACCCCCTGCCATCAGTCCCCCACTTCTCCAGTGCCATCAGATCAGCCCCTCCATGTCCCCCAGTGCCATCAGATCAGCCCCTCCATGTCCCCCAGTGCCATCAGATCAGCCCCTCCATGTCCCCCAGTGCCATCAGATCAGCCCCTCCATGTCCCCCAGTGCCATCAGATCAGCCCCTCCATGTCCCCCAGTGCCATCAGATCAGCCCCTCCATGTCCCCCAGTGCCATCAGATCAGCCCCTCCATGTCCCCCAGTGCCATCAGATCAGCCCCTCCATGTCCCCCACTCCCATCAGATCAGCCCCTCCATGTCCCCCACTCCCATCAGATCAGCCCCTCCATGTCCCCCACTCCCATCTTCCCCTCCATTGCCGGCTGTCCCCCTTTAGTGCCAGTGAAATAAAATACTTACCTTTCCTGTAGGGGCGCCGCTCCACAGCTCCTTCATCCTCTTCTCCATCCTGATGTCACACAGCGTCTGGTCATAGTGCGCACTTACGTGCACTATGACCTGACACATCCAGTGCAGAGCGGTGCAGGCCGGCGGGTGACCACAGAGCGGTAAGTAATAGCAATCGCTTTACTCCCACTCGTGGTCACATGACAACAAAAATTTGCATCAAGGATTTGTGTATCGAATTACTCAATTCAATAATCGTTTCAGCCCTAGTCCTCATGTTGTAAATGTTTAAACAGCTGTAACTAAGGGAAAAACTCAAGGAAAACCGTGGTATGTGAAGATTGCTTTATGCATAATTCTGCTGCAGCAGTAACATATGCCAAAATGTATTTCTTGATGAAAACATGACAGCTACCCTTTAAAGCAAAATGGAGGTGAAATTTCAAAAATAATTTTTTTTTGCAGATTTTCCATTGTAATCGTTTCCTGTAACACATCAAGGGTTAACAAAACAAACCTCAATATTTATTACCCGGATTCTGCAGTTTACAGAAACACCCCACATGTTTATGGGCAGACTATAGGGCTCAGAAGGCAAGGAGCGCCATATGGTTTTCGGAGGGCAGATACTGCTGGAATGGTCTTTAGGCGGTATGTTTAATATTTTAGAGACCATGAAGTAACCCCACGGTGAAAACCCCCAAAAAGTGACTACATTTTGTAAACTACACCACCCAAGGAATTTTTAAGGGGTATAGTAAGCAATTAACACAACAGGCGTTTCATAGAATTTATAATACTTGGCTGTGAAAATGATTTTTATTTTTATTTTTTAAACAATGAAATGATGCGTTAGGCCCAAATTTTTTTTTCTTTACAAAAGGATAATAGGAGAATATCGGCCTCCAAAATTTGCTACCCATTTTCTGCTAAATATAGTAACACCCCAATTGTGGTCAAACGGTTACTTGGGGATACGCCAGGGCTCAGAAGGGAAGGAGCGGCATCTGGATTTTCTAACATGGAATTTTCTGACATGGTTTTTAAAGAGTCATGATTTTTTTTGCAGGACAAGCTGCAGTTTTTATTTGCACCATTTTGGGGTACATTTGGCTTTCTGATCACTTTTCATCTCATTTTTTGGAGGTGAAGTCACAAAAAAAAAAAAAGCTGTTTAGTGTAAATTTTCTATTTTTTTTTTTTTACTGCTCACCTGATTGGGTAGACCATGCGATATTTTTTATAGATCTGGTTGTTACGGATGCAACAATACCAAATAGGTCTACTTATTTTTTTTACATCATCGTTCACCTGATAGGGTAGATCATGTGTTGGTCGTTACAGATGCAGCGATACCAAATATGTCCATTTTATTTATTTTCTATTTTTAACATTAATTATACAAGACCTCTGAGGGACATTGATTTCTCCTGTAACTGGGATGGACATACTAGCCCCAGTTACAGGGGTAATACACTCCACAGAGGCTGTACAGCATAATACTATACAGCCTCAGTGCAGCTCCTGCACTCCCCCGGCGGTCACATGACCACCAGGCCAGGACAGGACAGGAAGCAGCACATCACTTCCTGATCTGTACACACAGCACAGTGTATACAGCGATCCAGAAGGCAGGGACACACACAGAAATGGTCCCTGCATTCTCTATGGGGTGCCCTGAAAACATCGATTTAGAGATAAACCCGACCACCCAGGACGTTTATAGTCAATGGGTGGTCGGGAAGCGGTTAAGGACCAATTCAGTTCTGAAGGGACTTATTTTTTGACCAATGTAGCTGTGTGAAAGCTTGTTTTTTGTGGGAAGGGCTGTAGATTTTATTGGTATCCTTTTGACATAAATATGACTTTTTGATCACTTTTTAGTCAATTTATTTGGGAGGTAAAGTGAAAAAAAAACAGCAATACTGTCATTGTTTTTAGTTAATATTTTCATGTGCTATCCGCATCCATATGTCCGTTCCCCTGCTCTGCAAAAAAGATTGAACATGTCCTTTTCTTATCTGTTTTGTGGACAAGGATAGGCTTTCTTACAACACATCCGCAAAAAAATAAACAGATTCAATACGGATGTCATCCATATTTTTTTGCAGATCCGTGTTTTGCGGACCACAAAATACATAGTCGTGTGCATGAACCCTTCCCCGGATACGGAATTGCAGACCCGCACTTCCGGGTCCGCAATTCCGTTCCCGAAAAAAATAGAACATGTCCTATTCTGGTCTGCAATTGTGGACAAGAATAGGCATGTTCTATTAGTGCCGGCAATGTGCGGTCCGCAAAATGCGGAACGCACATTGCCGCTGTCCGTGTTTTGCGGATCCGTGGCTCTTTAACAGTAACCTCCACAGTGCCCGCCCCTTTAACAATGACCTCCAAAGTGGCCTGCCTCTTTAAGGCTAGGGCTACATGAAGACATTTGTTGCGCGTCATTTTGTCTCAATTTTTTTAGAATGATAGGCTAGAGTGTCGCTCTGCGATATGCCACAGCGACACGACAGTCGCAAAAAAAAAATCCATCCAAGATGGATGCACGTAGCATAGTAGTTGCGCTTTATGTGTCGTGCGACTTGGGTTGGCTGGGTTGTTATGGAAACCTGGAGTAAAGCTGTGTGTGTGGAGAGTAAAGGCCTGCGAGTTTCTATTTCTGATAAGGGACATGTGACCGTGTGTATGGCAGTTAGGATATGAAGAGAAAGACTTGCCGGCTTGTATTGGCTAATGCATGTCATTTTTTGGGAATCTCTCAGGAACGGTACGTCCTAGAGAGCTGAGACCCCCACACGATTTCTTTCCAGGTAGCAGGGGATGTGTATACCAAGTTTCGTTGAAATCGATGGTTGCGTTTTTGAGTGATCACAGAACATTCTATCTATCTCTAAAATATAATATAATATAAAAAGACGAAAAAGTGGGACTGCACTCCAGAGTAGTAAAAGCAAAAACTTTTATTCACCCATAGTGTGGCAAACTCACAAGAGCCTTCCTCAAGCAATGAAACAGTGAAAATGAAAGCATATATAAGCATATCATCTGTGACCAGCCAATTACAGTGTAATTACAATCATGGTTAAATTGAATACATCTGGTCCATGTGCTGCAAATAAACAAAGTGCATGTGCATAAAGTGACATGTGCCATGAGATCTGCAATACAAGAACCAAATCCACATGGGCAGATCAAATAGTAATGAGATGTACAAGACATCGAATACATAAAAATTACATCTTAAATAAGATTATAATAGAAAGTGACTAAGTGTAACAGATGAGGATCATAGAAATCGAACCTCTAGAAGTCATGGCGCCCACAGAGACCATCGCGTTCCATTGAGCGTCTCCAACAGTTCATTGCGCATATCCAGACGAGGCGTCATCATGTGTGTCATAGCACTTCAATCTGACGCATGCGCTCCTCAGTTATCTTGAAACCGCCATATTACTTAAGGGCAAATAGCCCTACGGTTCCATGAATGTTTGTCATAGTTATATGAACAGTGCAAAGTGCCGCCTCAACGGTATGTCAAGCCGCGGTAGGTGACTCCTACGTTGTCCAGCATATGGTAAGGGATCCGACTCCACCGAGGTGGATCCCAACCAAATGGGTCGCATATGTCAGAGGAGGACACATCAATGAACCCCGCTGTCACTGTCAACACAATTGCCGGCAATAACGCAGCCATAGGGGGGGGTTCTCCCCAAATTCAAGAGGCAACGATATATTTCGTTTTGTAGGTGCAGAGTCCAACGGAGGGTAGCGGCAATACCCAATAATATAAAAGACGAAAAAGTGGGACTGCACTCCAGAGTAGTGGAAGCAAAAACTTTTATTCACCCATAGTGTGGCAAACTTGCGACGTTTCGGCTCACAAGAGCCTTCCTCAAGCAATGAAACAGTGAAAATGAAAGCATACTGATCTACTTTATGCTTTGTGATGTAATGTGTGCGCCACTTTCTTAGGCTTCTGGTAAGGGCACAAAAAAGAACCAGTATGCTGAAAAATGAACGCATTCTGAAAAAATAATGATGAAAAAAGAAAAAAAATGATTTGGACATTAAGGCCCCCCAAAAAAAAAAAAAATTCGAAGAATTTCAAAATCACCCCCTTTCCATAGAACAAAAATAAAATAAACATCATGGACATTACCACATCCGAAAACGCCCACACTAATATTTTCCCAATACAGCAAATTGCGTAATGGAAAAAATAACCAAAATTGTCCATATTCGCCATTTTTCATCACTTTAGTTACAAAAAATAAATAAAAAAAAGTTATAAAATGTGATCAAAAAGTCTCACACACACTCCAAAATGGTATCAATAAAAACTAAAAAGATCGCCCCGCAAAAAGAGAGCCACCCAAAGCTCAGTAGATAGAACTATATAAAAAAAAAAAAGTTATGGTGATGTAAAAAAAATTAAAAAGGTAAATTTATTTTTACTGTATTTAAACATAAAAACCTATACGTATGTGGTATAGTTGTACCAGGAAGATGGGGAATGAAAAAAAAAAAAAAAAAAAAAGTCTGATCTTCACAACACATGGTTGTGGAAGAGTATCATGGCACCAACAATGGAGTTTTCTGAAGACCTCAGAATAAAAGTTTCTCATTAATTGCAACAAAACCACCTCTAAAAAAAGTTTGAACTCTACCAATCCAATCAGACTGTGTACATATAGAGGAAATTCAAGACCATAATTTCCCGTCCCAGAAGGGGGCGACCAACAAAGATCAGATGAAGAGCAAGGCTTGTAATAATATGCAAGTTCACAGGCCCCTCTCTGCTCACCAACTCTCTCCTGCTGTGGCAGCCAGAACCCTACCACTTTCCCCAGCTTCCTCGTGGCTGTCACACAGTGACACAATATTTCACACACACTTCCATAGCAGTTTGTTCAGGCAATGGAGCCTGCTAGCCCACCAAGAATGGATCTCCCTGAAGTGCATTAGTAACTAACCAGTCACCTTGGTTGCCAGAAGCAACTGCAGTATCTTAACACCATTTTTCACTGCCTTAACCACTAGTCCGGATTCAGTGTACCATACACTGATGAACAAAAGGGGGGGGGGGGAAAAAAAAAAAAAAAAAAAGTTTTTAACTTTTGACTTTCAGGCTCCATACCTCACCATCCACTACAGCTTTGAATGTGAGACTAACATTTTATAAACATCTTGGCTATCTCCTACATAAATTGGAAAAGTATTTAGCATATGATCAGTTATGCAGATTGTCATTTGACTGCATTTTGCTCCTAAAATTCTAAATAATTTTTTTTATTATTTAGTATTTTGTAAATCCAGCTTTGGATCTCAACACTGCCTGAATCCTTCAGGGCATGCTCTCGATCAGATTCAAGCACGTCGTCACCAAAATCTGTTCCCAGGTCTGTTCTATCTGTTCCAAATGTTGGTGCATACTGGTCAACTCACTTGGGTACATATACAGCTTTTTCTTCAAACCTACCCTCATTGGGTTGAGGTCTGGGACTGTGGGGGTAAACCTAGAACCTTTTCTTCATAGTCATTGAATCATTTCTTCACAAATCTCGATGTAGGCTTTGGGTTGTCTTGCTGGAACTCTATGTCGTCCCTTTCATACCCATAGTACTCAAGCGTACGAAGTAACTTGTCTTGTAGCATACTCACATACAGTGGCAGATTATAATGGGGTCGTTCGGGTCGGTAGTCCCAGGCATCGCTGGGGGGCCCAATGCCGACCCGAACGCCCACATACTGTGGCAAGGCATGGGAGCGAATAGTTCCCTGCCCCGCCGCCGATCAGCGCCATAGGCTTCAGGCCTATGCGGTAGTGAAATCCCGACAAAGGCGTGCGTGATGACAATGAAGAATGCGCGCCTGCCTCACAATGCCGGACACAGGTAAGTATTATTTTTGTTTCTGTGTGCGCCAACTTTGGGGGGGGAAGGGGCAGAGGAGGACATGGGGCAGTGTGGTAGCAAATCAGTTATTAAATGGGGGCAAATTACTTCATGGGAGTGCAGCGTGGGGGCAAATTACTTCATGGGAGTGCAGCGTGGGGGCAAATTAGTATATTGGGAGTGCAGCGTGGGGGCAAATTAGTATATTGGGAGTGCAGCGTGGGGGCAAATTAGTATATTGGGTGCAGCGTGGGGGCAAATTAGTATATTGGGAGCAGTGTGAGGGGAAATTACAATATGGGCGCAGTGTGAGGGGAAATTACCATATGGGCGCAGTGTGAGGGGAAATTACCATATGGGCGCAGTGTGAGGGGAAATTACCATATGGGCGCAGTGTGAGGGGAAATTACCATATGGGCGCAGTGTGAGGGGAAATTACCATATGGGCGCAGTGTGAGGGGAAATTACCATATGGGCGCAGTGTGAGGGGAAATTACCATATGGGCGCAGTGTGAGGGGAAATTACCATATGGGCGCAGTGTGGGGGGAAATTACTATATGGGGCAGTAAGGGGGAAATTACTATATGGGGGCAGTAAGGGGCAGGGCTCCAGATGGCGACTTTTTAGTCTTGTCGCCATTTGCGACTAGACCCGCCGCCGCAGCTCTGCAGTTGAATACAGCGGCAGGCACAGGAGCTGATAGTTCTCTGCCCCGCCGCCGATGTTCTTCTCAGCAGCGCAGTGGAGGAGTCTCTCCCTCCTCCCTGTGCTGCTGCCGCCGCCATAAAGAAGAGAGACGGGAGGGGCTGTGGCCACTGCGCCACCAATTTAGATAACTGATCTGTTAATACAAATACAGGAGGCGGGTGCCGGAATCAAATAGCTGGCACCCGACCTCTATAACCATGTTATAAGGGAAAATAACACAGTGAATAGACTTCCATCCTAGCAACAATGCGTAAAAATTGCACCGCGTCCGCACTTGCTTGCGGATGCCAGTGATTTTCACGCAGCCCCATTAACTTCTATGGGGCCTGCGTTGCGTGAAAAACGCACAACATAAAACATGCCGCGATTTTCACGCAACGCACAAGTGATGCGTGAAAATCACCGCTCATGTGCACAGCCTCATAGAAGTGAATGGGTCCAGATTGAGTGCGGGTGCAATGCGTTCACCTCACGCATTGCACCCGCGCAATAGGAAGTAAAAAAATACAAAAAAAAACCCCACTAAGGCCTCTTTCACACGAGCATGTCCGGATAAGGTCCGGATGCGTTGCGGCAAACCAGCGCGAGTAGGTACGCAATTGCCGTCAGTTGAGTATTTATCGTGCGGGTGCAATGCGTTTTGTGGTACCCTTGGGTTCAAGGTTGTGTAGATTGCTATTATTTTTCCTTATAACCATGTTATAAGGGAAAATAATACATTCTGAATACAGAATGCATAGTACAATAGGGCTGGAGGGGTTAAATTTAAAAACATAATTTAACTCTCCTTAATCCACTTGTTCGCGCAGCCGGCATTTCTTCTGTCTTCTTCTTTGAGGAATAGGACCTTTGATGACATCACTACGCTCATCACATGGTCCGTCACATGATCCATCACCATGGTGATGGATCATGTGACGGACCATGTGATGAGCGTAGTGATGTCATCAAAGGTCCTATTTCTCAAAGAAGACGACAGAAGAAATGCCGGCTGCGCGAACAAGTGGATTAAGGAGAGTTAAATTATTTTTTTAAATTTAACCCCTCCAGCCCTATTGTACTATGCATTCTGTATTCAGAATGCTATTATTTTCCCTTATAACCATGCTATAAAAGGGAAAATAATAAAGATCGGGTCCCCATCCCGATCGTCTCCTAGCAACCGTGCGTGAAAATCGCACCGCATCCGTACTTGCTTGCGACTTTCACGCAGCCCCATTCACTTCTATGGGGCCTGCGTTGCGTGAAAAATGCACAACATAGAGCATGCTGCGATTTTCACGCAACGCACAAGTGATGCGTGAAAATCACAGCTCATGTGCACAGCCCCATAGAAATGAATGGGTCCGGATTCAGTGCGGGTGCAATGCGTTCAACTCACGCATTGCTCCCGCACGGAAAACTCGCCCATGTGAAAGGGGCCTAAGGCTACTTTCACATTTGCGGCAGTGTGATCCGGTGGGCAGTTCAGTCGTCGGAACTGCCTGCCGGATCCGCCGATCTGCATGCGACTGAAAGCATTTGCAAGACGCATCCGGATGCGGATCAGTCTCACAAATGCATTGCTAGAACGAATCCATCTCTCAGCTTGTCATGCGGACAGACGGATCAGTCTTGTATCTTTTTACACATTTTTCCGGTATTTTAAATGTCAGATCTGGCACTAATACATTCCTATGGGGAAAAATGCCAGATCCAGCATTCCGGCAAGTCTTCAATTTTTTTCGCCGGAGATAAAACCGTAGCATGCTGCGGTTTTATCTTTTGCCTGATCAGTCAAAACGACTGAACTGAAGACATCCTGAACCGATTACTCTCCATTCAGAATGCATGGGGATATGCCCGATCAGTTATTTTCCCGATATAGAGCCCATGTGACGGAACTCTATGCCGGAAATGAAAAACGCTAGTGTGAAAGTACCCTAAAATATTAAGTTTAAATCACCCCTCTCCCAATTTTACATATAAAATATATAAACAATAAATAAATAAACATATTACATAGCGCTGCGTCTGAAAAGTCCAAACTATTAAATTATTAAAAAATATCTCCTATGCGATGAGCGCCATAACAGAAATAAATAAAAACCATGCGATTAGCCATTTTTTTTAGTCACCTTGTCACCCCAAAAAAATAGGATAAGACTGCTCTATTATGGGCCAAACGTTTCATAAAATGCAAAATGCACGTGGCTTTTTTTGGAGTTTATTTTTTTTTCACGTGGTATTGAGTACCGCAATACTTTATGGTGACGAAAGCGAATCAAAATTTTGGTATCGAAACAACCCTACGCCGGCTCCTAAATTTTTTCAGTTCAGGAGCCAATGGCTACTAGGTATTTAAAAAAAAAAAAAAAAAAAGGGGGGGTCAGTCAGCACATACAAAACCGCAGAAGCACATTGCTATGTCAGGGAACAACATTGAAAGACAGAAACATGCAATGCGACAATTAACTGCAATATAGAGTACAAAATTGCATAATAATAACAAGTGCTACACTATAAGTGCGAGATACTTGGCAAATCGTTTTGTACAAAATTATTTGAGCCCGTCTGCCGAGCGTCAAGGCGATCTCTGTTAGACGGGTTCCTACGCTAAATTCTACCTGTTAGGCGCCATGACGGCTACCATACACTTCAGGGAATGTAGGTTACACAGCAGGCCCACTCCACGACATCACCGGCGCCAAATGGCTACCAAGGATTGCAGTGAGAGTCCACAAACTATCCCACTCCTGGTGCCATGGCTTTAGTGAGTGAAGGGGAGCAGGCCTGACTATGTACTAACACTAATTAAAATGTTATTATTATGCAATTTTGTACTCTATATTGCAGTTAATTGTCGCATTGCATGTTTCTGTCTTTCAACATAGGTATTTTTTTTAGTCTGGAGCACTGAGGGGGCGTTTCTATTAGGGGACATTATTTTTGGGGACACTATACAGGCATTATTACCTGGGAGCACAATATAGGGTGTTATTATTACTGGGGGAACTCTAGGGGACATTATAATTGCTGTAGTACTATAGGGACCTTTGGGGTAATTTATCAAACTGGTGTAAAGTAGACAAGGGTTAGTTACCCATAGCAACAGATTTCAAATTTAATTTTTCACAGCTCCTTTGGACAATTAAAGGTGGAATCTGACTGCTATGGGCACCTAAGCCAGTTGTACTTTACACCAGTTTGATAAAAGACCCCAATTACGAGAAATCTAAAGTCTGTAACAAACTCTGTAGAGACTAGATGCGGCTGAAAGAAAGTCATGGCGGTCTGGGTCAAACAGAGGAGGAGAGTAAAGAGAAGATCCACATGACAGGAGATGTCACTGAATGTAACAGGTATGTGATGTTGTACTCCCCTATATGTAGAGCTGGCTCACTACTGTGACCTGTGTCATCTTCTCCTCCATTTGATAGCACTGTGCTTGGTATTACAGATCAGACCCAATCACTCAGATGAGACAGAGCTACACCTAGACCATGTGAACAATGTCATATGGCCTAGGAAGAGACTTTGGCGCTTACGAAGCACCGCATCCTCTTCATACAGAAAAAAAAAATACCCGAGTTGGGTAGACAGCCCCGGGCCTATCATGCACTTAATCCACCCCTGCTCACATATATCTCAGCATTGAGACCACCATCAATCCTGGTCTAGTATCCAACGCCTCTGGCTGTAACACAAACCCACATCTTTAGGCTTTCTCCACCGAACTTGACAGTTCCTTAAATTTCTTGATCCGTTAGCCCCTTTTCCCTGGTTTCTTCCAGAACCATTTGCACCCATCAGAGCCCAGTCTATTTACTTTTGTCTCATCGCTCCAAATCACCAGTCTCCAATCTTCTATTGTCCACTGTTCGTACTTTTTTGCAAACTCAAGCAGACGCTGCTATGAAGATATTGAAGTTCTTTACCTTTTTTCGGGCCACCATTCCAGACTTGTGTAATGTGTATCACACAGTGCTTTCATGGACATCAGTGATCCCACTATTACGAAGCATACAAAAACACATCCACGACAAACATTGTCGTGCCAAAACTGATGGACCTCATGATGAGCCGACTTGTTGACTCCGATATTTTGCCTGGACGTCCTCTTTTTGGCTTTGGATTGGATGGACGGACTTCATTTCGCATTCTTCCAGCTGTCATGGCACTTACATGATGCAGTTTAGCAATTTTCTTGGCCGAGATACCGCTATCAATGAGCTGGATGATAGTTTCTCTTTTCTTGGGAAATCTTCATGCAGCTCCTGGATTCGAACCAGTGACCTTTCGCTTTGGAAATCAACCTAACACACTGAGCTATTAGGGAATGTGAGAACACGTTGTAATTTGCAGTATGCAAGAAAAAGATTGTTCCACCACCAGGAGCAAAAACAGTAACAACGCAGTTACATGACAAGAATCTGCATAACTAATCATATGCAAAATAGTCACAAGTCCAATTTATGCACGAGATAGCAAAGATGATTGTCTATAAAATGATGGTAGTCTCACATTCAAAGCTGTATTGAATGGTAAGATATGGAGCTTGAAAGTCTAAACATTGTTACACTTTTGCTCGTCAGTGTACACTTCAAGCTACAAGTCCATCAGTTTCCTTCAGGCTGAACCAAGGTTGCATTCTTGTTTTTCTGTTCAATAAAGCACTCGTCTGGGCAACTCCCTTCTAGGAGTGATGTGACAGACTAACCTATAATCCTCGTCACTATTTGGATAACTTCCTCAAGGACTTCAAGGTGGCCAATGGCATAGCTTCTGCAGCTTCATCACTTCTGAATTTTCGCCAAGTTAACCTCCCTGTGGGTCAGTATACCATACAATTCTACACCCTTGCCTCAGTTGTCGCATAACAATGGGACTCTGGTGGCTGATTCCTGGGAGGGTTTGGCAGGGTGTATTAGGACAAGTTGGCAGGTTGTGACGTACCTGCCACACTGGACGATCTGTTCACCCTAGCCACCAGCTCTGACTGCCTCTTCAAAGAACGCCTCAAGGTGTCTGAATGTTAGAGGAGAATACCAAGAGTGGCCCCATAATTTTAGAGGCCCATAGCTTCTCCTACTCCTCCAGGTTCTACTCCTGCCCAAGAACCTATGCAGGTGTACAAAGTAAAACTTTCAGAAGAGGAGTGTCAGCACATATGCAGTAACCATTTGTGTATGTACTGCTGTATCAATGGGCATTACGTGAATACATGTCCTGTCAAGGCATTAAACCCCAGTGCCTAGGCCCAATTGGAAAAATGATCCTGGATGAAAATACACACTCCCCAAAACGAACCATTCCTCTGATCCTGTCATGTGGTCAGGTTTACTGAACAGGCCTTCCTCCATTTCTGTACAGAAGATAACTTCCTGCACCAGACCTTTGTGAAGAAGTACCATATACCCACTGGAATCCCAGATAAGTCCTTGGTGGTGGCATCTGTTAATGGAATGCCTCTCCAAAAACGTATTCAGTACGCCACTGTGCCCATGGATCTCTAGGTGGGCCTTTTGCACTCTACTATGCTCTACAGGGGTTACCATGCCACCACCATCATGTCTCTGATCAATTGTGACAGTGGGGAGACTTATTATGATGCCTGACTGAAGTGCTTCTAGCCAAGATACAGCAGGTTTCAGCAGGCTGCCCACCCACCTATTCCAGCTACTTGGACGTCTTTGATAAGGAGGAGGCTGAGACTCTGCCACCAGATTGGCCCTATAACTGCCGACCAATCTTTACCGCCACGTGGCTGTGGCAGTCTCTGCCAGAGACCCAGGCTGTGTCAGACTACGTCCGGATAAACCTGGAAAGAGGGTTACAATCTGCACTGGATACAAGACTGCTTTTAACAGCCAAAACTATGAAAACCTCATCATGCCCTTTTGTCAATGTCGCTCCTAAGGTTTTTCAGGAATTTATAAATGATGTATTTCTTGATCTGTCTGTGTAGTGGTCTATTTGGACACCATGATCTTCTCTCCTGATATTATTTTGCACCTGAGACATGTACGTACTATACTACATCACTTGAGAGAGAACTGATTGTATGCAGATTGAAAAGCCTCTCTACCATTCCTGGGTTATAATAATCTCTGATCGTGCTTCCGAGAAGGATCCTGAGAAGTCAACAGCTGCCCTAGGCAGGCCTTGTTCTACAGGCCTGCAGGCTATCCAGCCGTTCTTGGCCTTACCCAATTAGAGATTATCCCTCTTTTTCCACCCTGGCAATCCCCATCTCCATACACACCTCCAAAGGGGTAAATGCTAAGGAGTGGACACCAGATGCTTCCTCCTCATCTACCATTTTGCATCACCCAGATGTCTCTAGGCCTTCTTAGAGGTGGATGCAACTTCCATTTTTCCAACTTCCAAGTTGGAGCTGTTCTAACACAGATAAGTTCATCCATTAAGATGGTCACCTGTTGGCTCTTCTCCAAGTCTTTTTCCTCTGCAGAATGCAATCATGACAAAGAGGAGGTGGGGGTCCTGGCCTGGGGGCACTGATCTAAAGTTGCTGATCACTTTGGTCTCCATAAGACCGCTAGCCTGATTACCTGACATTACTGGTGGCCAATGACTTCTAAGGAGTTGGCAATTTTGTTGCTTCCTGTTCTACTTGTGCCCAGAACAAGACCGTAAAACACAGATCTTCAGGACATTTACTTCCTTTCTCAGTGACTAAGACCCCATGGCGACATATTGCTATGGACTTTATCATCAATTTGCCTTCTTCCCTTGGGATGTACTGTAATCTAAGTGGTGGCCTACCAACTTAAAAAATGCACATTTTATACCTGTCTGGTCTTCTTTCCGCCAGTCAGCTTGCTCCTGACATTCTCAGGTTGAATGGTTTGCCCCTTCCCATCATGTCTGATTGAGGAGTGCAGTTCATTTCCATGTTCTGGAAAGCTATCTGTAAACTGCTCGATATCAAACTGGACTTTAAATGGCCAAGTGTAATGCATCAATAAGGGTTTGGTGAACTATTTGCAACACTTCACTCATGCAAATCATGATGAATGGGCTAAGTTTTCTTACAGTAACCATCCCAGTGGGTCTATCAGCAAGACCCCTTTCTTCAGTGTATGGATGCCAATTCCTCTGCCTTACCTACCACCTAACGAGTATGGTTGCACTATGACTCTCTAACGAAGTCAGAAAGAAGGGTCAGGTCAGGGATTTTGGATACTTTTACTCTCAAAGGAGACAGGCCACCACTAGAGGTGGCTGACAGAGGCTTACTCACCCATCCCTATTGAGAACACATGCATTCTTGGCCAAGATTGGGTTATCATGATAACTAATTAGGTTACAGTGGGCTTGGTGTGCAGGTCAACAAAATTTAACAGCTCACCATGTCCTACTGGCATCATTCCTGGTGGAGGAGGTCCCATCATTGGCATCATTGGAGGGCCTGCCATTGGAGGTCCTGGCATCATACCAGGACGTGGAGGGCCACCTACAAGAGAAAAAAATATAAAATATATGAGCCATACAATGTATTTAGATAACAATATGGAATCAATCACATAAGCTAGGAAACAAAATATACAGTACTTACCTAAGCTAGGCGGTGGTGGGATCATGGAACTTCCAGTAGGTGGGGCAGCAAAAGGTGTGGGTGGTATCTTCCCCTGCTGAAAAGCAGCAGCTGAAAAAGAATAAGTAGCATTAGAATATATTTTAAAATAAAATATGGTAATATAGATCTACCGGTAAATGGAAAAAAACAGCAATACTGCTAATAAATGTATTATTCCTCAGCCTATTAGCACAGGTAACCATGTACATTTCAATATGGTGAGTTTACTCACCTTGTGCATCCTCCTGCTAATGCATACTCCTTTTGGGCCCCTATTTACCAGGTGATCAGCACACTGACCTGTAGATTCAGTGTATGCTGTGTTGGTCAGAATTCTTCTTTACTATGAAAGTCGATAAGATGGTCTCATAGATGCCAGGAAAGTAAACATGGTGCCCCGTACTAATGGGAAATCGAATACTACATTATCAGAGTATAGCTTTAATACAAACATAGGGGCACTTTTATTAAACCTGGTGTTTTAAGCACCTAAACTGGTGGTTGATCCGCTGGAGTTATGAAGAGGCGACGGCCTATTCATAACTTCAGCGTATCCTCTGCTAGTTCTAAATGTAAGACATCTTCCAAGCCATCTTACATTTAGACCGTTTTCCATGCCTAAAAACAGGTGTAGAAAATGGTAAATGAGACGGGCCTACCGGCTGTCCCCTTCACCTCCCACTTTATTTTTAGACCTGGCGCGAGCGGGAAGAAATTACACATTGCAGCACAACTAACCTTTGCACCACAATCTACGCCCGAAATATACCTAATTTAGGTGTATTTAAGATTGATAAATGATCCCCATAAATCGCTATTAAGTGACAAAAGGAGTTATGATGGTCAATGGAAACGTTTTCCTGAATCAGATTGAGGTTAAAGAGGGACTTTCATGGGTCCAGACATTATCAAATAAGTAGGGGGTTGTGTAGGACAGTGCGCTCAGTTCCCCCGCTGTACTCCCCTTTTACTTTTCCCGCCTGGTATGGTAATGAATAGCATTGGTACAGGGAGGAGGAGACTGGACATCTTTCTCCCTGGCTGTAGCGCAGACCAATCGCAGGAGAGAGCGTCACAGCCAAGGAGAAGGTGAGCTTTTTCTCTCCCTTGCTGTGATGCTTTCCATGAACAGAAGCGTATAAGGCCCACTCTCTAGGCTTGGTCTCATAGGCAAATGTTGGTTGAAACTGACAGTTTACAATACAATACAGCAAAAATATACATATTAGGTATCACATCCGTAGCAACCAGTTCTACAGAATTATATGATATGATCTACTTCATTATGTAAACTGTGTAAAAAAAAAAAAAAAGGTTGCCAGAAAAAGCATTTGGTCACCTCACAAAAATAATAATGTCGATCAATCAAAAAGTACTATGTACCCCAAAATGGCACCAATAAAAACGTCCTCATCCTGCAAAAAATGAGCCCTCATACAAGACCACGGCAAGAAAAAGAAAATATTGCTCTCAGAAAACAGAGGGAAAAAAATTTAAATTTTTCTTCAAGAATGTTACGCAGACTGCAAAATGTAAAAAAAAATACTATGTAAAATTGGAAACTATAAATTGTACTGACCAGCAGAATACAATACGCCTTTTACACCTAAGCCCTCTAATACATTCAAGCAAAAGAATAGGGTCGCAAGCAGAGTTTTTCTAAAACCAGCAAACACAGCATATTAAGTGGGCAGAATGGGCTTAACATACTGGGCACTGAAATGGTATATTTCACTTTGTATCAACTGCTCTGGGGTTAAAATGTTCACAATACCCTTTGGCAAATTCTGTGAGGACATTTCTAAAATGGGGTCAATTCCCTCCCTCTCTTCTAAACCCTGCAGTATGCCCAAAAGGCAGTAGAAAAATGATGTAACAAAATTTCTGGTACCTTTTCTTCTATCATTTGTGAAAAGTAAATATAATCCAAAACTACATAGCTTAAAAAAAAATAAAAAATTATATAATTTTTTTTGTTATGTCCCAATAAAACAAAAAAATTAAAAGGCCTGTTGGGATCTAAGCAATAATACATCTCAACAGAATTGTAGAGGGGTGTAGTTTCCAAAATAGGGTACTTTTTTGGGGAGTTTCCACTGTAGGGGTACCTCAGGATCTCTTCAAATGCAATATGGTGCCTAAAAACCATTCTAGTGAAATCTGCCCTCCAAAAGCCTATGGCATCTGTTCCCTTCTGAGCCCTGTGGTATGCCCATACAGCAGTTTATAACCACATGAGGTGTTGCTATATTATATATATATTTTTTTTTTTTTGCTGTTAAGTCTTGCTGTATTACAGGAAAAAAAGGATTAAAATAGAAAAATTATTACTTCCACGTCCATATGTCCATTTTGTTTTAAAGGGGTTATTCGAGAAAAAAAAAAAAAGTCCCCCATATGCCCGGACCCCTCAAACTGAATCTACTTACCTTGCTCCCCACGCATCTCCTGGTCCGTGCACCGCCGTTTCTCCCCGTGCGCAGATGAAAACATCTGGTGTTGGGGGGCAGTCAATGGCAGGTGGTGACGAGCCTCCCTAGCATCGTAACTGACTGTCAGTTATTCTCTGATAAATATCACTCATGTCACATTTCTAAAGTCTTTTCAGTCCTGGTCATAAAGGGTGGGCTACTTTCTGGCTACTGTTGACCAATGTGTATGTAAAATAGCTATATTGCATTTTAAAATAGAGCCTTAGTCATAGGCCATGTCTCCTTGTTAGCCATATCTTCTCTGCTGTCTGCATAAAGGTCCTGTCCATATTGCAATCCACAAAATTGCACCTTCCATGTGCAATCCCCATTTTTCTCACTTCCCATACTAGAAATGACTATTCTTGTCTGCAATACGGACAAGAACAGGTCATGCGCTATAATTTGCAAAATAGACACACTGATGCGGACAGCACACAGATGAGATCTGTGTGCTGTCTGGGTCTGTGCGCAATCAGCAAACAAAAAAAACTAATCAGGGATATAAAATAAGGTTATGCGCATGTAGCCTAAGATGGCTAGTGGGTCATGTGAACAGACATATCACTGAGCCTTCTCCATTCAAACACGCTTAACTAAACTCTCAACAGTATAAGTGCAGATGGCAGGTGCAGTGTATTTGAATAGAGGAGAGTGATTTGACTGGTTACATGAACCTTCATCACCACCCATTTTATGAACAGGACCTTGGCTGGACAGCACAAAAGACTTGACCAACAAGAGAGCATACCTTCTGAAATATAGACAATGGTGTTGAATATCAAAGGCTGTATTAGTATGTGCCATATATTTCTCACATTAATCAACAGTAACCAGAAAGTGGCCAACCCTTTAACAGGGAAACGTGCACCAAATATTTAATGCCAGTTAACCCCTTGACGCATTTGGATGTAACTGTACGTCCAAATTGCAAGTGACTTACTGCATTTGGACGTACAGTCACAGCCAAACTGCTTACCGTGGCTGTGACACTAAAGTGTCACAGCCTCGAAGTCTCCGCTCTCTTTGAGAGCAGACACCAGGGACGCCAGCAAGGGACCAATCAGAGTAACCCCTTGCCAGCAAGTGCTCCGAATGGTTAGTCTCTAGACTAAGACTAACCATTTGGAGCGCGGAACTGTAAAAATGCCGGTTTCAGGCTGTGATCTCCACTCTGGAGATAGCAGCCTGAAATAGGGTAAGACCCCCTGTGTGCCACCGGGCCCTGATGATTTCCGTGCCCCTTGTTAATGCCCCACGATGCCGTCATTTCCTCCCTTCCCCTGATTCCCCCTGCTTCTCTGTGCCGGCATTGATGGCAGCGGCTCAAGAACAGAGGCGCTGCTATCAGCGGAGAATACCTGCTGTAATTTACAGCTGACACTCTGCTGCAACAGCCAAAATCAGTGCTGGCACCGAACTCGGCATCTATGGTGTTGAGAGGTCGGGAGTGCCCTCTCTTCCATCAGGCCTCCGCTGCTGCGATGGCAGCAGCCCGATGGTAACCACGGCAACCAGACACCTTGCAAAAGGTGTCCGAGCTGCCATGTATCTAAGGCTGATCAGACCCCGATGGTCTAATCAGCCTAAGGCCTCTTTCACACGGGCGTTGCGGGAAAATGTGCGGGTGCGTTGCGGGAACACCCGCGATTTTTCCGCGCGAGTGCAAAACATTGTAATGCGTTTTGCACTCGCGTGAGAAAAATCACGCATGTTTGGTACCCAAACCTGAATTTCTTCACAGAAGTTTGGGCTTGGGTTAGGTGTTGAAGATTTTAATATTTTCCCTTATAACAAGGTTATAAGGGAAAATAATAGCATTCTGAATACAGAATGCTTAGTAGGTGATCAATTGAGGGTTAAAAAATAAAAAAAATTAACTCACCTTCTCCTCTTGTTCCCGGTCTCTTCTTTACTTCTTCAATGATGAGCTGTGGGCTAAAGGACCTTTGGTGACGTCAGATCACATGCTCCAATCACATGGTACATCACCGTGGTGATGGACCATGTGATCTGACGTCACCACAGGTCCTAGCCGGTATTTTCATCTTTTAAGAAGTAAAGAAGAGACCGGGAACTACGCGAACAAGAGAAGGCGAGTTAATTTTTTAATTTTTTTTTAACCCTCAATTGATCACCTACTAAGCATTCTGTATTCAGAATTCTATTATTTTCCCTTATAACCATGTTATAAGGGAAAATAATACAGGGAATAGACTGTCACCTAGCAACCATGCGTGAAAATCGCACCGCATCCGCACTTGCTTGCGGATGCTTGCGATTTTCACGCAACCCCATTCACTTCTATGGGGCCTGCATTGCGTGAAAAACATAATATAGAGCATGCTGCGATTTTCACGCAACGCATAAGTGATGCGTGAAAATCACGGCTCATCTGAACAGCCCCATAGAAATGAATGGGTCGGTATTCAGTGCGGGTGCAATGCGTTCACCTCACGCATCGCATCCGCGCGGAATACTCGCCCGTGTGAAAGGGGCCTTACGCCTCATGCACACAGCCGTGTTCCACGACCAAGAGCAGTCCGTGGTAAAAGCCTGGATTTCTGTTGAGAGCAGGAGCGCACAGCCTCACTGGTTGCTATGCCGCCGTGCGCTTCATGCCACTGCTGCACTACAGTAATATAAATTTTTAAAAAAATTGTCTTTTGTCATATCAGTTAATTTACGTCAAAAAAATAATGAAAAAAAAACAAAAAAAAAACAAAAAACTACACAATTGGTATCACCGCATCCGTAATGACCTGATCCATAGAAGTATCATGTTAGTTAGGGTACTTTCACACTTGTGTTGTTGGATTCCGGCAGGCAGTTCCGTCGCCGGAACTGCCTGCCTGATACGGCAATCTGTAGACTTATCCGGATGCGGATCAGTCTCACAAATGCATTGCAATACCAGATCCGTCTCTCCGGTCGTCATCCGGAAAAAACGGATCCGGTATTTATCTCTTTCACATTTTTAAAGGTCTGCGCATACGCAGACCGCAAAATCGTATCAGTTTTTCCAGAACACTTGAGGCAAAATCCGGCATTAATGCATTTTAATGGAAAATAATGGCGGATCCGGCATGTGTTCCGAAATTTTGAGTGGAGAAAATACCGCAGCATAATGCGATATTTTCTCCATCCAAAAACCGTACAGTGACTGAACTGAACAGCTTTTTCCGGTATTGAACCCCTAGGACGGAACTCAATACCGAAAAAGTTTAACGCAAGTGTGAAAGTACCCTAACTCCGCGCGGCGAACGCCATAAAAAAAATAATGTAAATTCAATGACAGAATTGCTGTTTTTGTCCCCTCACCTCCACAAAAATATAAACAAGTGATCAAAAATTCATATGCACCCCATATAAACAAAAACAAAAAAAAAAAGACAAAATTCCCATTTTTGCCCAATTTACCTACACATTTTTTTTAATCACTTTTTATAAAAAAAAAAAGTCATATGTACCCCAAAATGATACCAATAAAAACTACAGCCCAACCCACAAAAAACAAGCCCTCAAACAGCTACATTGGTACTAATAAAAAGAAAAGTTATGGACTTTATTATGACGATACAAAATATCATTTATTTTTATTAGTAAAACATAAAACTATATAAATTTGGCATCACCATAACCGTATCAACCCACAGAATAAAATCATAATATTTACTGCAAGAGTCAACCTATAAAAATAATAAACAGACAGAATTGCCATTTTTACCCACTTCATCTCCACAAAAAAAAGTAATAAAAAGTGATCAAAAAGTCTTATGTACCCCAAAATGATACCAATAAAAACTACAGCCCGTTCTGCAAAAAACAAGCCCTCACACAGCTACATTGGAGAAAAAAATAACAAGGTCATGGCCCCTAAAATCAATTTCAGCAAATTACATGTTAGAAAACGAGATTTTTGTATAACTTACCAGTAAAATCTCTTTCTCGCTCTTTCCTTGGGGGACACAGAAGACCTTGGGTATAGCTCATCTCCCTAGGAGGCGTGACACTAAGTGAAGACTGTTAAGCCCCTCCTCCACAGCTATACCCTCAGCCTGGAGAGAGAGACTGCCAGTTGCGTGTCCAAGTAGTGAGAAAAGGCAAAGTCCAAAAAAATTGGAACCAACAAGCCAACTACCCTAAGGGTAAAACAAACTCGGAAACAGTCAGAGAAGAACAAAGAATGGGTGGGTGCTGTGTCCCCCAAGGAAAGAGCGAGAAAGAGATTTTACTGGTAAGTTATACAAAAATCTCGTTTTCTCGCCCAATTTCCTTGGGGGACACAGAAGACCTTGGGACGTTCAAAAGCAGTCCAAAGGGGGAGGGACCACAGCACCAGGGCGAAGCACCCGAAGGCATCAAAAAAACCCGCCGCCTGCAGACCAGGCGGCCCAAGGCAGCATACGCCGAAGCCCGCGTATGCACCCTGTAGAACTCGGTAAGGTGTGCAAGGAAGACCAGTGACCGCCTTGCACAAATGGATGGCCGAAGCCTAAAGCCTCCGGCCCAGGAAAAAACAGACGGCCCTGGCCAAATGAATGGTGACACCAAAAGCAGGACCCTGCCCTTGGTGCGGCAACCACAACAAGAGCCACTCTGAGAAAGCGGAAGAAAGCCACCCTGGAGGCCGTCAACCCTTTGCTCGGACCTCCTGGAAACATAAGAGACCGAACTCGACAAGAGTCGGAGATCTCCAAGTAAAAACTGCAAGGCCCAAACAACGTCCAAATCGGTGAAGTGTCCGTTCCCGGGGGGGGGGGGGGAAGGGGAGGACGACTGCCTCAATGAAATGAAGGACAAATACCACCTTCAGAAGGAAGGAAGAGACGGAATGGAGAACAATCCTGTCCTGGGGGAAGACAGAAGGCTCGGAACAAGAAGGGCCGCCACTCAGGCACCCGTCAGAGACACGATGGCTACAGAAAACCCAACCGTACAGGACAGAAGGAGTAGAGAGAACTTCTGTAACGGCTCCAAGGAAAAATTGGAGCGCCAAGAGCCCAGTATGTAGTTCCCAGGACGGTACCGGAGGGCAGTACAAAGGAACCCAAGAGCCGCTCCATGGAAGAAGTTCCTGACAGGCCCAGAGGGACGGGGAACGCTGAAAGAGGAAGGACAGGAATGACACTTGATACTTCAAGCAACAGAGTCCCAGCCCCAGGTCCAGGCCGGACTGGAGAAAGACAGAACCATGGAGAAAGGCAGAGTGGGGGAACGCCCAGCTTCCCACAGAACCCCAGGTAAAGCCCTAAGTCCTACCACAGATCCTGGACGAAAACTCGGCTAGAAGCGAACACTAGCGAGCCCACTAGAGTCGCCTGGGCAAGCGGGTGAAAACCCAATGATCAGGCGCGGACCAGTAACACGGGTAGAACAGTCGGTAGAACTGGTCCCGTCGGCCCCCGAGCAAGGTTGTCCCGTATCCCCCCAGAGTGGGGAAGCAGAAGGACAAACGGACAGGAACCGAAGGGTCTGCCCAGCAACCGCCAGGACAAGACAGGCTAAAGCCGAAGCCAATGTAGCCACCACAGGAAGACAGACTACAGTTCCGGTGTGGGAGATCAAAAGACAATCCTGACCAAATGGTAGTCCTCCCAAGTTACCGAGAAGGTGAATCCAAAGCCGAAACATTGCCTAGAATGGAAAAAACGCAATCTGCACCCAGCGGGAGGACAGAAAGCGGTAGACCCGGTAACTAGGCACACAGCTAGTACAGCCAGTGTGGACAAGGGAGACTGAAAAGGAACACCATAACCATCCAAATGAACAAACATGCTCTCCCCAGAGGGAAGGGCAGTGAAGGAACAGCCTCTGAAGCGTGGCCGGAACAGACGCCACATCGGAATGATCTGTACCGAGTGGGAGTCAAACAGAGCCGGCGAGAAAAGGCAGGCGAGACAGAGGCCGGTATAACACCCTCCAACAAAAAAAGGGGGGGTGGGCAACAGAGAGGCCATAGGACAGCTCAAAAGCAGAACACCGCTACACAGAGACGCCCGGTTCACCGCCACGCAGAAGGCGAATACCCTGAAGAACCCAAGGTGGAGGTCCCCCGGACCTGTATAAGCGAGCACCCAAGAGAAGTTGGGTGACCTCCCCAAGAAGAGCGCCCGAACCTGGTAGCAGATCAGACTGAAGCACCGAGGGCGCCAATCCGGAAAGAATCATACCACACTGCACCAGAATGATCTCCTTAGAGAATAGTGCAAGGCTTGCGGCAATCATCGTATCCCAAGAGAAAAAGAATGTCGCAGGAGGAAGGAGGCTACGTACGAGTAGCCCCGTAAGCAGTGAGAAGGCCAACCCACCTACAGGACGAGAAGGCATACACGGCCCAAACAACGCACAAGAACGTCCGCTCACTGCAAAAATATAACACCGCGAAGAGGGCCAGCCACAGAGTGCCACAGTATCTACGGGAGTGCAAACTGAAAGGAGTTATGCACAAGACTAATATGGAATGCGATGGAACGCAAACTGACCGCCCCGAAAGGGAGGAAATGTACCTGGCAAACTGCAGTGGGCAAGAATGCAAAGGCCTGCCCCAAAAAGGGGGAGATGCCCAAGGCCGGACCTACGTCAGAGAAGTAGGGCATACCATACTTCGCCCAGAAAGGCGCCATGCACATGGCCACACAGTATCCAGCGGAAAACGCAGGGGGTCCACCTAGGGAAAAGGGGGACATGCATAGGGCTATCCTAGCATTAAGTGAGTGTGCGACAATTCACCCAACACCGAAATTTCGTGAGAGTGTAACTACTCCGCCAATGAAGGGGAACATGTGCAAGTCCAGTACAGCACATACAAGGACAGCCTTGAATCTTGTGAGCGTGCAAAATTCCACCCATGGAATGAGGGGTGGTCACGCCAAGGCCAGCACCGTATCCAAGGGGAGCGCAAGCGTTCCGCCCATGTTAGAGGCCATGCTCAAGGCCAGCAACGTATCTGGTGAGCGTAGTATGCCGCCCAGAAAAGGAAGGGGGGGGGGGAATCATGCACAAGGCCAGCATCGCATTCAGGGAGAATGCGAGCAGTCGGTGAGAATGTGTGTATGCCACCAGAAGGAGGCATGCCCATGGCCGGCAGCGAATCCAGTGAGAGTGCGTACACCGCCCACGGAAGGGGGGTCATGATGTGGCCGACGGTGGATCCAGAGAGAGTGCATGTATAGGGGTCATGCACATGGCCAACAATGTACAGGCGAGAGAACAACCACCGACCGAGGGAGTGTATGTATGCCGCCACCCGGGAAGGAGGCATGCCCAAGGCCGGTAGTGAATCCAATGAGAGTACATCATATCGCCTATGGAAGGTGGTCATGCACATGGCTGGCAGTGAATCCAGTGAGAGTGCCGAATGCCGTCCACAGAAGGGAGTCATGCCTATGGCAGGCAGCGAATCCAGAGAGAGTGCAGCGTTCCGCCTAAGGAAGGGGGTCGTGCACATGGCCAGCACCGTATCCGGTGAAAATGCAGTATTCCGCCTAAAAAAGGGGGGTCACGCACATGATCGGCAACGAATCCAGTGAGAGTGTAGCGTTCCGCCTATGGAAGGGGGGCACGCACATGGCCGGCAGCTAATCCAGTGAGAGTGCAGAGTTCCGCCTAAGGAAGGGGGTCGTGCACATGGCCAGCACCGTATCCGGTGAAAGTGCAGTATTCCGCCTAAAAAAGGGGGTCATGCACATGATCGGCAACGAATCCAGTGAGAGTGTAGCGTTCCGCCTATGTAAGGGGGTCGTGCACATGGCCAGCATTGTATCCGGAGAAACTGCAGTAGGCCGCCAAAGAAAGGGGGATCATGCACAAGGCCAACCCGCAGTTAGGGAGAGTGCAGTATCCCGCCCAGGAGGGGGGTCCTGCACATGGCAGGCACCATAACTGGAGAGGGTGACGAATGTTGCCTACAGAAAAAAGCATGCACCTTGACCAGCGCCGTAGCGCGGAGAGGGCAAAAAAACCCCCAGAAGGGGAAAAAAGAACCTGGCAGCGCCGCAGCCGGGGAGCGCGACACCATGCCGCCTATGGAAGGGGGGCATGTATACAGGCAGCACTCTGAGATGAGGCTGCAGCGTCCTGCGCAGCCCACAAGTCATATTATAATAAATATTTTTTTTTTTTTTTTTTTTTTTTTTTTTTAAACACACAGCCTCACTGAGGCAGATGCCACCTACAGGGCACAGATCCACCCATACAGGCCTATCCTCTGTGGGCGGGGGAACCTCCAGGCGGGAAAAATTCGCGCCTGGAGAAGTTCCAGCCCCCTCCAACAGAGGCCTGAATTTTTGCGGCCTAGTAGGCCGTGAAGCTGGGGCCTAAATTTTTAGCGGCGCCCGGCGAACCGGGGCCGCACAGTATTTAAAGTAGCGTCCGGGCCTACGGAGCGGCACATACCGGCCGCGGGTGCCCACCCCGCGGGCCGGAAGAGCCGGGGCCTAAATTTTTAGCGGCGCCCGGCTGACCGGGGCCGCAAGTACCTAAAGTACCAGCCGGGCCTACGGAGCGGCACATACCGGCCGCGGGTGCCCACCCCGCGAGCCGGGGACCCGGATAGAGCGGGATCGTCTTGAAGTGGAACACAAGACTTCGGCGCCCGGCCGACCGGAAGGTTCCGACGGTCAGCCGGGGCTGTTGAAGCGCTCCTTTGCAGGCCGCGGTGCCCACCCAGGTGTCCGGAAGTCAGGACCCTGCACCCGGCAGCCATTTTACCCCTGGAGCGGGCCCTTGGCCTAGAACAGCGCTCCATATGATTTCACCCCTGCCGGCAGCTACAACCACCTTTCCCCTGGACCGGTGAGAGCAGGGAGGGTCAGTGGCAGCAAGGCGCGGGCCCTCTGGCCCTGAAGTAGTGGCCGGTAAGAGGGAGGGGGACCCTGAGACCGGGTCTGTGAGGGTGGGACGCCTGCATGACCCCTCCGTCAGGGGCAGCTAGGTGCGGACCTCCGCAGCTCCCTAGGCATTCCTCTTGTAGGAACAAGGGTGCCAATGTCCTGGAGGCCAGGAGAGAGGGAGCAGATGTCGACCTGCGGCAGCCCAGGGCCAGCCTAGGTCTAGCAGGGACAGAAGGGTCCATAGGCCCAGGTAAGGGTCAGGCACGCAGGAGACCGAGGGGGGAGGGGGGGGGACGTAGGGCTGGAGAAGCCAATCTCTCACCATAGCCGTCTTCACCCTCGGTCCGTTCCAGCAGGGTCGCCCCTTCAGCTACTGGCACCGTAGTGGCAGGACGCCGGGGGAGGGACTTGGCGTGCGGGCGACCCTTGTGCTGGCGGGATGCAGGGGAGCTGAGCTGCCCTGGTCCACCTTGCCTTCTGTGGGGGAGGCAGCAGTGCGGGTGACCGGCACTGGCGCAGCTCAACCCCGGGAGAACAGAGAGGTCTAGTGCGTCTCTGTTATCCCTGATGATCTGGAACAAAAAGAAAATAAAAAAGTAAAAATCTAAAATTGAAACAAGGAGAAAGCAGCCCTGCAGAGCAGGGAGTGTCTTGCCTCCTTGGACACTAAGCAAAAACTGGCAGTCTCTCTCTCCAGGCTGAGGGTATAGCTAGGAGGGGCTTAACAGTCTTCACTTAGTGTCACGCCTCCTAGGGAGATGAGCTATACCCAAGGTCTTCTGTGTCCCCCAAGGAAATTGGGCGAGAAAATCCTGATAACGTTCCTTCCCTTCTGAACGCTGCCATCTCTGCAGTATTCAGGAAAAATAAAAAAAGCATAACAAATTGTGAGGTGCATTTTCTCCTGTTACCCCTTCTGAAAATAAAAAAATGTGGGACTAAAACATTATATTGGAAATAAAAGTTAATTTTCATTTTCACAGCCATGTGTTTCTAAATTATATGAAACACTTGTGTCAAAGCATTCAACTTAACTCAGATTCCAAAATGGGGTCACTTTTTTGGGGTTTTCTTTCTATGGGTACCTCGGGGTCTCCTCAAATGTGACAGTGCCCGAAAACTATTCCAGCAAAATCTGCCCTCCGTTAATAATATGGCGCTCCTTTCCTTGTGCGCCCTGCCGTGTGCCCATACAGCAGGTTACAACCACATATGTGGTATCTCTGTAAAGTGCAGCATCAGGGTAATAAATAGTGAGGTTTGTTTAGCTGTTAACCCTTGCTGTGTTACAGGAAAAATTTATCAAAAAGGAAAATCTGCACACCAAAAAATTAAATATTAACATTTTCTCTCCATTTTGCTTTAATTCTTGTTGAATACCTAAAGGGTTAACAAAGTTTGTAAAACCAGTTTTTAATAACTTGAGGGGTTTCGTTTCTAAAATGAGGTCATTTATGGGTGGTTTCTACTATGTAAGCCCCAAAAAGTGACTTCATAACTGAACTGGTCCTTAAGGCCTCATGCACACGACCGCTGTTTGCATCCGCGTCCGTTCCGTCATTTTTCACAGTTTGGCGGAAGTCCCATTCATTTCTATGGAGCTGTGAAAAAAAAACTGATAGTCCTCCGTTTTTTCTCTGCGTCCGTGATTCCAGTCCATCAAAAAAAATATAACCTGTCCTATTCTTGTCAATGGAAAACGGAGGACGGACCCATTCAAGTCAACGGGTCCGTCAAAAAAACGGATGCACAACTGGTGTCATCCGTGTCAGTTTTTTTCTACAAGATCTTGGTGCAATAAAATTACACTTTTCATTAACCTTCCCTTTTTTCCCCCGTCAGACAAAAAAAAAAAAAAGGAAGACACAAGGAAACACCACTGAAGCCAAATCACTGACCGTGAAAAAACAGTCATGTGCATGACGCCTAAGAGTGGGTTTTGGCAATTTAAAAAAATAAATAAAATTAAATTTGCTTCTAAACCTACCTTCCTGAAAATATAAAATATTTAAAAAATGATGCCAACATAAAGTAGACATATGGGAAAGGTAAAGTAATAACTATTTTATCAAGTATCACTATCCGTCTTAAACGCAGAGAAACTCAAATTTTCAAAATAGCAATTTTTTTTTAAGCAAATTTTGCATTTTTTTATGCATAAAGATAAAATGTATCAAGTGAAATTCACAATAAACAAAGTATGATGTGTCACGAGAAAACAAGCTCAGAATGGCTTGGATTAGTAAAAGCTTTCCAAAGTTATTACCAAATAAAGTGACAGGTCAGATTTGAAAAATGGGGCTCCGGCATTTGGTCTAAACTGGCTGTCGCTTGAAGGGGTTAAAGACCCCACCCCCGTTCGTCCACTCTTGGCCCCGTTGATTTTGGCGCCTTATATTATAATGAGCCGACTGTTCTCTTCTCCCCAAATAACACGGCATGTGTGGAAGGAAGTCATTTTCTCTATGTATTACTATGGAACACTCAATGTCAGTCTTATAGGAATGAATAGAGAAGTAACTGACATCCTGTCCTGTGTTAGTTGGAGATCGGAGAGTTGGTTACATGATAGCTAAAAATTAAAAGGGAGAGGATAACTCAAACAGTCACTGATGAGAAGATTACAATCACTACAGATTGCAGCCCTAGCATGATGCAACAAGCGATTATTTTAGTAATAGAGTATTTTGCAGATAATTTTTACGATCAGAAAAAACGAAGAAAAAAATTAAGACTGTTTTCCTTTATAAAAACTCAGACCCCAGCCATCAGTCCCCAACACCTTCGTTCCTCCCTGTGCGATCAGCTCCACTATCCCCCAGTGCCACCAGCTGCCCCCCCCTTCCCAAAGTACCATCAGCTGCCACCCCAGTGTCATCAGATGAAATGATAATCTAACATGTCCAGCATCCAACTCACATCAGGTTAGAGAAGTCTGCAGACAGATCTCCAGAATGGAGAGTTTCTAGAAAGAATCCTAAGCCCTTTGGTACTGCTCAGGGATTGGTGACACCATTCCTGGCATATTTCCATAGGGCTGAGTGGCCTCTGCATGGGCTGTGGTTTCAGGTAACTTATAGGACAGGGCCAAATAGGTTTAAAGGGGAACTCCAGAATAACGATCATGCAGCGATGGCCTGGAGCCACACCATAAGCTTCATTCATTCTGTAAGGCCTCTTGTACACAAACGTGTGCTGCCCGTTGCCGTATTGCGGACCGCATTTGCGTATCCGCAATAAATGGGCACCGTTCCATGTGCATTCCGCATCACGGATGCGGACCCAAATCCGGAGATACGGAACAGTGCGGGCCGGAAGCGCGGAAAGGAACCCATACGGAGTGCTTCTGTGGTGTCTGTAAAAAGCTAGAATTTGTCCTATCTTTTTGCAGTACGAATGATCACGCACCCCATTCAAGTGAATGGGGTCACGATCCCCATGCGGCTGGCCCAGGGTCTGTGCCCGAGCATTGCGGACCACAATTTGCGGCCCGCAGCACAGGCACTGAGCCATTACGTTCATCTGGCCCAAGTCAGGTTGTCACTAGGATTGTAGCGGGTATCGAAATTTCGATACCGGGACAAAAGTATCGATTGGGTATCGATACAATACCAGGATTTCCATTTTTTTCGATACTGGCCTGCGCTTCTGCACAGTGTAGTATCACAGAACATGAGCACGCTGCAGCAGTCTCTCCCCGGGGCGGAGCGAGGGGAGAGAGCGGGGCGGAGCGAGGGGAGAGAAGGGCGCACTGCGCCACCAATAATAGTACTTTTCATGATTCTGGACTTTAAGCAGCAGGCTACACAGAGCAGCGCCCAGGGATGTCCCAGAACTTACTAGTATTCCTGGGCGCCGCTGCGTTCACCCGTGCCCCATTACAGTCTCCTGCAGTCCTGCTCCATATGCCAATTACTATCGGAGCAATGGGGAGGAGACAACAGCTTCTCTAGTGGGTATTCCTTCTCCCCTGGCTGTAGCGCTGTTCAATCGCAGCGCAGGGAGAAAGAACGCCCACTAGAGAAGCTGCTGTCTCCTTCCCATTGCTCAGATAGTAATTAGCATATGGAGCAGGACTGCAGGAGACTGTAATGGGGCACAGGCGCATAACAGGCGAACGGAGCAGCACCCAGGAATAAGAGTTGGGAGATCCCTGGGCGCCGCTCTGTGTAGCCTGCTGCTTAACAAAGTCCGAACCCATATAAGGTAGTCTTTAACTTTTAATACAGGAGGCAGGTGCCGGCAGCAGAATCGCATAGCCGACATCCTGCCTTTGACAGGGAGCTGTGATCAGCGGCAGTTAACCCCTTAGGTGCGGCACCTGAGGGGTTAACTGCAGTGGATCGCAGCTCCCTGTCAGAGGTCGGGTGTCTGCTATTTAATTCCGGCACCTGCCTCCTATATTTGTATTAACAGGCGCAACACGGTGTGCTGGCCGCATCTTTTGCAGTCCCACTGAAATTAATGAGTCCGCACCCGTTCCGCAAAATTGCAGAACGGATGCGGATCCATTTATACGGTCGTGTGAATGCACCCTTACACTGATTAGCAAAAGAGTAACAATGCTTTAAAAACTTATGATAGTCAGGCTCCATATCTCACCTTCCACTACAGTTTCGAATGTGAGACTACCATCATTTTATAGACAATCTTGGCCAACTCATAGAAAGGAGGGATCAATGGTGGTCTCAATGCTGAGACAAGTTACTTCATACACTCGAGTACTATGTATATAAAAAAGGACGACAGTGTTCCGGCAGGACAAAAACCTGAAGCATACACAGAGATTGGCAAAGAAATGGTTCAATGACAATGAAGTAGAGGTGCTGAATTGGCCCCACAATCTCCAGACCTCAACCCAATTGAACACTTGTGGATAGAGTTAGAGTTAAAGAAAAAGCTGTATTTGTACCCAAGTGAGTCGACCCATATGTACCAACATTGGGAGCATGTAGAAGAGACCTGGGAACAGATGTCGGTCAAGACATGTTTTGTATCTGATCAAGACTATGTCCAGAAGTATTCAGGTAGTGTTCAAAACCAAAAAGGTAGATTTATAAAGTAATAAAATTTCAAATTTCAAATGTTAGGAGCATAATAGTAAAAATGCAGTTACAAGAATTTACAAAACAAGAATCTGCTAAATAGTTGCAATTCCAATTTATATATGAGATAGTCAAGATGATTGTCTATGAAATGATTGTAGACTCCCATTTGAAGCTGTAATAGATGGTGAGATATGGAGCCCAAAAGTTCAAAACATTGTTACCCTTTTGCTTGTCGGTGGATATGGGAGGGTTCTCCAGGCATGCTTTGTGACCTGTGCAGACATCACTGTACAAGGAAAGAATAGATAAGCTTTGAAAAAAACACCTACTGTGAATGGTGGTTCCCATCTTATCTATACACAGAGGTGATATAATGAAAGTAGAATTAGAAATATAGATAAGAAGGTAACTGCAGTAAAGTGACCTGTATAGATAAAGAAGTGGTACCTATTTTTTATGTTTTTTGTTTAAACATACCGGTGGATATTAAGATAAAAAATTCTTTAAGAAGTTATTAAACATAAAAACGTGATGTAAACACATTTTCTGTTGACACATTCCCTTTGAACTCTGTTCCCCTCCATAGATTGTTTTTAGGTTCAGATGATACTTGGTCTCAAATGCAGACTCCACTACAGCAGTATTTGTAGGAAATGAGGATACTGTACAAAGTTAAACCTCTCTCCTTTAATAAGCTACTTACTAGTTTTATCAATTAAACTCTGAGCTTGCTCCTCCATCCATTTTTGATAGTAATCTTTAACGTTTTCCTTGTGCTTTCTTCCACTGCAGTGAGTCTTGCGGACTGATGGCTAGATAATCAAGGAAGGTTTCAGGTATAATGTTAATAAAACAACATATAAAAAGAAACACCAACAAGCAATTTTATTTGGCGTATTATTGTTGATACATAATGTTAAATTTGCCTACACTTCACAGAACCACCACTACATAAATGTAACCTTTATTTCTTATTCAGCAAGTTGAATAAGATTATCTTATTGAATAAGAAACAAAGGTTATGTTTTGTTTCATATGGTGGTGGTTCTGTGACTCCGACAGGTGGTCTGACTGCTAACATACCCATCAATCACAACAGGGTCCTGTGCCTGTAGTTTGAATGGATTGGTGATCACGCATGTGTGCTGCAGCTCCACTCAAAGTCCACAGGACCAATGTAGCAAAGGAGCAATGTACTTGGCTGCCTCCATCAGTCCTATAGACGACATCAGTCCTATAGAGACTAGAGTTGCACCGGGTATCGAAGTATCGATACCAAATCAATATACTTTTAGACCCGGACCGATACGATACTAGGCTGCGCAGCCTAGTATCAGTTAGAGAACATGGCACGTGCTGCTCTCAGCACGCACCATGATCTCTTCACCAGCACAGTGGAGAGGGAGGGAGTCCCTCCCCTCCTCTCCACTGTGACGTGGCTGCCGCTGCCACCAATGGGGAGATAACAGGAGGAGGAGAGGGACTGTGGCCAAATTTCGATACCACCAATAAATGTAAAACACATTAATTCAAGTATAGGCACGGGTGCCAACGGCGGTATCACATACCTGGCACTTGGCCTCAATAACAATGCAGCACCTGAGGAGTTAATTGCCAAGGTTCGGCAGATTGCATTCCCTGTTATTGAGACCCGCTGCCTATACTTGAATTAATGTGCTAATATATATCTATACATATATTCAAATCACCATACTTTGTGTATAGTATGTTTTAGAATAAGATTGGGGTGTACCTGCAGCATCATCCTAAAACTTGATCGGATTCACAGAGATTTATATGTACGGTTGGGAACATGGTACCATCTCCAAAGAACTGAATTCAGTTCTAGGCCGGTATGGTTAATTATGTATATATATTTGTATCAATAAAAGAGGAGATCTGAAATAGACATTTGTCGGCTGAGAGAAATCAGGTATCAAATTGACTTCAAATTATAATTGAAGGGTATTGTCATAATAAGGCATAGTAGTGGATATATATACATAAACTCGATTATTTTGACTTTCTTAAAAATCTTGCATATCATTGATTGAATTTCAATTGTTACCAATTTTCTTATATATATTAATTAGCACTGTATTATTGTTATTTAACCCTTTCATGACCAAGGGTCATTGATGTCCCAGTGTCCAGGTCAAAATTGACAAATCTGACATGCGTCACTTTATGTGGTAATAGCTTTGGAACACTTATTTATCCAAGCCATTCTGAGATTGTTTTCTCGTGACACATTGTACTTCATGATAGTCATAAATTTGAGTCAATATATTTCACCTTTATTTATGAAAAAAATCCCCAAATTTACCAAAAATTGGGGGGAAAAAAAATATCACAATTTCAATTTATTTGCTTCTAAAACAGAAAGTGATACCTAATAAAATATTTATTACTTAACATTCCCCATATGTCTACTCCATGTTGGCATCATTTTGGAAATGTCATTTTATTTTTTTAGGACGTTAGAAGTTTAGAAGCAATTCTTACAATGTTTAAGAAAAATTTCCAAAACCCACTTTTTAAGGACCAGTTCAGGTCTGAAGTCACTGAGGGGCTTACAAAGTGGAAACCACCCCATAAATGACCTCATTGTAGAAACTACACTCCTCAAGTTACTCAAAACTGATTTTACAAACTTTTTTTTAACCCTTTAGGTGTTCCACAAGAATTAAAAGGAAAATGGAGATGAAATTTCTAAATTTCACATTTTTGGCAGATTTTCCATTTTATAATTTTTTTTTCTTTAACACATTGAGGGTTAACAGCCAAACAAAACTAAATATTTATTACCCCGATTTACAGAAAACCCCCACATGTGGTCGTAAACTGATATAAGGGCGCACGGCAGGGCGCAGAAGGAAAGGAGCGCCGTATGGTTTTTGGAAGGCAGATTTTGCTGGACTGGTTTTAGATGCCAGGTCCCATTTAAAGCCCCCCTGATGCACCCATACAGTAGAAACTCTCAAAAAGTGACCCCATTTTGGAAACTAGGGGATAAGGTGCCAGTTTTAGTGGTACTATTTTGGGGTACAAATGATATTTAATTGCTCTATATTAATTTTTTTGTGAGGCAAGGTAACTGAAAAAAGGCTGTTTGGGCACCTTTTTTTTTTTTTACAAGATTCATCTGACAGGGTAGATCATGTGCTATTTTTATAGAGCAGGTTGCTACGGACACAATGATAAACTATGTCTACTTTGTTTGTTTCAGTTTTACATAAAGCATTTTTGAAAAAGAAATTATGTTTGTGTGTGTCCATTTTCTGAACGCCGCATGTTTTTATTTTTATGCCGATCGTCTTGTGCAGGGGCTCGTTTTTTGCAGAAAGAGTTGAGGTTTTTATTGGTACCATTTTTGGGTACATAGGATTTTTTGATCATTCATTATTACACTTTATGGGGCAAGGTGACCCAAAAAAATTGACTGTTTTGGAACAGTTTTTATTCATTTATTTTTACAGCGTTCATCTGAGGGGTTAGGTCATGTGACCGTTTTATAGAGCAGATCGTTACGGACGTGGCAATACCTAATATGTATACTTTTTCTTATTTATTTACGTTTTACACAATAGCAGCATTTCTGAAAAAAAAAAAAAAGAATGATGTTTTAGCGTCTCCATAGTCTGAGAGTCATAGCTTATTTTTGGGCGATTGTCTTAAATAGGGTCTCATTTTTTGCGGTTTGATTGGTACCATTTTGTTTGATATACACCTTTTTGATTGCTTGGTGTTGCACTTTTTGCGATGTAAGGTGACAAAAATGGCTTTTTTTATGGCGTTTATCGGACGGGATCTATCATGTGATATATTTATAGAGACGGTTGTTAAGGACGCGGTGATACGCAATATGTGTATTTTTATTTTTTTATATAGGAAAAGGCAATTAATTTTTTTATTGACATTTTTATTTTAACTTTTATTATTTAAAAAAATTTTTTTTAGCAAGTCCCTCTTGAAGATCCAGTGGGGCTGATGGCTGTACTATACTTTTCAATGCTCTTCATTGCAAACTATAATACTATCAGATGTCCTGTAGGTGGCAACACCAGAATGGAGCCGCCGCCATCAAACACAGCAGGGGGACCGCACCGGGGGCAGAGGGCAGCGCTGGAAAGGGGGAGGGTACAGCTAGCATTGTGGGGGCACGATGAATGTATGGGGAAGGGAGGGGGCGGACTCCATCAGGGGCAGGCTGCATGAATATGGATGGGGGCAGGGGGAACTGCATCGGGGTTGGAGGCGCACAGGAAGGGGGCACAAGGGCACTACCCGATTTCAGGCTCTGATCTGCAGAGCGCAGATCAGTGCCTGGAAAAGTTATTTTTTCACCGCCGCGATCCAATTGGTTAGTCTGCACAGACTAACCAATCGAATCGATTGCCGGCAAGGGACCACTCTGATTGGACCTATGCCGGTATTACTGCACTGTATGCTGTCCGTGATAACAGTGCAGGGACAGAAGCTTTAATCCAAGCGTTTTGCAGCGCTTGGATTAAAGAGCTGTCTGACGTCTATACACGTGCTAGCTGCACGGGGCATGTGCAAATAGCACGTATATAGACGGATTGCAGTCAGGAAGGGGTTAATATATATTTTGATTTACTACCGCCTTCTTTTTGTCTTCTAACTTAGAGCAGATCACGAGCTCGTTTTAGCTTGGCATTTATGATAATAGATTAGAATCTCCATTACAGATTCTAATTTATTTACATAAATAATATAAACTGTTAAGGGCTCTTTCACACCTGCGTTCTTTTCTTCCGGCATAGAGTTCCGTCGTCGGGGCTCTAAGCTGGAAGAATCCTGATCAGTTTTATCCTAATGCATTCTGAATGGAGTGAAATCCGTTCAGGATGCATCAGGATGTCTTCAGTTCCGGAACGGAACGTTTTTTGGCCGGAGAAAATACCGCAGCATGCTGCGCTTTTTGCTCCGGCCAAAAATCCTGAAGACTTGCCGCAAGGCTGGATCCGGAATTAATGCCCATTGAAAGGCATTGATCCGGATCCGGCCTTAGGCTAAACGTCGTTTTGGCGCATCGCCGGATCCGACGTTTAGCTTTTTCTGAATGGTTACCATGGCTGCCGGGACGCTAAAGTCCTGGCAGCCATGGTAAAGTGTAGCGGGGGAGCAGCATACTTACCGTCCGTGCGGCTCCCGGGGCGCTCCAGAGTGACGTCAGGGCGCCCCAAGCGCATGGATCACGTGATCGCATGGCACGTCATCCATGCGCATGGGGCGCTCTGACATCATTCTGGAGCGCCCCGGGAGCCGCACGGACTGTAAGTATACCGCTCCCCGCTCCTACTATGGCAACCAGGACTTTAATAGCGTCCTGGGTGCCATAGTAACACTGAACGCATTTTGAAGACTGATCAGTCTTCAAATGCTTTCAGTACACTTGCGTTTTTCCGGATCCGGGGTGTAATTCCGGCAAGTGGAGTACACGCCGGATCCGGACAACGCAAGTGTGAAAGAGGCATAAATCGGAGACAGCATAAATATTCCGACATAATACAAGAATGGCTATTTTCACACTAGCGTTTTGGCTTTCCGTTTCTGAGATCAGTCATGGGCTCTCAAAAGCGGTCCAAAATGGATCAGTTTTGCCCTAATGCTTTCTAAATGGAAAAGGATCTGCTCAGAATGCATCAGTTTGCCTCCGTTCAGTCACCATTCCGCTCTGGAGGTGAACATCAAAACGCTACCTGCAGCTGCATGAAAGCTCGGACCTGATAATCCAGAAATATTCCGGAGTTTAGGTGTGTAAACAGCAGGGACTTAAGAAAAAGAATTGTGCACAGGGGTGGACTGTGAACTTAAAGATTTTCATACTGATAGCCAGTCCTCAGGATAGGTCATTATTATCAGATTGGCAGGGATCAGTCAATCCATACATCAAATGATCAGGAATGACTCCAGTGCCAGAAATAAAACACTGGAATTGCACATCTCTATCCACTGTGTAATGAGTAGAGCTGGTTACTGCAGTGCTGCTCCCATTTACGGTAAGTCAGTGCTGAAGTAACCAGCGAGCCCTATTACACAATGGATTGAGCTTGATAGTTTTGGAGCTGCCGCTACTTCTGTACAACTGACTGGCAGGGGTATGTGGTCTCCTGTGGATAGGCAGTCAATATAAGAATTCTGGAAAACTCATTGGACCAAATTTTGAAGACGTTTGTTCTTCAAGCCAAGAGTTGCACATAAATGTAGATAGAAAAAGCAAAAAATATTACTTAAACTAAAAAAAAAAAAAAAAAATATATATAAACTTACTGAATCATGAGTGAGGTAGGTGTCACAGTAATCGCAATAAAACCTGCACAGAATGGAAAAAAAGAAAAGAAAATTAGCATCTCATACATAGCACAGAGAAGAAAAGATTCAGCTTCCCCATCTCTGTTGGACACCCTAAGGCCCCTTTCACACGGGCGATAATTCCGCACGGGTTCAATGCGTGACGTGAACACAATGCACCCACACTGAATGCTGACCCATACATTTCAATGGGGCTGTGTACTTAAGCGATGTTTGTCATGCAGCACTTTTGCGTTGCGTGAAAAATCGCAGCAGGTTCTATATTCTGCGTTTTTCACGCAATGCAGGCCCCATAGAAATTAATGGATCTGTGTGAAAATCATAAAGCAAGTCCTTTTATCTTCATTCAGCAGGACCTGCGCTGATGTCACCACGCTCACCACGTGGTGAGCGCGATTATGTCAAAGGTCCTTTTGTAGGTCCTGAAAGAAGACGAAGACTATGCAGACTGTGCGATCAAGTGGATGAGGTGAGTTAAGTCCAGGTTCGGGCCTGGGTACCACATTCAGTTTATCACACGCGTGCAAAACGCATTGCACCCAATGTGATAAATACTAAACGCAACTCAACCAAAACTGACAAATAGCGTGCGCACTCGCGCGGGTTTGCCACAATGCACACGGGACGCATCGGAAGCAAATCCGGGACACCCGTGTGAAAGAGACCTAAGGGCCAGTTCACAGACGACTCAATTTTGGAAATGCTGCCGATTGGATGTAGACTTCAATTCTTCGTATTAAGGCCATTTTCACACCTCTGGTGTGAATTATGGCAGAGATCAGCCTGAACAGCCACGCAACAAAAGTAAAAGAGGGAAGCTCACTGAGGCTGTAATTAATGAGGGACAAACACGAATGTACAGTCAGCTGATAACCAAACAGTTAACACAATTATACGAATCAAAGGAATGATGGCTCTCAAGGTGAGATGAGACAGTCCCGACCACCTCCCGGCTGGGAAACAGCAGAGGGCTCTGGCACTCGGAGTTTCGGTAGTTCCCACTGCAGTGCATGAAAGCTATGGTAACAGCTTAGCACAGCAAGCCATGTCATTTCTGAGTTGGGAAAAACACATAATCTGCTGTGCTACTCTGTTTCCATAGCTCTCATACACCACAATAGGAGCTACTGAAACAGCAAACGACGAAGCGCTCTGGCGTTTACCAGCTGGGACTACGTCTCATTTCCTGACCAAGCCATTCTGAGAGCGTTTTTTTTTTTTTTTTTGTGGCACATTGTATGTCATGTTAATGGTAAGTTTGAGTCAATATGACTTGCATTTACTGAAAACATGGAAAAATTCACAATTTTCTAAATTAGAATTTTTGCTTTTAAGACAGATAGTGATCTCAAAATACTTAATTAACATTCACCATATGTCTACTTTATGTTGGCATCATTTTTGTTATTTTAGGGGGAAAAAGTAAATTTGGAATAATTAACTTTTCTACATATGAATTTCTCTTCTTATGGCAGATAGTTATATTTCACAAAATAATTACTTTACAATTTCCATAGGTTATGTTAGGTTTGTAAAGGTAATTTCATTTTTTAGGATGTTGGAAGGCTTAGAAATTTATAAACAATTTTTCAGCAAAATTTACAAAACTATTTTTTAAGCACCAATTCAGTGATTATGGGTCGTTTACATTATGTAAGCCCCTCAGATTACCCCATTTTAGAAACAACCCTCAAATTATTCAAAACTGATGTTACAAAACGTTGTTAACCCTTGAGGTGTCCTACAAGAATTAAAGGGCTTCTGTCACCCCACTAAACTTTTTTTTTGGTTACTTTTAATCCCTATACTGCGATTTATGCATACATACTGTAATTAATCATTTTGGTTCAGCAGATTATGTTAAAAACGTACTTTTAAAATATGCAAATTACCTTGCTACCAGCAAGTAGGGCGGCTACTTGCTGGTAGCAGCCGCATCCTCCTATCCTAAAGACGCCCCCTCCGCATGTTGATTGACAGGGCCAGCGGACGGGATCTCTCTGCTGGCCCTGTTTGCATTCAAAATCTGGCACCTGCGCCGATGACGTCACATCCACACCTGGCGCAGGCGCATTGAGGAAGGAGCGCCGAGCGAGCGTCCCCCCTCAATGCGCCTGCGCCGGGCGTAGATGTGACGTCATCGGCACAGGCGCATTGAGGATGGAGCGGCCGAGCGAGCGTCCGCCTCTCAGTGCGCCTGCGCCGACTGAAGACAGGTATGGGGCAGGCGCCAGATTTTGAATGCAAACAGGGCCAGCAGAGAGAGATCCCGTCCGCTGGCCCTGTCAATCAACATGCGGAGGGGGCGTCTTTAGGATAGGAGGATGCGGCTGCTACCAGCAAGTAGCCGCCCTACTTGCTGGTAGCAAGGTAATTTGCATAATTTTAAAAGTACGTTTTTAACAATCTGCTGAACCAAAATAATTACAGTATGTATGCATAAATCGCAGTATAGGGATTAAAAGTAACAAAAAAAAAAAATAAGTGGGGTGACAAGCCCTTTAAAGGAAAATGGGGGTGAAATGTAAAAATTTCATTTTTTTCACTTTTTTTTTGTAAATTTTTCCTTGTAACAGCAAGGGTTAAAAGCAAAATAAACATTACTCTGAATATGCAGTTTACAGAAATACCCCATATGTGGTAGTAAACTGCTATTGGGGCACATGGCAGTGGTCAGAATGAAAGGAGCGCCATATGGTTTTTGGAGGCAGATTTTGCTAGAATGGTTTTTGGGCACCATTTTGAATTTGAAGACACTGACGTAAACCCTTCAGTGGTAACCCTAAAAAAAAAAAAAAAAAAAAAAAAAAAAAAAAAGACCCCATTTTGGAAACTAAACCCCTCAAAAAATGTTTTAAGGGGTGTACTGAGCACTTTGACCCCATAAGAGTTTTACGGAATTTGGAAACACTTGGCTGCAAAAAATAGAAAGGGTTAATTTCTTCCAATAAAATGTTTGCTTTAGTCCCAAATTTTTCATTTTCACAAGGGGTAACGTGAGAAAAATCCCTGCATAATTGGTTACAAATTTTCTCCTGAACACGGCAACACCCCATATGTGGTGGTAAACTGCTGTGGGGGCACATGGCAGGAATCAAAGCAAGAAGCGGAGATTTTGATTGGTTGACAGGTGCCATTGGTTTTTATTTTTTTGAGTGATTGTCTTGTGTGGGGGTTCATTGGCACCATTTTGGGGTATATATGACTTTTTGACCACTGGATATTATGCAGTTTGTGAAGTGAGGATACAAAAAAAAAAAACACCATCTGTTCGGGGCTGGCATAGTTTATTTTTACAGCGTTCACCTGACAGTACCGTATATCATGTGATATTTTTATTGAGCAGGTTGTTACGGGCGCAGCGATAACAAAAATAAAAATAGACATATTGGGTAAGTTTTACAACAAAGCATTTTTGAATAGCATAAAATCTTGTTTTTAACGTTGCCATGTTCTGAGAACCATATTTTTTTTATTTTTCTGGCAATTGTCTTAGGTAGGGTCTCATTTTTTACAGGACGAGATGACTTGATTGGTACCATTTTGGGGTACATACGACTTTGATCACTTGATATTACTTTTTGTGAGGCAATGTGACAAAAAAAAAAGTTTGGCATAGGCATTTTTTTTAATTTTTTTTTTGAACATTCACCTGAGGGGGCATATCATGTGATATGAATGTCTTTTTGTTACTTGAATTATTTTTTTAGGTAAAACTATTTTTTTTTCTCATTCCCCTAGGGTTGTTGCGATACCAACATTTTGATTAGATTTCGATACCATAAAAAGTATGGGTCTGGATTCCACAGGCAGGGTGAAGGAATGACCAAGAGAGAAGCTGATGTCTCCTCCCCATTGCTCCGATTGTAGTAATTACCATACGGAGCAGGAGATGGTAACTGGGCCACAACGGGCGAACAGAGCGGAGCCCAGGAATAATAGTAAGTGCATGGAGATCCCTGGGCGCTGCTCTATGTAGCCTGCTACTTAAAGTCCAGACCCATGAAAGGTCCTCCTATCATTGGTGGTGCAGTGCACCCGCCCCTCCTCCGCCCCTTTCTCTTTATTGGCAGCGCGACACAGGGGGGAGGGAGAGACTGCTTCCTTCGCCCCTGTGCTGCTGAGGAACATGAGCGTGCTGACAGCAGCGCACTCATGTTATGACATGAAACTACGCAGCGACAAAAGTATTGCTTGGGTATCGAAATTTCGATACCTGCAACAACCCTAGAAAGCTCCCGTCCCGATGGGGGTCGCATAGCATTATATTGCTTTATGAGGCTATGTAACCCTTAGGCCTGTTTCACACAAGCAGATGCAGAGCGTGTCACCCACAGTGTGAATGACAGCCAAGCCCCGCACTGGACAGCAGAAACAAGGAGCATTAACATGATTGATAATGCTCCGTGCCTCTTTTTTTTGCTACAAAATCAGTGACAACTATCTCTCTGATTTTGTAGTAAAAGATCACAGAGAGGCACGGAGCATTATCAATCATGTTAATGCTCCGTGTCTCTGATGTCCAGTGCGGTGCTTTGCTGTAATTCACGCTGCAGATGACAAGCACTGCATCCGGTCGTGTGAAACAGCCCTTAGAGGTCTGGAATGTATTGGATAACACTGACAGCATTAGGTCAGTGTTATTCGATATATTCCAGAAATTTCCAACATTCAGGGGGGACAAATGGGATCCACATGCCCTGTTGGAAGTTCTGATAATACTGGACGTTCTACAGGCAGGGTTAGATTTAGGCCTTAGGGTAAGCACACTAAGGCCTCATGCACACGACCGTTGTTGGGTTCCGTGTCCATTGTTCCGTTTTCCGTGATATTCTGATATTTTTTTTTTTGGGCGATTGTCTCAGGTAGAGGCTCATTTTTTGCGGGATGAGGTGACGTTAGATTGGTACTATTTTGGTGGGCAAACGCCTTTTTGATCGCTTGCTGTTCTACTTTTTGTGATGCAAGGTGACGGCTCTACTAATTTTAATATAAAATTTATATTGCCTAGGTTAAGGCTGCACCCACTTGGTAATTTGGAAAGCACTGAGGGTGAGAGTGGGTGGTGGCCTTTTAAACTCTGTGTTCCTGCCCCTACAGAGGTCAAGGGTCAATCTCATAGTAGAGCCGTCATGGTGGACTCAAGGAAACAGAATTACCGGTAAGTCTAATTACGGTTTTTCCATTTCGTCCACCATGACGGCTCTACTATGAGAACTACCAGATTATTAAATAGGGTGGGTAACTGCTTGCAGAACCTTCTGACCGAAGGTCAAGTCCGCAGAAGCCGACACATTAATTCGGTAATGTTTGATAAAAGGCATTTATACTCGACCAGGTGGCCGCTCTACAAATTTTGTCTAAGGAGACACCTCCTCTTTCTGCCCATGAAGAAGCCATAGCTCTTGTAGAGTGAGCTTTTATTATTTGTGGGGCCGTTTAGACCCGACTTCTGATAGCAACAAATAGTAGATCTGATCCATCTTCCAATGGTGGCTCTGGATGCCTTTTTTCCCTTGTTTGGACCTGCATATTGAACGAAAAGATTATCATCCCTCCTAAATTCCTTTGTTGAATCTAGGTACTGTATGATAGTATCCCGAACATCCAGGAGTTGGAACTGATCTTGTGATGGACAGTCTTTGGGAAAGGATGGAAGAATAATATCCTGGTCTCTGTGTAAGTCCGACACCACTTTCGGGAGGAAACCCGGATCCAAAACGTAAAACTATTCTGTCTGGGAAGATAGTGAGGTATTGTTCCCTGCAGGACAGTGCCTGGATTTCGCCTAGTCGTCTGGCTTAAGTAATTGCCACTAGGAAGGCTGCTTTTAATGATAGGTGTTTGAGTGAGATATCCTGGATAGGAGAAAAAGGTGAACCTGTAAGACTTCTCAGGACCAAATTTAAATCCCACTGAGGCATCCTAGGGGTTAGGGATGGCCTCAACCTGGAGGCAGCTCTTATAAACCTCTTTATCCACCTATGAATGGCTAGGTCCGTATCATAGCAAGCCCCCAAGGCCGAGACCTGTACTTTGAGAGTACTTGGTCTGAGGCCCAGATCTAACCCTCGTTGGAGAAAGTCTAGAACTTTTTCAATATTTGGGGAAGAGTTTACCGGAGGAGTCTGGCCCAGCCAACTACAATATCTCTTCCATATTTTAAGATATATCGCAGAGGTGACTTCTTTCCTGCTAGATTTAAGGGTATTTATAACCTTCTCTGACAGCCACCTGCTTTTTAGGACCTCGCGTTCAGGATCCAGGCAGATAATTTGAACAGACCGGGATTCTGGTGAAGAATTGGGCCCTGAGAGATGATGTTCTCCTGTGGAGGGATTTTCCAGGGTTCTTCCAGAGCTAGCTCTTTTAGTACTGGGAACCAATTTCTTTTTGTCGAGTATGGGACAACCAGTATTACTGTTACTGGGTCCAACCTTATGTTCTGCAGCACTCTGGGTATTAATGGCCAAGGGGGAAAGGCGTAGGCTAGATCCCAAGTCCACCTGATTGAGAATGCATCTGTTGCCCAAGGGTTGTCCCTTGGGTTTAGGGAGCAGAAGGGATGGACCTTTGAGTTTTTCCTTGATGCAAACAGGTCTATCTCCGGGTGATCTGATAAAATACGTCCGAGTTTAGGGCCCATTCTCCAGGATCTATGGTTATCCTGCTGAGGAAATCTGCCTGTATGTTTTCTGCACCCTTTAAATGGATAGCTGTGATGGAAAGAACATTTTTTTCGGCCCAGGAAAATATTTTTTCTGCCAATTCTTTTAAGCTTGTTGATCTTGTGCCCCCATGATGTTTCAGGTATGTGACAGCTGTTATATTGTCTGAAAAGATTTTTAGGTGTTTACTGGAGACCTTGTCCTGTGACACCTTCAGCACCTCCCAGATCGCCCTCAGTTCTCTGTGATTTGATGAACATTTTGTCATGGCGCCTGACCAAGTGCCCTTGTAATTTAGCGAGCCTATTTTTGCTCCCCATCCTGTACCACTTGCATCCGTGTTTTTTTGTATCTCTGGATGTTTTTACCCAGGGTATCCCTTTTAGCAGGTTTCTCTCTTCCGTCCACCAGTTTAAATCTGATCTTATGTGATTTGGAATGGGGATTCTTTTTTCTAGGGAGCACTGTCTCTTGTCCCAATTTCTCAGGATCCACAACTGGACAAACCTGGTGTGAGCCGGAGACCAAGATACTGCTGTTATGCAGGAAGTCATCCATCATACCCAGGAGGCTCATGGCACTGCGAATGGAGCACTGAGATTGACTTTGGAATTTTTTAGTTTTGTCCATAAAGGATGTAATTTTCTCCTGAGGGAGGGATGTAACCTGGGAGACTGAATCCAGGATCACTCCCAGAAATTTCATTTTGGTTGAAGGGATTATACATGATTTTTTCAAGTTTATTACCAAACCTAGGTCTGAAAATCTGTGCATCAGATCTCTGGTAATGCTGGTTGTTTCCCGCTCTGAGGGTCCTAGGACCAGAAAATCGTCCAAGTATGGGAATATTTTTATTCCTTCTGCTCTCAGGGGGGATATCATCTCTACTACGAGTTTCGTGAATACCCTTGGGGCAGATGAGATTTTAAAGGGTAACAGGGTGAACTGGAAGTGTTTTACCTCTCCTGAGCTGTCCACTAGGGCGAATCTGAGGAATTTTTGAGATGACTTGTTTATGGGGACATGATAGTAAGCGTCCTTCAAGTCTATGGACGTCATGAAGTCTCCTGCTTTGATCAGGGGATTGATGTTAAGGATTCCATTCTGAACTTCCTGTATGTGACCACTTTGTTTAGTCCCTTTAAATTTATAATGGTGCGGAAGGTACCATCTGGTTTTTGTACCAGAAATAAACTGGAATAGTAACCCCTTCCTCTTTCCGTACTTGGACTTCTGTCACAACCCCTGAGTCTATAAGCTGCAGGACCCCTTGCCAGATTTTTTCTATAATTGTTGGGCTGTGTGAAGTTATTTTGAACTTTTTTGGAGGGGCTGAGGAAAATTCTATCCGGTAGCCATCCCGAATTATGTTTAAGGCCCATGGATTTTTGGTAATGGATTCCCACCGGGACAGAAAATTCCGCAGTCTTCCCGCCACTCTGGCGTCATTGTTTATCTGACTGCTTATTCTGGGGGTTGAGAAGGAACACTCTGCCTTTTCCCCCTTTTTGGCAACTCCACCTACCCCCCTTCCCTTTGCCCCTATAGGGTCTAGTCTGGGAATTGAAGGAACGAAAGGGCTTCTTTTTAGTTTTTTTCCAGAAAACCCCTTCTTTTGTCTGCAGCCTTTTCCAGGATGGAGTCCAGAAAAAGCTATATAGGAGCATAGCTTGGCTTTTGATGCTCTATCCCCTCCCCAGGCTTTCATCCACAATGACCTTCTAGCGGAAATGGTGAGGGCCGCATCCTTAGTGGCAAACCTCACTGACTCCGCCGAAGCATCCACCAAAAAGGCCGTGGCAGACCTGAGGAGTGGGATAGAGTTCAATATTTCTTCTCTAAGGGTTTTGTTTTTGATATGCTCTTCTAATTCGTTAAGCCAAACACACATAGATCTTGCAACCGACGTCGAGGCTATGTTGGTTTTAACCCCAAACATAGATGCCTCCCAGGATTTTTTTTTTAGGAGAGAGTCGGCCTTCCTTTCCATTGGGTCCTGTAGCTGTGAAGAGTCCTCAAATGGGAGGGAAGTCTTTTTAACGACTTTAGCTACTTGGATGTCAATTTTGGGGGTTTCGTTAAATAATTTGACGTCCGCTGGGTCAAATAACAGCCTATTTCCAAATTCTCTGGATACCCCGTCTTCTTTCGGGGTCGGTCCATTCATCTAGTATCATGTCCTTTAGGTTCTCATTCATTGGGAAGACTTAATTTTTTGGCTCTGAGTCCCCCAAACATTTCATCTAGGACGGACCTTGGTTTTTTCACCTCCTCAATCCCCATGGTTGCTCTAACAGCTCCTCCATATCTTTGGAAGAAAATAAGTATTTTTTACCATCTTCCATGATTTCACCCTCTGATAGAACGTCAAGATCAACATTCTGTCTAGAGGTGGAGGCCTCCTCGTCCATATCCTCTGAAACAGAGGAGGATGGGGCGGGTAATCTAGGTTTTTTTGCCGGAGGTGTAGGCGGGATTGATTTGAGGGAGGCCAGAGAAGACTTAATTTCGTTTTGAATAAGTGATTTGACCTCGGACAAAATGGACGGTTGCTCCTCTTTTATGAGATCATTTATGCAACCTTGGCAGAGCTTCTTTTTATAATTCTCAGGAAGCCTCTTGCTACAAGTTGCACATCTCTGAACTTTAGATCTTGTTTTAGGCTCTTTAACTCCCTATAAGAGAGGAGCAGCTAGGTATCAATAGACAAATAACAAAATAAGTCAAAAAAATGATACATCATTTGTTCTTTCCCCACAGGGGAACTCACTGTTTGAGAAGCCGAGGGGGCTTCAGATTCCATCTGGGCTGCAGAGGCGTCCGGGGCTTCAGGTGCAGACATCTGTGTGTGAATGCTCCAGGAGGAAGATCGGTGTGTGCCACTGCCTGTTTGAAACTGCCGCCTCAAATAGTCAGCACGGCGTCTGACATCATCACAGTACGCCCGATCCAAGCTCCGCCCCTTCCGCCGGAGAGCAGAGTGTAATGCTGAGGCTTCCTACCGGAGTCGGCGTGCAGCATGCTTCTGCTTTCGTGCGGTCAGCTTCCTCAATGTAGGGAAGGGGGACCGACACTGTGGGAGGGATACAGGCTCCTGCGGCAGGAACGAGATCGGCTCCATAAGTATCCCCTGCCCAGCTTTGGACCGGACCGCAGGGGAAGAGGACCAAATCCTCAGGTACTTTTAAAAATAAAAAAACTTTCTTCACCTCCATCAGGAGGGCTCTCTGTGTAGTTGACCCCGTAGGGACAGTAAACACTGAGGGTGAGAGTGGGTGGTGGCCTTTTAAACTCTGTGTTCCTGCCCCTACAAAGGTCAAGGGTCAATCTCATAGTAGAGCCGTCATGGTGGACGAAATGGAAAAACCGCAATTAGACTTACCGGTAATTCCGTTTCCTTGAATCCACCATGACGGCCCACCTTGAGATTGACCCTTGACCTCTGTAGGGGCAGGAACACATAGAGAGTTTAAGAACCCCCCACCCCTCCACCTCCTCAGTGCTTTACAATTACCCGAAAAGGTGGAACAAAAGTAAAAGGATATTAATCCATACCCTTAAACTCCTATCTATCCTAAAGTACGTAAGTATGAAAAGATATATTCGTAAGCATATATCTCCCCTTTTTATTTATTTATTTTTTTTTTTTTTTTTTTGGGAAGGGGAATAGTATGGGCCGTCATGGTGGATTCAAGGAAACGGAATTACCGGTAAGTCTAATTGCGGTTTTTCCATTTCATCCACCATGACGGCCCACCTTGAGACATAACAGATAACTAAAAGGGTGGGGATAACGCCTGTAAAACCCTCCGGCCGAAAAGAGTTTCATTCGAATCCGGAAGATTAAGACGGTAATGTTTTACAAAGGTATTGGTGCTTGACCAGGTTGCAGCCTTGCAAATCTGGTCAAGCGAGACTCCTCCTTTCTCAGCCCAAGAGGAGGCAGTGGCCCTAGTAGAGTGGGCCTTAACATTATCAGGACTGGGTATATTCTGGAACCTGTAACAATATTCAATGGTGGATCTGATCCATCTGGCTATGGAAGACCTAGCTAGTTTCTTTCCCTTATTTTTCCCCGAAAACTGAACAAGGAGATTGCCATCAACCCTAAAATCCCTGGTATAATCCAGGTACTGGATCACTGTATCCCTGACATCTAAGAGATGTAAATTAACACTAGACCCTGAAGATTCAGATCTGGGGATGGAAGGTAGAAAGATCTCCTGTTCCCGATGGAAGGGAGAGACTACTTTTGGGAGAAAACCTGGATCGAGAGTTAAACGGATGTGATCTTGGGTGATCTGGAGGTAGGGTTCCCTACAAGAAAGGGCCTGGATCTCTCCAATACGTCTTGCTGAGGTGATAGCAATTAAAAAGGCAGTTTTTAGGGAAAGGTGTTTTAAAGAGATTTCCGAGAGGGTCTCAATCTTGAAACCGCTCTAAAGAACCTCCTGATCCATCTGTGGCTAGCTAGGCTGCAGTCATAAAAGGAGCTGAGAGCAGAAACCTGGACTTTCAGGGTACTAGGTCTTAGGCCCAATTCCAAGCCGCACTGTAGAAAATCCAAGATCCTATTGATGGGAGGGGAGGAGGTGTCTGGGCGCTCCACTCCTAACCAGGAACAGTATCTCTTCCAGATCTTTAGGTAGATGGCAGACGTCACATTTTTCCTACTGGCCCTTAGGGTAGATATCACTTTTTCTGAAAGACCCCTGTTTCTTAATGTCTTGCTCTCAGGATCCAGACTGACAGTTTGAATATCCCGGGGTCTGGATGAAGTAGAGGGCCCTGGACTAGAACATCTTTCTGGAAAGGGATTTCCCATGGATCCTCCAGCGATAGCTGTTTTAGAGTGGAGAACCAACTCCTCTTCGGCCACAAAGGGGCTATTAAGATCAGAGTAGTTGGTTCCCCTAGGAGTTTCTGGATGACCCTGGGAAGAAGAGGTATTGGGGGGGAAGGCGTAGGCCAGGTTCCAATTCCAGTGTATCGATAGGGCATCGATTGCCCAGGGTCTGTCTTCCCGGTTTAGGGAGCAGAAGCATTCCACCTGCGCATTCTTTCTGGAGGCGAACAAGTGTACCTCCGGACGGCCCCATCTTTCCGAGATCTTCCGGAAGATGTCCCTGTTCAGAGACCATTCTCCTGGATCTATCGTCCTCCTGCTCAGGAAATCTGCTATCGTATTTTCGCAGCCCTTTAGGTGGATGGCGGAGAGAGATAAGACGTTCTCTTCTGCCCAGGAGAAGATTCTTCTTGCTAACACACCCAAAGGCCGTGACCTTGTCCCTCCTTGATGTCGCAGATAGGCCACCGTTGTGGTGTTGTCGGACATTACTCTTAGGTGTTGCCCTTTTAAAAAACTCTCTCCCCTTACTAACGCCTCCAGGACTGCATACAGCTCTCTGTAGTTTGAGGATTTGACTCGTATCTCGGCTGGCCAGGAGCCCTGTAGAAGATGATCTCCAATCTTTGCACCCCAGCCTCCGAGGCTTGCGTCCGTGATAACCTGAACTGCCGGATGGTTCTGCCACTGTAGGCCTCCAAGCAGTCTTCCTCTTTCTTTCCACCAGTCTAGGTCTGTTTTTACGGCCTGCGGGATCCGGAAAGTCTTGTCCAGACTTACCTGCTTCCCGTCCCAGATGCCTAGGATCCAACTCTGGATCACCCTTGTGTGGCCTTGGCACCAGGCAACCGAAGGGATGCAGGCTGTTAGGCTTCCCAGGAGACTCATGGCCTTCCGGATGGAGCAACTGCGAGACCTCTGAAATGCTCGGATCTTTTCCACTAGAGTCGTGGCCTTGTCCCGAGGGAGGAAGGTTCTTAACAGGGATGAGTCCAGCTCCACACCCAGGAACCTTATTCTCCTGGATGGGATTAGGGTGGATTTCTTTAGATTTATGATCCAGCCGAGATTGTTTAGGAATTCCGAGAATCTTTGCGTAGCTCGGAGGTTCTCGGACTCTGTTTTGCCCAGAATCAGGAAGTCGTCGAGATATGGGATGATTGTAATTCCCTCTTGACGAAGATAGGCCACCATCTCTACTACTACTTTTGTGAAGACCCTGGGGGCCGAGGAGATACCGAAGGGAAGGGCCACATATTGAAAGTGATGGATTGATCCGTCTTGACCCTTTATAGCAAATCTTAGATACCTCTGAGAGAGATGATGAATGGGGACGTGGTAGTAGGCGTCCTTTAAATCGATCGATGTCATGAACGCCCCCTTCAGGATCAGGGGAATTATGGATGGGATTGTTTCCATCCTGAACCTCCTGTATAGAATGGACTTGTTTAGGGGTTTTAAGTTTATAATGGTGCGAAAGGATTGGTCTGGCTTTTTTATTAAAAAAAGGCTGGAATAAAACCCTCTCCTTTCCTCTGGGATAGGGACCCTTTGAATCACCCCTAGGTCCAAGAGGTCTTGGACGCCCTGCCAAATTTTTGGAAGTTCTGATCTGCGCTGGTGTGAGATGCAGAATCTTCCTGGGGGGACTGATGCGAATTCTATCTTGTAGCCCTGAGAGATTACATTTAGAACCCAGGGATTTGAAGTTACCTGTTTCCAGGAAGATAGAAAACCCATCAGTCGCCCCCCTACTCTGGCGTCACTGCTGTTTGTTTGGTCTATTTTGGGGGTTGAGTATGAAGCCTCTTCCTCTCCCTCCTTTGGGATAGCTCCATCGGCCAGTTTTCCCTTTCCCCCTGTAGGATCTCTGCTGAGGCTGGAATTGACGAAAGGGCTTCTTTTTAGAATCTTTCTCCTCTGGGAACCCCTTTTTCTTGTCTGCTGCCCCCTCTAGGATTTTATCCAAAGTGGGACCGAAGACAAATTCCCCTGAGAAGGGGATGGAGCAGAGTTTAGCCTTGGAAGCCTTGTCCCCAGACCAGGCCTTCATCCATAACGCCCGCCGGGCTGCATTAGAAAGAGCCGCATCCTTGGCTGAGAAGCGGATCGACTCTGCAGAAGCATCGGCCAGAAATGCAGTGGCGGAGCGTAGAAGAGGGAGCGAGTCTCTGATCTCTTCTCTTGGGGTTTTATTTTTCAGGTGTACGTCCAACTCCCCTAGCCATATATACATTGCTCTAGCAACAGAAGTAGCAGCGATATTAGTCTTGACCCCAAACATGGCTGATTCCCAGGATTTTTTTAGGAGCCCGTCCGCCTTTCTATCCATAGGATCGTTCAACTGTGAGGAGTCTTCAAAGGGTAGAGCGGTCTTCTTTACTACCTTAGCCACTTGTAGATCCACTTTAGGGGTCTGATTGTAAAGTTTGCATTCAGTCGGATCAAAGCAGAGCCTGTTTCTGAACTCCTTAGGAACGCCTAACCTCTTCTCCGGGTCTGACCATTCTTCCATTATCATCTCCTTTATATTTTCATTAATGGGAAAAACTATAGGGGATTTAGATCTAAGGCCCCCCAAACATTTCGTCTTGTACCGTACGAGGTTTAGGGGTATCCTCGATACCCATTGTGGATCTAACTGCTCTCAGCAGCTCCTCCATTTCATCAGCGGAGAAGAAATATTTTTTATCCTCGTCCGGAATTTCCCCGTCAGACAAGGGTTCCTCATTAGGAAATTGTCTGGATGAGATGGAAGCCACTTCCACCTCCTCGCCCTTTTCTTGGAGGGGATAGGAGTACTAGCGGGGGTTGTCAGGGTGGCTAAAGAGGACTTAATTTCGTCTGCAATAAAAGATTTCATTTCAGACAGAATATCTGGTTGTTCTTCTTTCCAAATTTCCGATGTGCAAGATTTGCACAACCTTTTTTTGTAGTTCTCAGGGAGACGCTTAGAACAAGCGCAGCATTTTAGGAGTTTGGACTTTGGCTTTGACTCCTTGCTGCCCTGGAGAGGAAACAACCAGATATGCCAATTAGAATTTCAATGTCAAAAGACTGAAATATATACCCCCCCCAAAGTAAAAACTAACGATGTAATCCTCCCTGAGGAGGATCCTCTCCACGTGTTGGCCCCTGTAGGGGCAGGAAAGCACTGAGGAGGTGGAGGGGTGGGGGGTTCTTAAACTCTCTATGTGTTCCTGCCCCTACAGAGGTCAAGGGTCAATCTCAAGGTGGGCCGTCATGGTGGATGAAATGGAAAATGATGATTACACTTACCGGTAATCGGATTTTCCTGACCCCACGACAGCACCACTGAGAGATGGCTCCGCCTCCAAGGACAGGAAACCTGTAGCATAAAAAAGGTGGAGCCACTCTCCCACCTCAGTGGGTTTACAGAGTATGAGAGGGACTCCCCTTTTGGTTAATACAATATCTAAATCCTTTTTTTTTTTTTTTTTTTGCATATCACCACGTGAAATCTTAACACCAACCACCACCTTAGGGAGGGAATTAGATGGGTGCTGTCGTGGGGTCAGGAAAATCCGATTACCGGTAAGTGTAATCATCATTTTTCCCCTCCCCCACGACAGCACCACTGAGAGAGATTTCATAGAATCTAAGGGTGGGTACCAACTTCTAACACCTTTGTGCCGAAAAGGAGGTCAGATATAGAATCAAGTTGTAATCTATAGTGCCTATAAAAGGTAGATGGAGAAGCCCAGGTGGCAGCTCTACAGATCTGATCAACTGACACACTGGACCTTTCTGCCCAGGAGGTAGATACCGCTCTGGTAGAGTGAGCCTTCAAGGATAGTGGAGGAGAAACCCCAGAACAAGAGTATGCTAGAGAAATCAGCTCTCGAATCCATCTAGCGATGGTACTCTTAGAGGCAGCATTACCTCTCCTAACCCCCGCATGTAGGATCAACAAAGATGAGGACTTTCTCCAGTCCCTGGATCTTTCTAGGTACTGGATCAGGCACCTTCTTACATCTAGGAGATGCCATTTCTCTTCATCCTCATTCTTTGGATCTGGAAAAAAAACTGGGAGAACTATCTCCTGTAACCTGTTGGTCCTAGAAGGGACTTTAGGAACGAATTTTGGGTCTGGCCTTAACACTACCCTATCCTCTCGTATAGTCATAAACGGTGGATTAATGGACAGGGCCTGGATCTCACTAACTCTTCGTGCTGAAGTGAGGGCTATCAAAATCACCAGTTTCAGAGTTAGATTTTTTATGGAGCTATCCTCGATAGGCTCAAATGGATGACAAGTTAAGGCTTTCAGAACTAAATTCAGATCCCAGGGAGGAAACCTAGGCCCCCTCACTGGAACAATCCTATCTACTGCCCTGAAAAATCTGACTATCCAGGGATCCATGGCCAGACTTCTACCACTTAATCCCGAGAGGGCTGAAACTTGAACCTTTAGGGTGCTTTTCGCTAAACCTAAGGTTAATCCCTGTTGTAAAAATTCCAACACCTGTCTAGTGGAAATCCTTTCTGGCCAAACATTAATGTCGAGGCCTGAAAAGGATAAGAATTTTCTCCAAATTCTAGCATAAATCGTGTTGGTCACTTTTTTCCTGCTTTTCAGAATTGTGGAAACGAGAGCCTCTGAAAAACCTTCCCTGATTAAGTGTGCCCTTTCAATCTCCAAGCAGTGAGATGGAGGGACTCTACCTCCGGATGCATTACTGGGCCCTGCCTTAGGAGATTCGGGATCTCGGGGAGAACCCAAGGTTCCACTACCGACATGGACCTGAGGAGGGAGAACCATGCCCTCTTTGGCCAAAAGGGGGCGACCACTATCATGTCCGACCTCTCCTCTCTGATTTTCCTGAGCACTCTGGGAAGGAGCTGAAGAGGGGGAAAGGCATACCCTAGATGAAACTTCCATTCCAAAAGGAAGGCATCCACCCCAACCGGAGATTCGTAAGGGTTGAGAGAGCAAAATTTCTCCACCTGCCTGTTCTCTCTGGTGGCAAAGAGGTCTATCTCTGGGACCCCCCATAATCCTACAATTTTTGCAAATATCAAGGGATCTAGAGACCATTCTCCCTGTCTTAATCGGTGGCGACTCAGAAAGTCGGTCTGGACATTCTCCCTTCCTCTTATATGAAGAGCGGATATGTGTGTCACCTGACTTCTTATCTCCCAAAATATCAACTCTGTCTCCCTCATTAAAGATCGGGATCTCGTACCTCCCTGACGGTTCAGGTATGCCACTACCGTCCTGTTGTCTGACATGATCCTGACATGCTGGTGATGAATCTCTGGAAGGGCTGCTCTTAGGGCCAATAACACTGCTCTCAACTCCTTCCTGTTTGAAGAGAATAGTCTCTGTAACGGGGACCACCTTCCCTGCCTTAACTGATCTTGGAAGTGTGCCCCCCACCCCCATGGGCTGGCATCTGTCGTAATGACTACCGGATCTGGGTAATTCCATGGGATACCCTGATCTAAATTCTTTACCTCCAACCACCAGTTGAGGGAGATAAGAGTCCTCCTGCACAGATTCATCTGGGAGTCCAAGGTAATCTCCTTCCGTCCAGTTACCTGCAAAATATTCTCCTGCAACTGTCTTGAATGGAACTGTGCCCACTGGACCGCTGGTATACAAGCTGTCATCAAGCCTAATAGAGACATGGCTTTCCGGACCGACATTCCCGGATTTTTCTGAGCTTTCCGGGCCTCGTTCCGAATTTTCTCTATTTTCTCTACTGGAAGAAAGGTCCTCTGTCGCAGGGAATCTAGCCGCAATCCCAAAAAGGTCTGTACCGTGCTGGGTTCTAATCTGGATTTTTTCATATTGATCATCCACCCCAGATGCTCTAGAATCCGAATCACTCTCTGGACAGATTTCTGACACTTCTCTTGTGATTCTGCTATTATTAAAAAATCGTCTAGATACGGCAGGAAAAGAATATCCTCCTTGCGGATAAATGAGGCCACTTCTGCCATTACCTTGGTGAAGGTTCTTGGTGCGCTTGATAGTCCGAAAGGCATAGCCTGGAACTGTAGATGTCTGGTCCTGCCCTTTCTGACTACCGCCACCCTCAGGAATTTCTGGAAGAAAGGATGCACCGGAATATGCAGATATGCATCTTTTAGGTCTAACACTGCCATGAAACACCCTTGGAAGACTAAATGAATTGCCGATTTTATGGTCTCCATTTTGAATTTTTTTATGACTAGGGATTTGTTTAATTGTCTTAAATTTATTATAGTCCGAAATGAACCGTCCGGTTTTTTCACCAAAAACAGAGTCGAGTAAAAACCTCTCCCCCACTCCATTTCTGGTACTGGTATCAACACCTTCTTGACTATTAATTGATCTACCTCTTCTGTCAATCTTTTGGATTCTCTGGTGACCACAAATCTTTGTGGGTAATGTCTCTTGAATTGCAGTCTTAAACCTTCCATCATAATATTTGTGACCCAAATGCCTGCTACATCTTTCCAGGCAGGAAGGAAGAATCTTAATCTCCCCCCTACCTGTAGTCTGGCGTCATTTTTTGGACATCTTATCCTTCTGGGAGGAGGAGTTCCCGAACATAAAGCCCCTACCTCCTGACCCCCTGGGTCTGGTGAACTGATCCCTGTCTCCTGACTGTCCTCTTCCCTGAAATCTTGATGTATTCCGAAAGGGACGCCTGTAGGGTCTAAATTGTGAAAAAGAGGATTCCTGTGGCATCCTCTTTTTCCTATCCGCTGCTTTCTCTAGGAGAGCATCCAGCTCTGGGCCAAACAGGAATTGACCCTGACAGGGAATACCACATAAGCGCTGCTTAGAAGCCATGTCTCCTCCCCTCCAGTTCTTCAGCCATAAAGCTCTACGGCCTGAATTAGAGATGGAAGCAGACCTGGCCGATAAACGAACCGCCTCAACCGAGGCGTCGGATAAAAAATCCGCCGCCTTCTGTAAGGTGGGTAAAGAAGCTAGAATTTGTTCCCTAGGACACTTGTCCCTTAGCTGTCCTTCTAGTCTTTCAAGCCAGATGGCTAATGACCTAGCTGTGACCGTTGCGGCTATGTTGGGCCTGAAGGAAGCCGTAGATGCCTCCCATGTATTTTTAAGGCAAGAGTCTATTTTTTTATCTAATGGATCCTTCAAAAACCCCATATCTTCAAATGGTAGGGAAGATCTTCTGGACACCTTGGATATTGCCACATCTAATTTGGGCGCTTTGTCCCAGGACGTAGTGGCCTCTTCCTCAAAAGGGTATTTTCTTTTGAAATTTTTACTTATAAACGCCTTTCTGTCAGGTTTTTTCCATTCCTGATCTATTAGGGCTGAAATGCTTTTATGTAAGGGAAAACATCTCTTTTTCTTTTCCCGTAGTCCCTCAAAAACTGTATCGGCCATGGATATGTCCTCTCTGACGTCTTCCAATTCCAAAGTAGCTCTAATGGTCTTCAGGAGTTTTTCTGTATCCGTTACTGGAAACAGAAATTTTTTCTCTTTCTCGTCTTCTGATAAGGATGAATCCTCAGACTCCTCATCCCTATCCTCCTCACTATCATCTACTGACTCCACCTCTGAATCTACTCTTTCCGCTGCTTTTTTAGGTTTTTTTGAGGTTTTAAGGGACTCCTTAACCTCCGATCTAATGAGTGCTCTAATACCCTTCATAAAATTCGGGGATTCTTCTGCCAGTGTTCTGTCAATACATTCCTGGCATAGTTTTTTAGAATAAGATGAGGACAAGGGGCATCTACATAGTGCACATTCCTTATTCTTTCTCTTTGATGCGACCTTTTTAGGTGGTACCTAAGAAATGACAGCAGATACAAAGAACATCATCAGTATTTATATCAACCGTTGCCTCTTACCCCTTCAGAAGATTCTATACCGGCATCTGCTTTTCAGCGTCCACTTCTTCTGACCTCTTGTCCTCCTCCATAATATACCTAGAGGCATAGAGGTTTTTAGGAAAAATATGAAGCAGGGAACAGCACCTCTCCTTGGAGAGTTCCACATGTTCCCCGGGAGCTTTCTTGTGCCAGAAGTCACCAACCTGGTCCGGATGCTTTCTGAAAGGAAAAATGACTAGCAGCCCAGCGTTAGGAGAAATCTCTGCAGGTTCAATGGTGCCTGCCAACACTGAGAACGCTGCACCGCCTGGTCTCCCCTTTTATTTCCGGTCATCTGACCGGAACTTGTATCTGGAACGCACGTCTCACCTCTGTGACGTCATTCCGCGACTTCCGGTTCCTGCTCCGGTGCGTTCCACTGCTCCTGCGTCGGCAGTCTGCAGCACACACGTGCGCACCCGGAACTATCGCCCTCTGGCGTGTTCCATGCGAGCCGCTCGTGCGGCCCCACGCGGTCTCACTCCTTTGAGGGACCGGTGTCCTCAGCCTCTGGAATGAAGAATCGGCCCCGGACCGACCTCCATCGTCCCTAAACAGACCCGGCACCCGGTCTCAGGCTGGTAAGACCCATGACTCTCTAGGCTTTCCTAGGACTTCCAAGCCATGGGCCTCCTAGAAATAAAAACTACAAGTCTCCTGCTCCAGGGACAGGAAACCTCACTGAGGTGGGAGAGTGGCTCCACCTTTTTTATGCTACAGGTTTCCTGTCCTTGGAGGCGGAGCCATCTCTCAGTGGTGCTGTCGTGGGGGAGGGGAAAAAATTGTTTATTTAGCACAGTTTTTATTTTTTATGGTGTTCATCTGAGGGGTTAGGTCATGTGATATGTTTATAGAGCTGGTCAATACGGACGCGGCGATACCCAATATGTATACTCCCCCCCCCCTATTTTTTTTAACTTTATTTGGGGAAAATGACGTTTTTGTTTATTTTTACTTGAAACTATTGAGGGGAAAACTATTTTTTCAACTTTTTTTTTCACTTTACTTTTTGTCCCACTTTGGGACTTGAACTTTTGGGGGTATATTCCTTTACAATGCATTCAAATACTTCTGTATTGGAATGCATTGGCTGTATGAGTAATACTGTGTGTATTACTCATACAGCTTCCGGAGCCTGTGAGATCCAGGGTGCTGGATCTCACAGGCTCTTCACTGGAAGGCAGCGCAGATGCCTCAGGAAGGCATCGCGCTGCCTTCCATGCCATCGGGTCCCCCCCACAGCCCCATGGGGACCCGATGGCACCACCGCCGCCGGACCAGGTAAAAGCCGCAAACCGCAGGTCTGAATTGACCTGCGGTTTGCGGCGATCGCCAACACGGGGGTCACGGGACCCCCCCCGCGTATTTAGCCAAGGTGCCTGCTTAATGATTTGAGCAGGCACGTTGTTCCGATCACCGCCCGCCCGTGATAGTAACAACACATGACGTACCGTCATGTGTCCTTTAGGACTTGGGAAACATGCTGTACCGGTACGTCATGTGTCCCTAAGGGGTTAAGATAAATAAGTCCGCAAATCTGGAGATACGGAACAGAACACTACGGAGCGCTTCCGTGGAGTTTCGTCCCGTAAAAAGATAGAACATGTCCTATCTTTGCGGAACGGGCGGATCGCGGACCCATTAAAGTTAAGATATCCGCGATCTGCTGCCCCACGGTCGCTGTTCGTGCATTGCGGCCCGCAGCACGGCCACGGGGCACACACGTTCGTGTGCAGGAGGCCTAAGGAGAACACCGTGGCAATATGAGCGCTGCATTACTTTCAAACAAAGATTGGCAGAGATACCTTCCTGCCTCTTAAAGTACATCTACACGACATTTGTAATGCGACAATAAGTTGCAGTAATGTCGTGAAACATTTTGATGTCGCAATGAGGCTGGCTTAGCTTTTTCTTTTTAGCTTTTCTGCATAAGCATTTTTAAAAGGTATGTCTGCACAACGACATTTGTCATGTGACAAAGTGGTAACCACTACACTGCGACACATTGCCATGCGTGTCGCATGCAGAAAAGCTAAAAAGAAAAAGCTAAGCCAGCCTCACATCTGCTACTAGTTTTAATTCTTTGCATTCGATATGGTAGGATTATTTTTGACATAACACATTTGACAGAGTGAAATTCTAAATATAAATTGGCATGCTACAGATATAAAATGCCCACCACAGGTTCATTTCTGCTGTACATTTTTTTTTATGCTACATGTGAATGAGAAGTGCTAAAAACTCAATATACTTGGCTGGTACTGTATTATGCTGAAAATTTGCCGCAAAAAAATCTGCAGGTAATCAGTCCCGTGTGCACCTACCTTAAAGGGGTTATAAAACTCCTATAATGCTCCCGAAAATGCCCGAGCCCCTCGTACTGGTCATACTTCCCCCACTCCCCAGGCCACGACAGGAACAAGCCTCACTAGTGTCACTCGCGGTTTTGGAGGGGGGGGGGGGGGGGGGGGGGGTTGGTGTACAATTAGTGGCAAGCCGCGACAATGACCTGCCTCCTTATGTCACATGTGACAACACACCTAATGCAAGGGGAACAGATCAGTGGTTTGGCCTGCTTTTGGCTGCGCCCCTCCCCAATCAACAGATGTTGTGATCTGCACGGGGAGGGATATGGAAAGACACAGGTATCGGGGACCAGTTAGGACTATAGAGCAGGGATTCTGTAATGAGATTTTAGCCCTATAAGCTAAACATATGCCCATGTCTGTACTAATAACATGAATCCTAAACTGGCCTTATTAAACCTGCTTGTGGCTCTATTAGCCCAAAAAACTGGTTTTTATAACCTGTCAATCACCTACATAAGGTGCCCAAGGGGACGTCCGTTAATACAGGGTGCCCGGCCATCTGGTGCCCAGCGCCTCCTTCCCAGTCTTAAAGGAGTTCTGCACTTTCATTTAACTGATCTATCCTCTGGATAGATCATCAGCTTCTGATCGGCCGGGGTCCGACACCCAGGATCCCCACCGATCAGCTGTTTGAGAAGGCAGCGGCGCTCCGGCCTTCTCACTGTTTACCGCCGGCCCACTGATGTCACGACTAGAGTTGTTGCGATACCAAATTTTTGATTCGGTTTCGATACCATGAAAAAGTATTGCGATACTCGATACCATGCGAAAAAAATAAACAAAAAAAGCCACGTGCATTCCTCATTTTTAAAAATGGCGAATCGCGCAGTTTTTATTTTATTTTTTCTGTTCCGGCATTCACCACCTAGATTTTTTTTTTATATTTTAATAGTTTGGACTTTTCTGACGTGGCGATGTAATATGTTTATTTATATATTTTATATGTGAAATTGGGAAAAGGGGGGTGATTTATACTTCATATTTTAGTGTTTTTTTTTTTTTCACTTTTTATTTAATAACTATTTCCCCCCTTAGGGGCTAGAACCTGGGATCTTTCATCCCTTTTCCTATTCACCCTGATAGATCTCTATCAGGGTGAATAGGACTCCACACTGTCCCTGCTGCTCTGTGCTTTGTGCACACAGCATCAGGGATGTTACCATGGCAACCAGGGCTTCCTGGCTGCCATGGTAACCGATCGGAGCCCCAGGCTTACACAGCTGGGGCTCCGATCAGAAGCTGCCACTGCACCACCAATGAGGGGGAGTGGAGAGGTCCCTGTGGCCACTGCCACCAATGATTTTAATACTGGAGGGTTGAGAGGGGCCGGCGCACTGTGCCACCAATGATTTTAATGGGATGGGGGGATTGAGGGGGGGGGCACACTGCACCACCAATGATTTTACCCCTTTATACAGGAGGCGGGTACTAGCAGATCAGCGGCAGTTAACTGCCGCTGATCGCAGCTCCCTGTCAGGGGCAGGGTGCCGGCAATGCGATTCTGCTGCCGGCACCCGCCTCCTGTATGTGTTAAAGACTGACTACTGTATATGAGTCCAGACTTTCACTATTAGGCCACACAGAGCGGCGCCCAGCGATGTCTCAGCACTCACCATTAGTCCTGGGCGCCGCTCCGTTCGCCCGCAGTGCCCCATTACTGTCTCCTCTCCTGCTCCACATGCTGCTGATTACTATCGGAGCGATGGGAGGAGACATCAGCTTCACTAGTGGGCGTTCCTTCTCCCTGGCTGTAGCGCTGTCCAATCGCAGCGCAGGGAAAAGGAACGCCCACTAGTGAAGCTGATGTCTCCTCCCATCGCTCCGATAGCAATCCTATCATTGGGGGCGCAGTGCGCCCGCCCCTCCTCCGCCCCTCTCTTCTCATTGCCGCCCCTCCTCCGCCCCTCTCTTCTCATTGCCGCCCCTCCTCCACCCCCTCTCTTCTCATTGCCGCCCCTCCTCCACCCCCTCTCTTCTCATTGCCGCCCCTCCTCCACCCCCTCTCTTCTCATTGCCGCCCCTCTTCTCATTGCCGCCCCTCCTCCGCCCCTCTCTTCTCATTGCCGCCCCTCCTCCGCCCCTCTCTTCTCATTGGTGGCAGCGGCAGCAGCACAGGGGGAGGGAGGACAGCTTCCTTCTCCCCGTGCTGCTGAGAGAGAACATGAGCGCGCCGATAGCAGCGCGCTCATGTTCAGAGATACTAGACTGCGCAGAAGCGCAGCCCAGTATCGAAAAAACGGAAATCCCGGTATCGTATCGATACCGGGACAAAAGTATCGATTGGGTATCGAAATTTCGATACCCGCAACAACCCTAGTCACGACTAGTATCAACTAGCGTGGGCGCGGCTAAGCTCCATTCAAGTGAACAGAGCTTAGCCCCGCCCACACTAGTTGATACTAGTCGTGACGTCAGTGGGCCGGCGGTAAACAGTGAGAAGGTCGCAGCACTGCTGGAGCGCCGCTGCCTTCTCAAACAGCTGATCGGCGGGGGTTCTGGGTGTCGGACCCCGGCCGATCAGAAGCTGATGATCTATCCAGAGGATAGATCATCAGTTAAATTAAAGTGCCGAACCCCTTTAATCGCCACCCTCCCTGTCTACAGTGCCGCCTCCGCAATCCTCCCGTCCCTCTGCCAGATCCGGCACCTGCGCACTAGGCTCAGCCTGATGCGCCGCATTCTCCTGGCAGCGGCTTCGTTGAGCGAAGTGCGCATGCGCATCAGGCCGGGCGCATGAGCACTTCGCTCAACGAAGCCGCTGCCAGGAGAATGTGGCGCATCAGGCTGAGCCTAGTGTGCAGGCGACGGATCTGGCAGAGGGACGGACGGGAGGAGGCACTGTAGACAGGGAGGGCAGCGATTAAGACTGGGAAGGAGGCGCTGGGAACCAGACGGCCGGGCTCCCTGTATTAACGGATGTCCCCTTGGGCACCTTAGGTAGGTGATTGACAGGTTATACAAACCAGTTTTTTGGGCTAAAAGAGCCACAAGCAGGTTTAATAAGGCCAGTTTAGGATTCATGTTATTAGTACGGACATGGGCATATGTTTAGCTTATAAGGCTAAAATCTTTCAGAATCCCTTTAACAGCATAGCAACTGAGCAAGAACAAAAAATAAAAATAAAATAAAAATTACTGAAACCAGCAGCAGCATCTGTGCTTCTGTCTACCTTCTCACCCCTCCAATCCCCCTATACTTCTATGGGCAGCAGAAAACCCAACTCTTCAGTAAACTAATAGCTACTTCACATCAGGACTAATCATTTCCATGGTTCTGCTTAGTAATTGGAGCAAAGCAACAGAAATTAGGCTAGTTTTCACACTAGCACTTTTAGATGCTTGCTGGAACAGCCCGCCAGATATCTGCAATCCCACAAAGTACAGACTCGCATCCAGCCCTATTCACTATCACGCTGGCCCCAATAGTGAATAGGGGCCAGCGGGTGCCAGGTAGCAGCCGGCAGTGCCGGATCCAGACATCTCCCGCAGGCTGCTCCATGCTGGAAAAACCTGCCAACGATGTCTAACGCTAGGGTGAAACTAGCCCAACAGAAATACTACAGTGACTATAATGGGGTCCATCAGATTTACATTAGGAAAAAATATTATATGCAGAATTATTTTATCTACCATTTTTGATATAATCTGTAACAACGGAGCTCCAAATATGAACACAACTTTAGGTGTGAATTTAGGGCGAATGTTACATTTAGGAAAGAAAACTGATAAGTTAAAAAAAAAAAATTCTATATGTTTCAAAGTTTCTTTCATTTGGCTGCACTGATTTATGCACAGAATGCTTTTCATACTTTCAATAAATAGCATGGCGCCTAATCGACTTGAAGTTGTAGATACAGCTATCTTCCCTGGAACAAAAGGACTTACGTCCACAGACAATTACCCAGTAAAACGCAACAATCCTACACGGATGTCAAATAGGCAGATGGATAACTGAGCTACAATCAGCGAAGCCAGAAAGCCTATGAACCTCCATTGTATTATCCATGAGCTACAAACCCCAAACTTACTTAGGCATGGTGTTAATGGCGGAATCGTCACCTCTGTCTCGAGCGGAAGCAACCCACCGATGTTGTAGTCGAGCGGAAGTTGCGTCACACGAGGTACCTGAGCCTGTAACCTCCTTCTTAGTTAAGGGCATAAGGGTTTCTTGTATATTTTACAGTCCCACCGTATACATGAGTTGGTGTATACATGCCCAGCATCCACCGTGCCCTTTGTTAGGGTTATGAGTACGATGTACACGCCTATATGAGCATTTTGTTAACGGCAGTTGTGGGAGGAGTTAGCTACGACCTGTCGTCTTTCGCCTTGTCTAGTGACGTAATGACGTGTGGCGCTCAGGAAGCGGGGAGGCCCCGAGTGGCCAGCTTCGGAGCCGGAGACCGGGTCCTTGAGTAACGGGCCCGGGTACCGTGCTATTTTAGTCAGTGGATAATTAAAGCTTAGTAAGGCCTTGCTTTCAGAGGTCATTGATTTGAGGGCAAAGGCCATAGACCGTCGTCTTGGGGAACAACGGTTGTTTGGGTCTCGAGTCCGAGAATGGACTGTATGGAGAGCTAGATACAGGGACCGGGTGAAGCAGACCAGACTGTTTGAGAGGCACTGAGTGTCCGCCTTACCGGTAGTCTTGGGGCAGGTTGATGTCACTGATAACCTCACCCTAAAAACGGGACGCCAGGGCAAGAATCGTGTACGGTGGTGCCAGTCTGTTAAGAAGCACAGCTCGTGCACTTTGCCATGGAGGGAATGGACGTTGATCTTGATCAGGAGCTGATGCAAAAGTTCAGTTGTCTGGGAACCACCGATAAAGATGTTCTCATTTCTGAGTTCCAGCGGCTCCTCGGCTTTCAACTTAATCCTGCCGGTTGTGCGTTTTTCTTGGACATGACAAACTGGTAAGTGATAGGATACAGCGTGTGTCAGTGAGGGTCTGGTGAAGACAAGGGGGAAGGTTTCATTTATTACGATTTTCTGTGAGATCGGAGGCGCATCACTGAACAGAACAGGATTGAACCTGCCTGAGGTTCACACAGCTAAATTCTGCCACTAATTTGCCATGGAGTCAGCAGCAGGAAAAGGTTCTTTTCGGCTGCTAAATCCACAAACAAATCTCAACAATAGTTTGTCCATTGACTTTAATGTAAAAAATCCCTCCTTGTGCACAGAGTGTAAAATGGTAGAGGTTTTTAAAGTAGCTATTTTAAAAAACGCTTTAGAAGTGGCATGTTACTTTTTGGAAGTCGATTTGATTTTGGATTTCATACACTTCAATGGTGGAAGCAGAGAAACCTCCACCAAATTAAAAATCTGTCACCAAAACTACCTATTGTGAGGTAGTAATCTGCTGCTGATTTCGCTGTGTCAACTTGGCCTCACAGGTCATGGCTGTTGGCATCATCTCATGATTAGTGGTCAGTGAATCAGGACCGCCACGTTTGGGACCGTACAGAACATTATGGTGTCCAGATACCTAACCTGGACTTTGGTGCCAAAGTCCATGTTTGTTCATAATTTAAATAAAGCTTGTTGAAAGGCTGCAGCGCAGCCAATCAACAAACCTTTTTAAGGGGTTCTGCAGTTTTTTTAAACTGTTGATCTATCCTCTGGATAGATCATCAGCATCTGATCGGCGGGGGTCCGACACCCGGGACCCCAGCCGATCAGCTGTTTGAGAAGACAGCTGCGCTGGCAGTAGTGCCGCAGCCTTTTTGCTGTTTACCGCAGGCCCAGTGACATCACGACTAGTATCAATGGCCTGTGCGCAGCTAAGGCTACTTTCACACTAGCGTTGTTTGAATCCGTCGTTCAATTCCGTCACTGAAACTGCCCGCCGGATCCGGAAAAACGTGTGAAAACGGATTGCATTTGAATCCTGATCAGGATTTTGATCACAATGAAAAAATGCATTGGAAAAAACGGATCCGCCATTTATGGACCTTAACTTTTTTTTCAAATTTTTCGGGTTTAATATGCAAAAGCCGGATCCGGTTTGACGGAACACACGGCGCCGGATCCGGCGTTAATGCAAGTAAATGGGGGAAAAAAGCCGGATCCGGTGTTCAGTCAAAATGTTCCGGATTTTTGGCTGGAGGTAAGAATACAACATGCTACGGTTTTCTGAAAAGCCTGATCAGTCAAAAAGACTGAACTGAAAACATCCTGATGCATCCTGAACGGATTGCTCTCCATTCAGAATGCATGGGGATAAAACTGATCAGTTCTTTTCCAGATTTGAGCCCCTAGGACGGAACTCAGCGCCGGAAAAGAAAAACGCTAGTGTGAAAGTACCCTAAGCTCCATTCAAGTGAACAGAGCTTAGTCCCGTCCAGGCCATTGATACTAGTCGTGACGTCACTGGGCCTGCGGTAAACAGCGAGAAGGCCGTGGCACTACTGCCAGCGCCGCTTCCTTCTTAAACAGCTGATCGGCAGGGGTCCCAGGTGTCGGACCTCCGCCGATCAGATGCTGATGATCTATCCAGAGGACGTACGCCTTCTAAGAATGGTGAGGCCTGAACAAGTAGAGGCGGTAGTAGATTGAATCGCTGACAGTGCCTCCAGTTCCTTCACATTGTCTTCCACCCGATCCCCTGCCCAAAGCGCAGAGTTGGCACTGGTGGCCCACGAACATCCTTCTTCCATCTCAAACCCTTGCACATCAGTCAAGCAGTCTGAGCCCCAAGTCATGCAGCCGACACTTATGCATTTTGATTACTCTGCTGGCGGGGTTTCAGTTAGCCATCCACCTAGCCCTACCCCAGAAATTAAGAGATTGAGTGCACTGATGCCCAACCACTTGTGTTTGAGGATGTGGGAGGACCGCCACAGCGCGTCTCTGATGATGATGACAAAACACAGGTGTCAACTGCTGCGGCTTTCTGCACTGAGCAGAAGGGCAGGGATGATGAGTGGTTGGAAGATGATGTGGAGGATGATGAGGTCCTATACCTCACATGGCATCCAGGTCATCCAAGTGATGTGTGCTATTCGGAGGAAGAGGTGGTGGTCACGCAGCGCCAGCCGCAGAGCAAAAGAGGTAGCAGGGTGCAAAACCACAGCGCCCGTCCCCCAGCCAGTATGCCTGCAGCTGCCCAATGTGCCAAGGAACATAGTGCACCAAAGCCAGCGCTGAGGAGTTCCCTGGTGTGGCAGTTCTTCAGGCAGTGTGCTGACGAGAGGACATGGGTTGTTTACACGCTGTGCAGTCAGAGCCTGAAGTGGGGCATAAATGTTCTAAACCTGAGCACCACCTGCATGATTAGGCATCAAACCGCAAAGCACGAGCTGCAGTGGAGCAGACACCTGAAGAACCACGAAAGATCTTAGGCTCCTCCTGCTCCCTCTTCTGCTGCGGTCTCGGCCTCTTCCTTCCCCTCTGGAGCAACAGGGGCACCTGCTACCCTGCAAACAGAAGATGTGGCTAGGGCTGCAGCTATTGATTATTTTAGTAATCAAGTATTCTATTGATTAATCCAACGATTAATCAAGTACTCTAATAAGAAAAAAACTCATCAGCCATCCCTGTGCCATCATCAGATTCCCCTGCTATCAGTCCTCGGCACCATCAGCTCCCCCCATGCCATGTCCTTTGTGCCATCACCCACCATGCCAGTAGTACTGTGCCATCAGTCCTTGTACAATCATCCCCCATGCCATCAGTCCTCTGTACCACCATCCCCCCCATGCCATCAGTCCTGTGCCAATACCCCCCTTCCCCCCACCCCATGCCATCAGGTCTCTGACCCATCACCCACAATGCGGTTTGGCGTACATCCTACTGCTACTGAGTTTTGCTGGAGGTTTCTTGGTGGCAGCCTGTTACTCCGCTACTTCCTCCTCTTCCTTCTCTACCTCCTCCTCATCACATCAGCGCAACACCTGCACCACCAACTTCAGCACAGTCAGGGGGAAACGACAGCAGGCTGTTCTGAAACTCATATTTTTTGGGGAAAGACCCCACACTGCTCTGGAGCTGTGGGCGGGCATGGAACAACAGACCGATGAGTGGTTGGTGACGCTGAGCCTCAAGCCCGGCCTGGTGGTGTGCGACTATGGGCAAAATTTTGTAGCGGCTCTGGGCTTAGCCGTTTTGACGCACATCTCTTGCCTGGCACATGTGCTGAACTTTGGTGCATAGGTTCCTGAAAAATGTCAGAGCTGCTGCAGAGAGGGCCATCTGTGCGCACTTTCGGTGTTCTCACCCTGCTGCTGCTCGCCTGTCTGCACTGCAGCATAACTTCTGCATTCCAGCTCACTGCCTTATTATGTATGACGTACCCACAAGGTGGAACTCCACCTTGCACATGCTGGAGAGACTGTACGTGCAGCAGCAGGCGATAGTGGAGTTTCAGCTGCAGCAGGCATGGGTGAGTCGCTCTGCACCACTTTACCACCGAGTGGGCCTCCATGCGGGGCGTGTGTGCCGTGTTCTGCTTTTTCGAGTATCCATCAACATGGCCAGTGCTGTTGACGCCATCCTCAGCATTACTATCTCACTTCTATGTCAACTTAAAAAAACTCTTTGGGCAATGATGGATGAGGATGTGGACGAAGAGGGATAATTCCAACGATTATCAGGCCAGTTGTTCACAAGTGGCTCGATGGGTGGGTTCCTGCGCCAACAGCGGCCAGGTATACAAATGTCCAACCAGGGCACAGTTTTGGATTATGATGATGATGAGGATCCGCTTTTACAACAGGGTGGCACCCAGATAAGCTCGCGGGCATCACTAGAACGTGGCTGTGCGGGATACAGAGGACAAAGACAATACCCCTCCCACCGAGGATAGCTTGTCGTTGCCTCTGGGCAGCCTGGCACCAGAGGTCGCGCTACATTTTTTCCGGAAGAGTAAAAATACTCCTCTGACCGTTTTTGAGGAGTATTTTTAGCCGAGGAGGAGTACGTAATTTGCGGTAATTCATATATATAATACACAGGCCTAAATAATGTTAAGATGTTGCTATTTCTGCAAGGAAACCATTACCAGTCTCCTCTATAAGGTCTTCCATGCAGAAATAGCTAATTTTGACCTTTTTAAATTTATCTCTCAGAAGACTGAATCCCTACCTTTCTTGAAGCACCAAATCTGTCACGTAGCGATCGGAGCGGTAGGCTGTGCATAACACAATGCAATAAGAATTGATCAGGGACGTCTGGTGGTTGTGGCAGGGAGTAGTGGGTGGCTTGGTGGCAGTGGGACGAGTGCGCAGGAAGCAGTTATAGGACAGTCTCATACACAGTATAGTGCACTTGACGTCTCTGCACTGTGGCTTTCACTATAAGGTCTGAAGCACACGACTGGATCAATTTTGCAGTACGCAAATTACTGATGCGGTTCGTGTGCAATCCGCATTTTCTTGCGGACCCATTGATTTAAGTGGGTTCGCCAGAACAGGAGATGCTCTATCTTTTGCAGCATGGAGATGTGGATAGCACACGGATGTCCATATTTTGTGGATCTGCAATTTGCACATGAGATCTAATGGGGGCAAAATGGCTGTCCCTATATCTGGGACAATCTATTGCCTATTTGCCAACCCTCCTTGGTTTTTCTGGAGTCTCCCTAAAAATGTAAGCCCTCTTAGATCCCAGCTGGACACAAAACATTGCACCAATCACAAATTGTGCTTTCTAATTATGAGAAATTCATTTAATGTGCTCACCAATCATAAGTCTTCCGATAGTCACATTCACTTCATGTTCTGGATGGTCGGGCTGCGGGTCACTTTCTCCATGTGCTCACAGCGTCCTCTCCAGTGAAGAACGTGCGCCCAAACTCATAGCCCACCCCAACACATCACCGTCAGCCCCCCCCAGTCTCCATGTCAACATGCGCTGCGCCCAACTGGCCTAGCACGGACCCGATCATTTTATTCATCCGACCAGGGAAAGCATGCTCAGGCATATAGTGCCCCGGGGGGAGTCTGTTGGTATCTGGTTACTGTGGAGTTTGGGTGCACATTCTTCACTGGAGAGGACGCCGTAAGCACATGGAGGAAGTGACCCACAGCCCAAGACCGCTTACCCCGCCAGGCACCACCCGGTGAGAATCTCGCACCGCTGCAGGACTCTTCCTCCTCACTTCAGAGCAGTGTGCCGAATTGTCCGGCTGCCCGCTCAATCCGACCAATAACAAAGCTCCTTGCTATAAGGAGCTTTGTTATTGGTCATTTCAGGCACAGGCAGCATCGCTGCGCTGCCTGTGCCGCTCACGTCCAAATTAGTAAAATGTCAACCCAAGAATGTAACAGAAAAATTTGTGAAATTTATTAACCTTTCTACTTGGTAGAGCAGGGGTCTATAACAGAAAAAAAATTGTCACCCGAAAATGTAAAAGAAAAATTTGTGAATTTTTTTAACATGTCTACTAGGTATAGCAGTGGTACATCTCACCGGAAAATGTAACAAAGTAGTGAAATGACCTAAAATAAAATAAAATACGTACAAATAAAATAAATGAATTATGAGGTGGAGGTCCATATGGAGTAGGAGTTTGAGGAGGCGGTGGAGGTAGTGGTGTAGGTTGGAGGGCGGGGTAGCTAACACTGGTTTTTGGTTTTAATTTTTAAAAAAAATTAGGGTACACTCCAAAAGAGTGTTAAATATCCAAAATACAAGAATAAGCAATTGCGCTGCAATATAACAATGGCTGGTTAAGGCTGATATACATGTCTATTCTCCACAAGGTACGGACAAGTCCTGTGGGATCCATGCTTGGTTCATTTTAATGAACGTGAGCTTGTCCACATTGGCTGTGGACAGGCGGCTGCGCTTGTCTGTGATAGCGCCCCCTGCCATGCTAAACACACGATCAGATAATACACTGGCTGCAGGGCAGGCCAGCACCTCCAAGGCGTAACGGGCAAGCTCAGGCCATGTACCCAATTTGGAGACCCAGAAGTTGAAGGGGGCAGACCTGTCATTTAGTACGTGTAGGCGTGTGCACACATACTGCTCTACAATGTTGGTGAAATGCTGCCTCCTGCTAAGACGTTCCATATCAGCTGGTGGTGCTGGTTGTTGTGGCGTGCTGACAAAGCTTTTCCACATTTCGGCCATGCTAACCCTGCCTTCTGAGGTGCTGGCGGTGCCCCAGCTGCGTTGGCGACCTCTTCCTTCGCCTTGTGCTTCCACTGTGCCCCCACTGTCAGGTGGGAATGCCACCAGCAGCGCGTCTGCCAGAGTGCGCTTGTACTCGTGCATCTTCCAATCACGCTCCAGTGAGGGAATTAAGGACGGTACGTTGTCCTTGTAACGGGGATCCAGCAGCATGGCCACCCAGTAATCAGCACAAGTTAGAATGTGGGCAACTCGGCGGTCGTTGCGGAGACACTGCAGCATGTAATCGCTCATGTGTGCCAGACTGCCCAGAGGCAACGAAAAGCTGTCCACTGTGGGAGGTGTATTGTCTGTGTCCTCTGTATCCCCCCAGCCACGTACCAGTGATGGCCATGAGCTGGTCGGGGTACCACCCTGCTGTGAACATGGTTCCTCCTCCTCCATCTCATTATCCACCTCGTCATCCTCCAGAACTGTGCCCTGGCTGGACAATACTGTACCTGGCGTTTGTGGGTGCAGGAACCCACCCTTGGAGCCACTTGTGAATGACTGGCCGGAAGCCCTACGAAATGATCCCTCTTCCTCCCGTTCCACATCCTCTTCCATCATCGCCAGGAGCGTTTTTTTCAAGGAGGCATAGAAGTGGGATAGTTACCCTGAGAACGGCGTTATCGGCACTGGCCATGTTGGTGGAGTACTTGAAACAGCGCAACAAGGAACACAGGTCTCGCATGGAGGCCCACTCATTGGTGGTGAAGTGGTGCTGTTCTGCTGAGCGACTCACCCCTGCGTGCTGCAGCTGAAACTCTACTATCGCCTGCTGCTGCTCGCACAGTCCGGCCAGCATGTGCAAGGTGGAGTTCCACCTTGTGGGCACGTCGCATATTAAGCGGTGATCAGCAAGGCCGAAGTTACGCTGCAGCGCTAACAGGCGAGCAGCAGCAGGGTGAGAACGCCAAAAGCGTGCACAGACGGCCCGCACTTTGACATATCGGGGTAATTTTTAAGGAATCTCTGCACCACCAAATTCAGCACATGCTCCAGGCAAGGGATGTGGGTCAAACCGGCTAGTCCCAGAGCTGCTACGAGATTTCGCCTATTATTGCACACAACCAGGCGGGCTTGAGGCTCACTGGCACAAACCACTCATTGGTCTATTGTTCAAGGCCCGTCCACAACTCTTGTGTGGAGTGGGGTTTGTCCCCAAACAGACAAGTTTTAAAACTGCCTACTGTCGTTTTCCCCTGGCTGTGCAGAAGTTGGTGTTGAAGGTGTTACACTGACCGGATGAGGAGCCGGTAGAGGATGAGGAGGCGGAGTAGAAGGAGGAAGCAACAGGAGGCAAACTGAAGCGCCCTGCAATCCTCGGTGGTGGGAGGATATGCGCCAAACTGCTATCCGCCTCAGGCCCATCCATTACTGCATTTACCCAGTGTGCTGTTAAGGAGATATAACGTCCCTGACCGTGCTTATTGGTTCACGTATCCGTAGTGAGGTGCACCTTGCCATAGATGGCGTTGCGCAGTGCACACCTGATTTTGTCCCCCACTTGGTTGTGCAGGGAAGGGATGGCTCGCCTTGAAACGTAGTGGTGGCTGGGCACGACATACTGTGGGATAGCCACCGCCATAAGGCCTTTAAAACTATACGTCTCTACCAGAGGGAATGACAGCATTTCAAAGGCCAGTAATTTAGAAATGCTGGCATTCAGGGCTAGGGATCGCAGGTGGGTAGGGGTATACTCCTCTTCCTCTCCAGTGTTTGGGAGATGGAGAACTGAACGCTTCCGTGGGACATTGTGGAGATGCTTGGTGACCCAGGTGGTGGTGTTGCTGGCAGATCCTCTGTTTTGCGGGGTGGCAGGTGGCACTGTCACTCCAGACGTGGATGAAGAGGCCGAGACTGCAGCAGAAGAGGTAGCAGGAGGAGCCAGAGACCTTTCTTGGTTTTTGAGGTGTCTACTCCACTGCAGCTCGTGCTTAGCACTTAAATGCCTGGTCATGCAGGTTGTGCTCAGGTTGAGAATGTTTATGCCTCGCTTCAGGCTCTGATTGCACAGCGTGCAAACCACTTGTGTCTTGTCGTCAGCACATTGTCTGAAGAACTGTCACGCCAGGGAACTCCTTGGAGCTGGCTTTGGTGTGCTCGGTCCCTTGCTGCGGTGGGCAGTAGCAAGCGTACTGTCTAGGGGACGGCCGCTCCGCTTTTGCACCCTGCTCCCTCTTCTGCTGTGCTGTTGGCTCTCTTCCTCTGAACTTCATAGGTCACTCTCATGACCTTGATTCCATGTGAGGTCGAGGACCTCATCGTCCTCCACATCATCTTCCACCCAGTCTTCACCCCTGCCCTCCTTGTCACTCTGCACACTTTCGAAAGCCCCAGCAGTTGGCACCTGTTTTTCGTCATCATCTGAGACGTGCCGCGATGGTCCTCCCATGTACTCATCTTGAAACATAAGTGGTTGGGCATCGGTGCACTCAATCTCTTCCACCTGGGAAACCCTGCTAACAGAGTCATCAAAAAGCAGAAGAGACTGCTGCATGACTTTGGGCTCAGACTGCTTGTCTGATTTGCAAGAGGGTGAGGTGAAAGACTGAGGTTTTTGTCTCAAAATGGCTGTTTTGCAAATATCTGAATAGAACCACAGTATCTAAAGTGTGTATCTTACAATGACATATGCAGCAAAGGCTGCAAAATGAAGTTTTTGGCCCAAAATGGGTGTTTGTTTAATAACTGAATATGACAGCAGTATATAACCCTTGAATTTCATACGTGTTGATGCTGCAAGGGCTGTAAAAAAAAATAAAGGGTGTTTTTAAAAACCTCGAAAATTATGGCTGTATTTCTAGCTTAAATTGCACACTGACTAATCCTGGAAATGCACCAGATGTTGTATATTGCCAAAAAATAGTGTTTTTTTTTTTTTAGGGATGTTCCGATACCATTTTTTTAAGACTGAGTACGAGTACCGATACTTTTATTTAAGTACTCACCGATACCAATTACCGATACTAATTTTAACAATAAAATACACACACATGTATTTTCTGACCACTGACCAACCAAAAGGCCCAAAAACAAAACTATAACATTCCAAGGAGACGTTATACTGTATGGGGGCAGCCGCAAGGAGACGTTACACTGTATGGGGGGCAGCCGCAAGGAGACGTTACACTGTATGGGGGGCAGCCGCAAGGAGACGTTATACTGTATGGGGGGCAGCCGCAAGGAGACGTTACACTGTATGGGGGGCAGCCGCAAGGAGACGTTACACTGTATGGGGGGCAGCCGCAAGGAGACGTTACACTGTATGGGGGGCAGCCGCAAGGAGACGTTACACTGTATGGGGGGCAGCCGCAAGGAGACGTTACACTGTATGGGGGGCAGCCGCAAGGAGACGTTACACTGTATGGGGGGCAGCCGCAAGGAGACGTTACACTGTATGGGGGGCAGCCGCAAGGAGACGTTACACTGTATGGGGGGCAGCCGCAAGGAGACGTTACACTGTATGGGGGGCAGCCGCAAGGAGACGTTACACTGTATGGGGGGCAGCCGCAAGGAGACGTTACACTGTATGGGGGGCAGCCGCAAGGAGACGTTACAGTAAGGAGTCAGGACAACAATTTTTGAAGCCCCTCCCTCCTCAGTATAATAGTCTTGTGGCCATCATACAGTAATGTATATTTCTTCTTGCCCTAATGCCTGCTTTTAGAGATCAATGTGCAGCTTGCAGGCAGGAAGGGAAGGACCAGGGCCATAGAAGACAGACACAACACCTTTGGAGGGACTCGCTCCTGGCAAACACAGCTCTGCTGCAGTGAATGCAGTGGAGCAGACTGATGTAATTACAATGTATAGTTATTGCAGGGACTCAGAGAATCGTCTGAGAGTTTATTAGTTAAAAGAATCGAATGAGTCAGAGACGGTCACCGAGTCCCTGCCAGGCTTCCTGCTCTGCTACATGCACCCTGTACACACACAGCTCCACTACATGCTATGCTAATAATGCCCCCCCCCTTCCCCCGGACGGACTTAGGCTACTTTCACACTTGCGTTGTTCTTTTCCGGCATAGAGTTCCGTCACAGGGGCTCTATACCGGAAAAGAACTGATCAGGTATGTCCCCATGCATTCTGAATGAAGAGTAATCCGTTCAGGATGCATCAGGATGTCTTCAGTTCAGTTGTTTTGACTGATCAGGCAAAAGAGAAAACCGTAGCATGCTACGGTTTTATCTCCGGCTAAAAAAACTGAAGACTTGCCTGAACGCCGGATCAGGCATTTTTTCCCATAGGAATGTATTAGTGCCGGATCCGGCATTCAGAATACCGGAATGCCGGATCCGTCCTTCCGGTATGCGCATGCGCAGACTGAAAAAATAAATGCCGGATCCGTTTTTGCCGGATGACACCGGAAAGACGGATCCGGCATTTCAATGCATTTTTTCGACTGATCAGGCATTTTTAAGACTGATCAGGATCCTGATCAGTCTTACTAATGCCATCAGTTAGCATACATTTTGCCTGATCCGGCAGGCAGTTCCGGCGACGGAACTGCTTGCCGGATCTCTCTGCCGCAAGTGTGAAAGTAGCCTTACAGGGAGCTGCAGAGCAGGAAGCCTGGCAGGGACTCGGTGACACGTCTCTGACTCATTCGATTCTTTTAACTAATAAACTGTCAGACGATTCTGAGTCCCTGCACTGTGAGTCAGTGCTGGTTGCCTCTGGTTGGAGGGCGGGGAGGGGCGGGCCTAGCTTCCACTGTAGGCTCCTATTACACTGCCTGCTGCTGCCTCTGAAGCTGTTAGCTGTGCGAGGTGCAGGGGCAGGCCGCGGACGGACACAGAAGCGGCGCACAGGTATCGGCAGTGGTATCGGGGACATTTGCACGAGTACATGTACTCGTGCAAATGCCCGGTATCGGTCCCGATACCGATACTGGTATCGGTATCGGGACATCCCTAGTGTTTTTTAAAACCAGATTATTAGTGCAGTATTTTAAGCTTGGATTTGAATGTCACACAAGCTCAGATGCAGTGCTAGTGCACTGAGCTTGCATAAAATTGGCGTCGCTGCCACCCACCTAACTAACAGACGGATAAAACTTCTTTTTTTCTGTCACTGGGCTCGAGGCAGGGTAAAAAGATTGTGCACTGCCCCGACTCAACTGAATGTATATAGACCGCTGAGTTATATTGGAGTTCTGATCACAGATTCTGTCCTATTCTCTCCCTGAAATCACCAGCAGCATTCTCTCCCTACACTAGTAACAGTAGAGTTTACAGTTCGGGTTTGCTCAACCCTAGTTGCTTGGCCTTATATTCACAAAAAACATAGTAACTGGGGTGCAGTAAAATGGCAGCAGGTGCTCTGAACTGATGAGTCACAATTTGAAATATTAACTCCATTGATGAAAAATCAATGAGTTAATATTTCAAATATTAACTGCGGCTTTCAGAATTCAGTGTTTGTGTATATGCTCACACAAATACACCTACTTTCAATAATTATGTATTTCTTTGTTTATTGAACTCTTTTTGATTCGACTGCTTGCATGTTTACTTAGACTACCTGTACTTTGAACCATTTTGATCTGGTCACCTAGTTGATTTCTCCATTAAACAAACATCATTTGATTATCTTCGAACTTTTAATTGGCATTACACTCCACATTTGATGTTTGTGCTGTAGACAACATCATTATTATTGTCTGTCTTTTTGTCTTTGGTCTGCATTGTCAGTAAATGACAAATGTGTGGTGCAGTGAGATTTCTTAGGCTACTTTCACACTTGCGGCAGTGTGATCCGGCGGGCAGTTCCGTCGTCGGAACTGGCCGCAGGATCCGCCGATCTGCCGCTGACTGAAAGCATTTGTGAGACGGATCCGTCTCACAAATGCATTGAAAGGACGAATCCGTCTCTCCGCTTGTCATGCGGACAGACGGATCCGTCTTGTATCTTTTTTCACATTTTTACCGGTCTGCGCATGGTACTTGCTTTTCCTGTTTCTTCCATCTTTATGATGAAGGAAAATGTATTCTGTTCATTATGGAGAAGTATAACTGCCTTCTCACATCCTATAGTATTTTGTCCATACCTGGTGATTAAATATTTAATAAATCTTACAATGTATTTTAGAACACTTGGCACTAGGGCTGCAGCTATCGATTATTTTAGTAATCAAGTATTCTACCGATCAATCCAACGATTAATCAAGTACTCTAATGAGAAAATAATAATTAAAAGAACATTTTCTATAAAAACTCATCAGCCCCCCCTGCCATCAGTTCCCCCTCTATTCTGCTATCAGTTCCCGCTCTTTTGTGCCATCAATTCCCCTCCCTTGTGCCATCAGTTTCCCCTCCCTTGTGCCATCAGCTTCTCCCCCGGTGCCACGTAGCCTCACTCCCCCTCCTAGCCATCAGTGCCCAGCCGCAGCGCCAGTGAACTAAAATGTCCTGACGATGTGTGTACGTCTAGGATCCAGCGCTGTGTGGGCAGGCGGGTAACCACGGAGTGTGAGTAATAGCAACCTCTTCACTCTCACTCCACTCTCACATGGCACAACCTAATCATCAATGCAACAATTTGCATCAAGGATTTTTTTTGTGTTGAGTTAATCGATTAATTCGAGTAATCGTTTCAGCCCTACTTTGCACAGCAGGAAAATGCCACCCAACCATTTTTTATTTTTTTGTTGGACACCTGTCACAGGTAAAGGGGAAGGGAAAACACCAAATACACACCACAACGAATAGACAACAATCTAGGCCTTCAAAGCTAAGGAAGAGGGATGGTAATCCCTAGGCCTTTCCCTAACTCCTGCCAATATGAGCAGATCCTGATGGTGGAAATACTCATACACCGGATACCTAAAGCCCTGCTAAAACTGATGAGCTCTAGTATAGGTAGCAGGGGATGAGACAGCTGGTTCCTTCCAGAATGAAGGAACCTGTGTCTCCCCGAGGCCTATTAACAACACACACCAAATAATAAGAAACAGCGAAGGCAACAAGTACTTAGCTTAGAGATGTATAGAGAAGCAGGAAATCCAAGACAAACCAGCACTAGCAACTCCAAGCAGAAACTATCAACCGCATGTCAGTGTTAGGCGGATCTAAATAGAGCCTCATCACAGTTAACGAGCGGCACCCGAGGAGAGGTGAGATCCTGCCAAACAACAACATACATAGGAAAACAGAGAGACCTGTCAGCCTCGCGTGCAGCAAGTCTATCTATTCTTCTCACCTCTCTCACAGGAGGGACCGTTACAACACCTTTATGCAAAGCATAGCTTTTTTGAGATCATGACGACGTGAGTACAGTACAATAGACCTGCAGTCAGATAAGAGCTCTTTCCTGAATTACTGTGATGCACTGAGCTTGTGGCAGAGAAGATGCCATCAGTCTGGGAGATGCATCTGACACCTACAGTTTTTCCCAGACTGCACGCAGTCATGTGCATGAGCCCCTAATATGCCAATGGAGGTTCAAAATTGGTAACACTTCACCAAACTGTTGGATTGTTGGAAGAAGTTGCTGTTGGAGGGTGTTTTGGTACCATTCTTTATTCATTGCTGTGTTATTGGGCAAAATTGTGAGTTGGCCCACTCCCTTGGATGAGGAGCAACCCCACACATGAATGGTCTCTGGATGCTTTACTGTTGGCATGACACAGGACTGATGGTAGCGCTCACCTTTTCTTCTATGGACAAGCCTTTTTCCCTTCACCCATGATGGCACCCCATGCGACCAGGGACCTCCCATCCGGGACAGGAAACCTGAGAAGATAAAAGGTTCACACCCCCACCAAGCACCAGTTCAGGTTTCCTGTCTTCCGGATAGGAAGTTCCTGGGAAGTTCTTAGGAATGGTTCTCACCGGCAGCTGGGGGGAGGCCCAGGTTCTTATCCGGTAGGTGGCCTCCCCCAGGCGGCTGAAGGCTCTCTGGGGCTGCTGCCTTTAGTCAGTTTTTTCCCCCCCGCATTCCGGCGCCGATTCCGAGGGAGCCGCTGTGGCCGTGTTCAGGCGGCTTCCCTCTTGCTTCGGCGTCTTTGCCCGGCTTCCTGTTGGTGTCGGGGAGGCTTCTGCGCATGCGCTCGCCTCCGATGCAGCGGGGCTTAACCCGGAAGTAGGAAGAAAGCGCCGGAATAGCCTAGGCGCGTCTTTTAAAGTATAAATGTGGCGGCGGGGGGAATCCAGCCAGCTGATGTAGCACACAGTGCTGTGCTGAAGAGGCTCTTTTTCCAGTGAAAATGTCTGAGCCAGCAGATGGACGCGCCGAACCCCTGGAACCCTCGAGCCTGCCAGTCCGGTACCAGTCCTGAGGAGTGGGGATAAAGATCAGCGGTGAGGTGGATCTTTTTATTAATGGGGTTTGTTTATTTTGGTTGTTGTAGGTGGCAAAGACCCCCAAAAAAGCGGCTTCAAAGACGAAACATAAGGAGTGTGCGGGATGCAGAGTGGCCCTGGCATCCTCCTATTCTAAACCATTATGCACGCCGTGCATTGATAAATTGGTGGCGAAGGAATCTCAGTGTCTCTCCAAGAATATGAGGTCCTTAATAATATCCGAGATCAAGGCCTCCTTAAAGTCTTTAAATAAAGGCCGCCATAGGTCACCAGAAAAATCCCCGGAGGTTAGGGATTCTGATGTAGACCTCTCCGACATGGAGGAAAGAGAAGCGGGTCAGTTATTTTCTGACGACGCTACTTCGTCAGAAAATGAGGCACAGAGTTCCTATTTTTCACCTGAGGACACCCCAAACCTTCTTAAAGCAGTCAGAGCGACAATGCAACTAGAGGATGTGAAACAGGCTAAGTCAACAGCAGATCTAGCTTTTCAGGGTTTAGGCCCCAGGAAGCATAGGGTTTTTTACCATTCACGAAAACGTACAAGCATTAATTAGAAGGGAATGGAAAAATCCCGACAGAATTTTTTTTATCCCAAATTCAGTTAAAAGGAAATATCCCTTTGATGAGAAAGTAGCAGCTATTTGGGACAAGGCCCCTACAGTAGACGCCCCGGTAGCAAAGATCGCCAAGAAGTCTGCTCTACCGTTTGATGACTTAGGTAGTCTATCTGACCCTCTAGACAAAAAGGCAGATTTTTATTTAAAGAAGGTGTGGGAATTTTCCTCTGCCTGCCTGAGACCTGCTGTCGCTGCATCATGGGTTTCAAGATCACTGCATATCTGGCTGGAACAGTTAGAACAGCATCTCAGTGAAAAAAGCTAAGAGAAGAAGTTTTGGCCTCCCTTCCTACCTTTTTTAAGGCCGCCGACTTTCTAGCAGATGCCTCCACGGATATGATTAGGTTTTCAGCCAGATCATCCGCCATGTCCAATGCGGCGAGGAGAGCGATCTGGCTGAAATCCTGGAAAGCAGATCAGGGCTCGAAGGCTAGACTGTACTCCTCCATCCCTTGTGAGGGTGACAGGCTTTTTGGGTTGTCTCTGGATGACATACTTGAAAAAGCCTCAGACAAAAAGAAGGGCTTTCCGGTTTCTCAACGTCCCCCCTTTTTTCGTAGATACCAGAATAAAAAACAAAGGGGTAGACAGTATGACAGAAGGGAGAAAGATAGATTCCCTAAAAAATTAGGCGGCTTCCTTTTTAAGCCCCAGGACCAAAGGCCTAAGGATAAACAATGACGCCGAATCCCAGGTAGGGGGAAGATTATCTCTTTTTCTCCCAGCCTGGAAGACGGTAACCAAAAACTGATGGATCCTGGGAGGGATCGAAGAAAGGTTCCGGTTGGAGTTTCTGACCCGTCCCCGGGTTTCATTCATTCAGACAGACTGCCCCAAGGACCAAATCAAGAGGCAGGCTTTAGAGTCAAAGGTATTGCTTCTTCTACGAAAGGGGGTAGTAGTCCCAGTTCCACAGGCAGAGAGAGGCAAGGGATTTTACTCCCCTCTTTTTTTAGTAAAAAAATCCTATGGCTCCTTCCGAGTGATCTTAAACTTAAAGAAGCTAAATAGGTTCCTCAGATACAAGAAGTTTCTTATGGAGACCATAAGATCAACCATAGATCTCCTAGCAGGAGACTGCTGGATGGCAACTCTGGACTTAGAGGATGTATATTACCATGTGCCATTTCAGGTGTCCTCCCAAAAATTAAGGACAGCGGTCTGGGTTCAGGGAGAGTGTCTACACCTGCAGTACAAAGCCCTACCCTTTGGGGTTTCACAGGCCCCCAGAATCTATACAAAAGTGATTGCGGAGGTGGCTTCTTTTCTAAGATTGTCAGGGGTTCCGTTGCTGCCATATCTAGACTACTTCCTGTTTATTTCCCAGATCAAAGAAAAGTTAATACAGAACATCGGTGTTTCCTGCTCCCTGTTGAAAAAGCTGGGCTGGAAAATAAATTGGAAAAAGTCTTGCCTGTCACCATCTCAGACTTGTGTGTTTTTAGGCATCCTATTAGATTCCCGGGTAGAAAAAACTTTCCTCCCGTCCACCAACATAATCTCCATCAGGGAACATGTTTGGGATCTTTTCAGGTCTTACCTCTGCTCGTTCAGAAGGGAGATGGCAGTACTGGGCCACCTGACAGGCAGTGGAAATGGCGTTAAAAGCGATAGTTCCGGATATATCCCACAAGAAAGTAATTCTATACTCGGACAACTCAACAACAGTCGCATACGTCAACCATCAAGGTGGAACAAGGGTACCTTCTCTGGCAATACTCTGTCACCAGATTTTTCAGTTAGCAGAACAGAAACATCTATCCCTGTCGGCAGTTCACCTAAAAGGGAAGGAGAATGTAGTGGCCGATTTTCTGAGCCGCGTCCAGCTAAGACAGGGAGATTGTCTAAACCCAGAGGTATTCTCCCAGTTAACCCAGAAATTTGGCCTCCCCACAGTAGACCTGTTTGCCTCCAGGAAGAACAAGAAAGTGGAGAGATTCTTCTCCCTAAATCGTTTGGACAATCCAACAGCCCTAGACGGATTGGCACAGGACTGGTCTCAGGAGGAGGGTTATGCCTTCTCTCCTTTTTCCCTAATTCCGCAGGTCCTGAAGAAAGTCCAGAGGGAGAAAGCGATAATTACCCTAGTTTCCCCAGTATGGCCGAAAAGGTCCTGGTACTCCTGCCTCCTAGACTTAGCGATAGCCCCCCCATGGATTCTGCCTCCCCGGGAGGATCTATTGCATCAAGGCCCAATCCTGCATCCCAATCCAAAAATCTTGCACCTGGCAGTGTGGAGACTGAAAGGGGGATTTGGTTAGGTCGGGGTCTGTCCCAATCAGTAGTAACCACCATTCTGGGAAGTAGGAAAGCTACTACAGCTAGGAAATATAATAAGATCTGGGAGGTATTCTCCTCCTTCTTAGGAATCAATCCTGACCCCTTCTCTCCTCCAGACGTCTCAAGAGTCCTTGACTTTCTTCAAGCTGGTCTCGATAAGGGGCTTCCACCCTGAGGGTGCATGTGGCAGCTTTAGGTTACTTTTTCGATACACAGCTGGCCCTTCATCCTTGGGTTAAGAGGTTTCTTTCAGCGGCCTCCAGGATCCACCCTTCGATAAGACCTTTGTCCCCTCCTTGGGACTTAAACGCGGTCTTGACGGCCCTGTCGCAGAAACCTTTTGAACCTCTGTCAGAAATCCCCATAGATATGCTCTCCTTTAAAATGTCCTTTCTATTGGCCATTACTTCAGCTTAGAAGGATTTCATAGAGTCAAGCCTTCTCGGCTTTTCCACTGTATACCCAGATCTTAGATGACAAAGTTATTATTAGGCCTCTCCCGTCCTTCCAGCCAAAGGTGGTTACGGACTTCCACAGAAGTCAAGATGTTATTCTTCCATCCTTCTGCACAAATCCTTCCAATAATTTAGAAAGGGAATATCATTGCCTGGACGTCAGAAGATGTCTGTTAGCTTATTTGGAGTCTACCTCGGCCTGGAGGTTGGAAGAAAACCTCCTTATTCAGTTTTGGGGTAGAAATGAGGGGCGGAAAGTGTCCACGGCAGGCATTGCTAGATGGGTCAAAAGGGCCATTTCCGAAGCCTACCTAGCACAGGGTCTCTTGCCCCCTTCTGGGTTTGGAGCTCACTCCACCCGAGCGGTGGCTACGTCCTGGGCCGAGAAGGCGGATGCCTCTGTGGCTCAAATTTGCAGAGCAGCAACGTGGAGTTCTCCACACACGTTCTTAAAGCATTACAGGCTCCAACTTCACGCAGATACCGCCTTTGGTAGGAAGGTGCTTCAGGCGGTGGTCCCTCCCTAATTTCCTTATTAATAGTCTATCTCGCATGGGGTGCCGTCATGGGTGAAGGGAAAACAATATTGCTCACCGGTAATTGGTTTTCCTGATACCCATGACGACACCCCCAAAATTTTCCCTTCCCCCCCCCCCCCCAAAAAAAAAAAAAAAAGATTTATAGGTGTTATAGTTACCCTAATAGGTTTAATATGGAGTAGCCTGCTACTCCTCGACTCCCTATTGAGCAGTATCGTTCTGAAGAGATATAATGTACCGTAATGGATCTTTCTCTCTCTCTCTCTCTCTCTTTCTTTCTCTCTCTCCTTCTCCTTCTCCACCTCCGGAGTACTGTTTATTACTATCACTGGTGCTTGGTGGGGGTGTGAACCTTTTATCTTCTCAGGTTTCCTGTCCCGGATGGGAGGTCCCTGGTCGCATGGGGTGCCGTCATGGGTATCAAGAAAACCAATTACCGCTAAGCAATATTGTTTTCCAGATGCCCCAAACAATCGGAAAGAGGCTTCATCTGAGAATATGACTTTGCCCCAGTCCTCAGCAGTCTATTCACCATATTTTCTGCAGAAGATCAATCTGTCCCTGATGTTTTTTTTGGAGAGATGTGGCTTCTTTGCTGCCCTTCTTGACACCAGGCCATCTTCCAAAAGTCTTCGCCTCACTGTGCGTGCAGATGCGTTCACACCTGCCTGCTGCCATTCCTGAGCAAGCTCTGCACTGGTTGCACTCCGATCCCGCAGCTGAATCCTTTTTAGGAGACGATCCTGGCGCTTGCTGGACTTTCTTGGACGCCCTGAAGCCTTCTTAACAAGAATTGAACCTCTTTCCTGAAAATGCAGTGGAAAGGTTTTTTTGGGATTAAGTAAATTTTCATGGCAAAGAAGAACTATGCAATTCATCTGATCACTCTTCATAACATTCTGGAGTATATGCAAATTGCTATTATAAAGACTTAAGCAGCAACTTTTCCAATTTTTATGTAATTCTCAAAACTTTTGGCCATGACTGTACATGTACAGCCATTAGCGATAATCTGCCTGTGTAAAGCTGCAGCTACCTACCTGATAAACTAGCAAAACACTCATTAATCGGGTAATGGGTTCATTGGTGTGGTTACCTAAATCAATGTTTGCTGGTAGAGGTTTGTGTAGTCTTAACGGCTCTTTGCTGCTGGCAAACTGATTCTGCATGAGCGATGGCATAAGTGATTGCTTCCCCCCCCCCCCCCAAAAATGTTGCAATAACGCCTGTACAAGCATCTATGACGCTTGTTCAGGCGATTTTTATTCCCTGGAAAAAGTCTAAGGCGTACCAAACAATACAGGTCGGGTCAGGCAGGGGAAGCCGGAGGGAGATTGAAGGAGGAGGTGCTGGCTCCTGGGGGTGGCTGTAGTAAGGCGAGCAGGGCTGGCCAAGGACCCTGGCAAACATGACAGTGCCGCTGGAGAGCTAAGGAGCCGCAGACTTATGTTACTGGACTGAGAGAAGAGCTGCCCCTGAGCCTGTGACCCTTTTTACCAAAGTGCAGCATGTGAGGCTTCTTTGCCTGGTCTTTGAACAGAATCTGCAACAGAGGCTCCAAACACAGCCTCCAATACATATGTGAGCAAGTGCAGCCCTATGTATTATGTATTTTAATTACTGTAACTTTCATACTCCTCCTCGGGTAAAAATACTCCTCAAAAATGGTCAGAGGAGTATTTTTATTCTTCTGGAAAAAACGTAGTGCGAACTCTGCTTCAACCCATACTGTGGAGGAGATCGCTACATGTAAATACAGCGTTTCCCTCCACTGACGGGCAAACAATTGTCAGGAACGAACGCTTTCTCCTCAACAATCGCTTGCTACATTGGTCCGTATAAAAAGGGCTTTTACAGAGGGAAGCCACAAGTAACATTAGGAAGGAAAATTAGAGCCTGTTACTGTCCTCTCCAGCTATGTACAAATTCCATTGACCTCATTTGGGTGACATAGTTATGATTTCTTTTTATCACCCCCTTTTTCACAGTATGAGGCTGCATTCACACGTCCGTGGTGTGTTGCGGACCCGCAAATTGCGGGTCCGCAACACACCAGCCCGGCGCCCCCATAGAAATGCCTATTCATGTCCGCAAGCTGCGGACAAGAATAGGACATGCTCTATCTTTTTGCGGAGCTGCGGACCCAAAATCGGGGCCGCGCTCCGCAATTGCGGCTGCAGACAGCACACTGTGTGCTGTCCGCATCCATTCCGTCCCCATAGAGAATGAATGGGTCCGCACCCATTCTGCAAAATTGCGGAAAGGATGCGGACCCATTTTGAGGACGTGTGAATGGAGCCTGAATCTGATAAACATTTAAAGGGAATGTCATCCAAAAATGACCTTTTGTTTAAATCACGTTTTTATGTTTAACGTATTTTTAGCCCCTTTCCTATATATGACATACTACTATGTGACTTCCCGAAAATTGGCGTAGCAGTACGTCATGAGCTGTGTGCGCCTGATCAAAGCATTGGATGGCTGTGACTGACATCCGGGCCCCTGCAGTATTTGGAGATCAATGCTGACCATGGCATATAAGAGGATCACAGAGGGAGGGGGCTCCCTCTGATTCTTCATCAGCTGCACAAAGACCTTGAGGTCTGCCAGGCTGGGTCTCACAGGCACACTGTTGTGAAACTAACCGTTTCAATGTAGTACAATACAGCATGTATTGTACTACATTTGAACAGGGATCAGACCCTGAAATGTTGAAGTCCCTGTACTGGGACGAAAAATAAAAGTGAAAAAATAAGTTTACAGTAAAAAAAAAAGTGCCCCTTTCTTTATCAAGCGGTTTTTATTTTTTACATTTAAAAAAATGCAAAAAATGTAATAAAAATAAACATATTAGATAACAAGGGTCTAGATAAAAATATCACATGACTTACCCCCTCAGGTGAACACCATAAAAAAAAAAAACTGTGACAACTATTTTAAACGTGATTTTGTAGCCATATTTGGTATCGTTATGTCTGTAACAACCTGCTCTTTAAAAATAACACTTGGTCTATTCTTCCAGATGAACATTGTATAAAAAAATAATAAAAGCTGTACCAGAACAGCCATTTTTGGGTTACCCTGCATCACAAAAAGCGTTATTTTGAGCGATCAAAAATCATATGTACCCCAAAGTAGTGATGATAAACTTTACCTGTAGTTTCCAAAATGGGGTCACTTTTTGGGAGATTCTACTGTAGGGTCCATCAGGGTCTTCAAATACGACATAACAGTGAAATCTGCACTCCAAAATCCATGTGACTCCTTCCCCTTTTGTGCCCATACAGCAGTGTACGACCACAGGGGTGTCATAGAAGTCAAATTTTGAAATTTCTCCTCTATTTTCCTTTAATTGTTTTGGTACACCTAAAGGTTAATAAAGTTTGTATAATCATATTTGAATAACTTGAGGGGTGTAGTTTCTAAAATGTGGCCAGTTATGGGTGATTTCTATTACATACATACATAAGCTCCACAAAGTGACTTCAGACCTGAACTGGTCATTAAAATGTGGGTTTTGGAAATTTTCTTAAAAACGCCTTCTAACGTCCCAAAAAAAGAAAATGTCATTTACAAAATGGTCCAAACATGAAGTAGACATATTGGAAATGTAAAGTAATAACTATTTTAAGAGGTATCAATATCCATCTTAAAAACAGAAAAATAGGAATGTAAAAAATTTGGAATTTTTGGTAAATCTTGGCTTTTTATAAAAAATAAAATAAAGGTGAAATATATCGAATCAAATTTACCACTGTCATAAAGTACAATGAATAATGAGAATCTCAGAATGGCTTGGATAAAATAAAGCAAATTCACTGTAGAAACAAAGTAGGTCGTCTTGAATAAAACCGTGAATCTTTTATTTCAAATATTTAAGAAAATCCAAAATAGCACACAGCAGGACATCTCCCCACAACAGTCAATGCGTCTCGGTCTGTGCTCAGTCCTTATTCATGACAAGGACATGTTAGGATTCATTGATCCTAAGGATCCGTGCACCAAGGACTAAGGGTACTTTCATACTAGCGTTTAAGTTTTCCGGTATTGAGTTCCATCATAGGGGCTCAATACCAGAAAAAAACGCTTCAGTTTTGTCCCCGTTCATTGTCAATGAGGACAAAACGCAACTGAACAGAACTGAATGCTCCAAAATGCATTCCGTTCAGTTTAGTTGCGTTCCCAGATCGGAGAACAAACCGCAACATGTTGTATTTTGCTTTTCTGTCCTGGGAAACTGATCAAGACGTCCCCATTGACTTGCATTTGTGGTCATGACGGATCCGTTTTCTCTGCCACAATAGAGAATGGATCTGTCCCCTATTGACTTTCAGTGGAGTTATTGACGGATCCGTCTTGGCAATGTTAAAGATATGTTAAACATAATACAACCGGATTTGTTCATAACTGATGCAGTTGGTTGTATTATCAGTAACGGAAGCGCTTTTGCTGGACACTGCCGGATCCAGCAAAAATGCTAGTGTGAAAGTACCCTAATAAAGGCGGTGAGCTGATTGCAATTTTTTCTTTGTTTCACACATAATGTGACACATGTCGAATTTGCAATAAAATGGCCTGGTCAAGAAGGTGAAAATTGTCCTGGAGTAGAAGGGGACAAATAATTTTCGATGGTGTTATTTTCCATGTCAATAAATATAGTTAAACAAAAACTATAAAATCCTGGATTTTTCACACTGGCCTCTGCCACTTCTTAATCTGTACTGATCACTTTACTGCAGTTATATATTATTCTAAAGCCTACACATCATTTTGAATGCTGTGGAAATTCACTTTTCACCTTAAATCCCAGGCTGATTTATCCCTATGTCCTATGACAGCACCAGGAGAGAGGATCCGCCTCCCAGAATAGGAAACCCACAGGTATAAATTAAATGGAGCTTCTACCTCATTCAGTGGTTTCCTGTCCTGGGAGGACAACCTGCAGGTTTTTATTTTATTTTGGAAAGCTGCATGGGGAGTAGTTTCTCTCTGGGATTAAGGCTGGCTGGGCAGAGGTGTGCACCGGGTGAGTTCCCCGCTACGCACATCTTGAAGACAGAACACTGACACTGCGCGGCAGCTCCCGGCTTCACCTCATGGCGTCTGACCTCTCCAGACGCCTTGCTTCAGTGGGTGCGATCCTGTCTTCGCTTCGTGGCGTTCGGTGTCCGGCCTCCCCAGCTGACAGGCAAGTAAAGGTGAGGTTGAGCCTGGAGGAGCGCTCCTTTTCAAACAGCAGGAACAGAAGTGATGAGCGCAAGTGCCCCCGGTATATAAGAGGGGTGCTAATGATGTGATCCTAGCGTCCCAGGCTTCATTCAAGTATTTCTTCAGCCTAGTTCAAGCCTGCCTTAGGATCTTTGTGGGGTTCTTCCAGATTCAAGGCTGCAAGAGGTTTCCCAGCATGGAGAGCTCGGGGAAAAACCCAAAGGACCCAGTTACCCCTGCACCTATGGTATGAATGAGGGTATGGGTCTATTGTCAATGTAAATTGACTTTTTGGATTGTTCTTTTATCCTGGCCTTGTGTTTATCTTTTAGGGAATGATTCCTCATTCAGATAAACTTAAAAAGACGACCGCTAAAACGCACCATAAAGAATGTGGCCTCTTTAAAACAAAACTAGATCCCGCCTATACTAAACTGTTATGTAGAGCATGCATCGAAAATACCATTGCTGACTAATCCCCGGTTATGGTTAGATGCATGAAGAAAATGATTAGGGAAGACATCAATAGTACCTTACTATCTAAAAAAGAACACAGTCATCATAGACAGAGAAGTTCTAGAGAAAAGTCTGCATTAACCTTTCGAGATTATATGTCCAGTTCTGAAAAATTCCTAGAAAGCGGGAAAGCGGATACAGCTTCATCATCCTCGGATGACGAAGTTGGCGGTAGACCATTTTTTCCCATTCAGGATGTAGATCAGCTTGTTAAAGTGGTTAGAGAAACCATGAATTTTGAAGATACTAAAGAAGTCCGATCTATTCAGGACATTAGGTTTGAAGGGCTACAAACAAAAAAGAGCAAAGCTTTTTTTATCCATAAAAATATCAAGGCCATGACTATTCCACTCTCTTTTTGGTCAAAAAGCCAAATTGCGACTACAAAACAATTCTAAACCTAAATTCTCTGAAAACATATCTACAATACAGACGGTTCAAGTAGGGGTGGGCGGTATAGGCGATATGCGATATAAATTTGGGCCACGATATGGATTTTCGCTATATCGCCGGAACGCGATATGATCGCGCTCTCTGCGCGCACCATTTTCTCCTGAGCCCGCCGGCCGGCACAGTGCAGGGAGAAGGAGGGAGTCCCTCCCTCCCCACTGTGCGCGGCTGCCGCTGAACACCAATGAGGACAGAGTAGGAGGAGGAGGGGAGGGACTGTGGCCAATGAATGTGCCAGCCATATCCCACAGGGTCCCCCTCCTCCCCCCATCATTGGTGGCAGTGGGCAGTTCCGATCGGAGTCCCAGCAGTGTAATGCTGGGGCTCCGATCGGTTACCATGGCAGCCAGGACGCTACTGAAGTCCTGGCTGCGATGGTATGTTAGTGAGCAGCATTATACTCAGGTGCGCCGTGGCCGCCGGTCGCTCCTTCTTCTCATAGGTCTGTGCGGCGGATTGCTAATGCTATAAGCATTAGCAATCCGCCGCACAGACCTATGAGGAGCGACCGGCGGCCACGGCGCACGTGAGTATAATGCTGCTCACTAATATACCATCGCAGCCAGGACTTCAGTAGCGTCCTGGCTGCCATGGTAACCGATCGGAGCCCCAGCATTACTCTGCTGGGACTCCGATCGGAACTCCCCACTGCCACCAATGATGGGGGGAGGAGGGGGACCCTGTGGCCACTGCCACCAATGATTAATACTGGGGAGGGAGGGGGGGGTGGGTTTAAGTTACCATAGGGGGGAGATAAGAGGCTGGGGGGGGGAGATAAGAGGCTGGGGGGGGAAGCAGATAAGAGGCTGGGGGGGGAAGCAGATCAGAGGCTGGGGGGGGGGAAGCAGATAAGAGGCTGGGGGGGGGAAGCAGATCAGAGGCTGGGGGGGAGCAGATCAGAGGCTGGGGGGGCACATGAGATTATATTCTCCTATATCGCGCTATAAAGAATGTAACTATCCAAAAAAAAAAATAATGAGTTTTGTGGGGTGACAGAAGCCCTTTAAGGTGAAATATGGCTGTGTCCTTAAGGAGTTAAAACAATACATTTATTTTGTCTGTATGCTAAACAGCTACAGAAAAATCTGTGTTTGTATACATATGCTAATGAGAAGTTTGAACACCAGGAGACGGTGCTGAATCCTTTGAGCACTGCTTTGTAACACCCCCTCTGCTCTACACACTACCCCCTCCCTTTGATTGACAGCTAGACTTGCTGAGGGCAGAGCTGTATCCTATCTTCAATTTAACACCAAAGTGACCCACTTAGTGAGTGATGGGCGTAATAAACAATTACAACTTATTCACACACAATCTTTTAAGACTTGATTTCACCCTATTTTCCACTCACTAGCTAAATATAAAACTACGCCATCACTGAGTATCTCAGGAATGTGTCCTAAGTTCCTTTTGCCTTCCTTTTTAGCAGTCAAGGTTCTTTATATCGCACTGTATGTACCTAATATTGCTGAATCTCTCCTTTAGCATTTATCTGATGGCATTTGTCTTCTCTGGTCCTCATGGTTGCGTCCCAGAGAAATATGGTGGTCTCTGAATCCATTTGTGCACTTTATTTTATGTTTCGCATGGTCTTGGAAATGGAATTGGAGATATATTTTTCATACAATGTCTTGGTTGCTATGTATGATTGTTGTGTTCTTTTTCTATTCAATAAAAATGGATTCAGCACTAAATATAAAACTAAACTTTTATTCCATCATGTTAATAGAATCTTGCATATGATATGGAATTTTTGTTTAAAATACCGCAGTACGGTTCACAGTATAGTCAGCATGTTGAATAGAAGAGTACCGTATTTTTCGCCCTATAAGACGCACCGGCCCATAAGACGCACCTAGGTTTTTGGGGAGGAAAATAAGAAAAAATATATTTTTAACCAAAAGGTGTGCTTTTGGTGGGTTTGGAACTAATGGTGGTCTGTGGATGACGGACACTGTTATGGGGGGATCTGTGGATGACGGACACTGTTATGGGGTGATCTGTGGATGACGGACACTGTTATGGGGGGATCTGTGGATGACGGACACTGTTATGGGGGGATCTGTGGATGACGGACACTGTTATGGGGGGGGGATCTGTGGATGACGGACTCTGTTATGGGGGGATCTGTGGATGACAAACACTGTTATGGGGGGACCTGTGGATGACTGACTCTGTTATGGGGGGGATCTGTGGATGACTGACACTGTTATGGGGGATCTGTGGATGACGGACACTGTTATGGGGGGATCTGTGGGTGACGAACACTGTTATGGGGGGATCTGTGGGTGACGGACACTGTTATGGGGGGATCTGTGGGTGACGGACACTGTTATGGGGGGATCTGTGGGTGACGGACACTGTTATGGGGGGATCTGTGGGTGACGGACACTGTTATGGGGGGATCTGTGGATGACGGACACTGTTATGGGGGGATCTGTGGGTGACGGACACTGTTATGGGGGGATCTGTGGGTGACGGACACTGTTATGGGGGGATCTGTGGGTGACGGACACTGTTATGGGGGGATCTGTGGGTGACGGACACTTATGGGGGGATCTGTGGATGACGGACACTGTTGAGGGGGGATCTGTGGATGACGGACACTGTTAGAGGGGGGATCTGTGGATGGCACTGTTATATATGTGCCATCCACAGACCCCCAGCCCATAACTGTGCCATCCACAGATGTCCCCCATAAAAATGTCATCCACAGATCCCCCCCCCCCCCCGCCGCTCCAGTATACAAATATAAAATGTCTTATTCAATTAAAAGTTGTTACACATGCCCCCCAACTCCTAATAGTACCGTACATCCTAACCGCTTCAGTACAATGCAGGCAGGCAGGCCAGGCGGCACAGGCACGTGACATCAGGGAGTTACGCTGCCGCCCGCCTGCCTGCATTCTACTGAAGCGGTTAGGATGTAAGGTACTATGAGGAGTGAGGGGGCATGTTTAATAACTATTAATTGAATAAGATATTTTATATTAGTATACCGGCGGGGCGGGGCTATAGTACACGGACTGCACCGCCCTGCCGCTATTGCCGGCCCCCAGCTCCTCCTCCCTGTCCCTCCCCCCGCTCTCGCATACATCACAGCCAGCGATGTAAAAATGCCAGCATTCGCCCCATAACACACAGGGGCATTTCCCCCCCCATTTTGGGGGGAGAAAAAGTGCGTCTTATGGGGCGAAAAATACGGTATATGCCTATAATCTCAGCAGTGACATTTTGCATCTCTCTTGGTTAATTATATTGGTGTATTGGGCGCATACACCAGCACTATCCACTAGATTATAGTCAGCATGCTTTTGCATCCATGCCTAACTGCGCTCCCACTGCATTTTCTAAAACCAACTAAACACTTCCACCCAACATGTTTCGCGGGAACACCGGCGTCTTCAGGGAAATCGGGCAGTGTCATAGCCAGGGAGAAGGTAAGCTTTTTTTTTCTCCCTGGCTGTGACGCGCTCCGCTGTGATTTGACCTCTGCACAGCCAGGGAGAAGGAGACACCCATTGAGAAACCCTGGCGTCTTCTCCTCCCTTTACCGATGCTCAGGATTAACATACTGAGCGGTAAAACTGCAGGGGGGCACAGCGGGGTGTAAGAGCGATATTTGTAAAAAAAAAGCAGGCAGGGTGGCAGCATCAGCGGGGGTTACCTGCAATGAAAGATATTTATTTAATTCAACTAAAAGAAAACCATGAAAGGTCCTCTTTAAGAAGGCTGCACATGCTCAATTTTGTCTTACAACTACATCCTGAGCTGTGATAGGGAGAGAGCTCCAGCAGAATTTACACGCCCCCTGAGCTGCAGCATAAAAGACACGCCCCTTGAGCTGTCAGCTTGATATAAATCTAGCAGAGCAATGAATGGGGAGATCTCTGGATCCATGTGCAGTACAGGGCTGGTTTTAGCTTTGTTAGAAAGAGGTTGTCATGTACTATATGATGTCTGATTTTAATTTTTTACATTATTCATGGGATAACCCCTTTAACATATCTTGGACCATATGTATATTTAGCCAATTGAGTATATTACTGGATGTACTAACAGCCCTGGCACCACCGATATCTACTCCTTTCTATTATTTTGTATATACAGAGCTAAAATCTGCCTGTGACACAGATTTTCTCGATGAAGAGCAAACTCTTTCTTTGGGAAATCAGTTTTTAAACAGACTAAAAAAAATCATGGTTTGCCAGTGGCATATTGTGCCTTCTAATTATGGTCTGATGCTGGCAAATAATGATTTTTGATGGGGATGAGCGATGGCATTAGCAATGCATGTAATATCAGTCGTCCCCTCCAGTAACGAGCAGGCGATTTATCCTTCCCGACAATCATCAGCCTCATCTGCTGGTCTAATACAACCTTAATGGCTAATCCGCTGCGTGAAAGATAGCCAAGCCCTGTTCTGGACAGCAGGGCACGGAGCATTAACTTTATTGATAATGCTCCGTGCCTCTCTGATCTTTTTACTACAAAATCACAGTGAGATAGAAACATAGAATGTGTTCTGGCCCATCTAGTCTGCCCAATATACTGAATACTATGAATAGCCCCTGGCCCTATCTTATATGAAGGATGGCCTCATGCCTATCCCATGCATGCTTAAACTCCTTCACTGTATTTGCAGCTACCACTTCTGCAGGTAGGCTATTCCATGCATCCACTACTTTGCCCCTCTAATTTAAAACTATGTCCTCTTGTAGCAGTTTTTCTTCTTTTAAATATTCTCTCCTCTTTTACCTTGTTGATTCCCTTTATGTATTTAAAAGTTTCTATCATATCCCCTCTGTCTCGTCTTTCTTCCAAGCTATACATGTTAAGGTCCTTTAATCTTTCCTGGTAAGTTTTATCCTGCAATCCATGTACCAGTTTAGTAGCTCTTCTCTGAACTCTCTCCAAAGTATTACTATCCTTCTGGAGATATGGTCTCCAGTACTGAGCACAATGCTCCAAATGAGGTCTCACTAGTGCTCTGTAGAGCGGCATGAGCACCTCCCTCTTTCTACTGGTAATGCCTCTCCCTATACACCCAAGCATTCTGCTAGCATTCCCTGCTGCTCTATGACATTGTCTGCCTACCTTTAAGTCTTCTGAAATAATGACCCCTAAATCCCTTTCCTCAGATACTGAGGTTAGGACTGTATCACAGATTTTATATACTGCTCTTGGGTTTTTACACCCCAGGTGCATTATCTTGCACTTATCAACATTACCTTTTAGTTGCCAGATTTTTTGACCATTCCTCTAGTTTTCCTAAATCATTTTCCATTTGATGTATCCCTCCAGGAACATCAACTTTGTGTCATCTGCAAAAAGACACCCCTTACCATCGAGGCCTTCTGCAATTTCGCTGATAAAGATATTAAGCAATATATGTCCCCGAACAGATCCCTGAAATACCCCACTGGTAACAAGACCATGGTCTGAATATACTCCATTGACTACAACCCTCTGTTGTCTGTCCCTCAGCCACTGCCTAATCCATTCAACAATATGGGAGTACAAGCACAAAGACTGCAATTTATTGATAAGCCTTCTATGTGGGACAGTATCAAAAGCCTTACTAAAGTCTAGATAAGCGATGTCTATTGCACCTCCGCCATCTATTATTTTAATCACCCAATCAAAAAAAATCAATAAGATTAGTTTGACATGATCTCCCTGAAGTAAACCCATGCTGTTTTTCATTTTTCAATCCACAGGATTTTAGATGTTCCACAATCCTCTCCTTAAGTATGGTTTTCATTAATTTCCCCACTATTGATGTCGGGCTTACTGGTCTATAGTTGCCAGATTCCTCCCTACTACCTTTCTTGTGAATGGGCACAACATTTGCTAATTTCCAATCTTCTGGGACGTCTCCCGTTACCAGTGATTTGTTAAATAAATCTGTTAATGGTTTTGCTAGTTCGCCGCTAAGCTCTTTTAATAGCTTTGGGTGTATCCCATCAGGCCCCTGTGACTTATTTGTATTAATTTTAGACAACTGACTTAGACCCTCTTCCTCTGTAAAGACACATGCATCAAAATATTCATTAGTCTTCCTAACTGAGGTCCTTTTCCTTCATTTTACTTTGTAAAAACTGAACAGAAGTATTCATTGAGGCAGTCAGCTAGTTCTTTATCTTCTTCCATATGCCTTCCTTCTTTTGTTTTTAAAGGGAACCTGTCACCTGGATTTTGGGTATAGAGCTGAGGACATGTGTTGCTAGGTGGCAGCTAGCACATCCGCAATACCCAGTCCCCATAGCTCTCTGTGCTTTTATTGTGTAAAAAAAACCCAGATTTGATACATATGCAAATTACCCTGTGATGAGTCCTGTATGTGAGATGAGTTTTTTTTACACAATAAAAGCACACAGAACTATGGGGACTGGATATTGCGGATGTGCTAGCGGCCATCTAGCAGCCCATGTCCTTAACTCTATACACAAAATCCCGGTGACAGGTTTCCTTTAATTTGGTAATTCCTTGTTTTAGTTTCCTTTTTTTCATTTATGTATCTGAAGAATGTCTTATCGCTTTTTTTTTCACTGACTGAGCTAATTTCTCTTCTGCCTATGCTTTAGAAGCTCTTATAACTTACTTGGCCTCTCTGCCTAATCTTATAAATTTGCCTGTCATCCTCGTTTTTTTTTATTGTTTTTTGTATAATTACTAAATGCTATATTTTTGTTTTTAAAGGGAGTCTGTCACCTACATAACATGTTTTAAACTGATGATATAGCTCTGTGGGAGGCAGATCCATAACACTGATGGTACCCATGTTTAGTTTTTCAGAGCCTCCAAAGTACCTAAAATGAAGTTTTAAAAATATGCAAATTATCTATCGCAAGTGCCCAGGGGCGGAGAGTGTGCTGCAAGTGCCCAGTGCTCCCCGCCTTACTTGCTCCTGACTCCTCCCCTCTGTATCGTCCGGCCAGCCCTGTATCCTTGCGGCGTAATTCTCATCTCCATTCATAATCTAGTGCTTGTTCGCTTCACCGCCGGGTCCGGGCATGCGCAGTACATTGCCCACTGTGGGCAGAGGCATACTGATATGCCATGCGCATGGGCCAGTTACGTACACTGGCGGTAAAGCGCACAGGCTCTGGATTATGAATGGAGATGAAAATGACCCAGCAAGGATACAGGGCTGGCCGGACGATACAGAGGGGAGGAGTCAGGAGCAAGTAAGGCGGGGAGCACTGGTCACTTGCAGCACACTCTCCTCCCCTGGGCACTTGCGATAGGTAATTTAGATATTTTTAAAACTTTATTTTAGGTACTTTGGAGGCTCTGAAAAACTAAACATGGGTACCATCAGTGTTATGGATCTGCCTGCCACAGAGCTATATCATCAGTTTAAAACATGTTATGTAGGTGACAGACTCCCTTTACTGATTTTGGCCACTTCTGCTGAGTACCACAGTAGTCTCTTTTATTTATTTTTTTGCTTTTACTGACAAGCCTAATGCAATTATCTGTTTCCTTCAATAGTGCCACTTTTAAGTAGTCCCATTTCTCCTGGACTCCATTGAAAGTGTTCCAATCTGATAGGGACTCGTTTACCACTAATCTAATTTTAGAAAAGTCAGTTTTTCTAAAATCTAAAACTTTTTTGTTTTTGTGTAGTGTGACTCAGTCACTGTACTTATAATAAACCACACTGACTGGTGATCACTAGATCCCAAGCTTTCCCCTACAGTAATATCAGATACCAAATTCCCATTTGTGAATACTAAATCTAAAATGGCCTTCTTCCGGGTTGGCTCCTCAACTACTTGCTGTAGAGATAATCCCAGTAGGGACTTTAGAATATCTGTACTCCTGGCAGAACTAGCCATTTTGGTTTTCCAGTTTACATCAGGAAGATTAAAGTCTCCCATAATGATAACTAGGTGGTCTATATATATCACACCTACATAAGTTACCTTATGATTATCAAGCTGCAAGGTAACCCAAACTGGCTCTAAATTGGTCTCGCTAACTTGTATTAAATTAGATTTTATGCTATCTTTCACATGCAGGGCCACCCCTCCCCCTTTCTTGCCTTCTCTGTCTTTCCTATATAGAAATACTGACAGTGCCCATCACGACCTTTGTGGTCTGGCGAGCTGGTGGACGTGAGGCGCAAATCACAACCGGATTAGACAAGTACGGGTTTATTGAGAGACAATGCGTTTCAGGGTGCGCATGACCCCTTTATCAAGTCTTTGCCAGAGATGAGTTAGATATGGCTGAAGCGCTGTGGCTTTGCTATTATACTTCATCAGGCAATGCTGTTGCGGTGGTGAGGCTGGTGTAGCTGGGGTAATCTGACCCGGCTACTGCACGTGTTGCGTGCTTACACGTGCAGTAGCCGGGTCAGAATACCCCAGCTACACCAGCCTCACCACCGCAACAGCATTGCCTGACGAAGTATAATAGCAAAGCCACAGCGCTTCAGCCATATCTAATTCATCTCTGGCAAAGACTTGATAAAGGGGGCATGCGCACCCCGAAACGCGTTGTCTTTCAATAAACCCGTACTTGTCTAATCCGGTTGTGATTTGCGCCTCACGTCCACCAGCTCGCCAGACCACAAAGGTCGTGACTGGCACTGTCAGTATTTCTAGCAATTAACGAAGTGGCGACTTGGCCCTCGCCCTTGGTTCTTTTGGACATGGCAGCTCCAACCTGATACCTAGCTAATCCAGCGGACCTTCATCACGGTTGCACCCAATCGGTGCAACCCAAACAGGTGAGCAGCACATATTCACCTTAAATTGAAGAACGCTGTTTCATCTTTACCTATTTACCCTATGAGCGCCTTTCTCATCCTGTGGCCACATATTTCCTATATAGAGAGAACCCTGGTATTGTTATATCCCAGTCATTACTCCCATTGAACCATGTCTCAGTAACAGCCACTAAATCTATATTTTGATTTGCTTTCGTCACCATAAAGAAGTATTTCGATACTCAATACCGCGCAAAAAAAAAAACACCAAAAAAGCCGCCTGCATTTAGCGTTTTATGAAACCTTCAGCCCATAATAGAACAGTCCTATCCTATATTTTGGGGTGACAAGGTGACTAAAAAATGGCGAATCTCATGGTTTTTATTTATTTATTTCTGTTACGGCGCTCACCGCATAGGAGATATTTTTAAATAATTTAATAGTTTGGACTTTTCGGACGCAGAGCTATGTAATATGTTTATTTGTTGTTTATATATTTCAGATGTAAAATTGGAAAAGGGGGGATTTAAACGTAATATTTTAGGGTACTTTCACACTAGCTTTTTTAATTTCCGGCATAGAGTTCCGTCACAGGGGCTCTATACCGGAAAAGAACTGATCAGGTATATCCCCATGCATTCTGAATGGAGAGTAATCCGTTCAGGATGCATCAGGATGTCTTCAGTTCAGTCATTTTGACTGATCAGGCAAAAGAGAAAACCGTAGTATGCTACGGTTTTATCTCCGGCAAAAAAAACGGAAGACTTACCTGAATACCGGATCCGGCATTTTTCCCCATAGGAATGTATTAGTGCCGGATCCGGCATTCAAAATACCGGAATGCCAGATCCGTCCTTCCGGTCTGCGCATGCACAGACCGGTAAAAAGATACAAGACGGATCCGTCTGTCCGAATGACAATCGTAGAGATGGATTCGTTCTTGCAATGCATTTGTGAGATAGATCCGCATCCGGATGCGTCTCACAAATGCTTTCAGTCACATCCAGATCGGCAGATCTGATGGGCAGTTCCAAATACGGAACTGCCCGCCGGATCACACTGCCGCAAGTGTGAAAGTAGCCTTAGTGTTTTTTTTACTATTAGCCCCCGTAGAGGCTGGAACCCTTGTCCTATTCACCCTTAGGCCCCTTTCACACGGGCGAGATTTCTGCGCGGGTGCAATGCTTGAGGTGAACGCATTGCACCCGCACTGAATCTGGGCCCATTCACTTCTATGGGGCTGTGCGTATGAGCGGTGATTTTCACGCATCACTTGTTTGTTGCATTAAAATCTCAGAATGCTCTATGCTGTGCGATTTTCACGCAACGCAGGCCCCATAGAAGTTAATGGGGCAGTGTGAAAATCGCAAGCATCCGCAAGCAAGTGCGGATGCGGTGCGATTTTCACGCATGGTTGCTAGGATGAAAGTCTATTCACTGTATTATTTTCCCTTATAACATGGTTATAAGGGAAAATAATAGCATTCTTTAATGCAGAATGCTTAGTACAAGGTCAATTGAGGGTTAAAAAATAAATAAAATATTAACTCCCCTCCTCCAATTGATCGTGTAGCTGACGGTCTCCTGTTCTTTCTTCAGGACCTGTGGTGACATCACTGTGCTCATCACATGATACATCACCATGGTAATGGACCATGTGATGAGCTCAGTGATGTCACCACAGGTCCTGACAGGTCCTGAAGAAAGAACAGGAGACCGGCAGCTACGCGATCAATTGGAGGAGGTGAGTTAATTTTTTATTTATTTTTTAACCCTCATTGGCACTGCGCCAACAATGTTTATTATACTGGGGTGTTGGGGGGGGCGCACTGCACCACCAATGAAGATAACTGACCTGTTAATACAAATACAGGAGGCGGGTGCCGGAATCAAATAGCCGGCACCCGACCTCTATGACAGGGAGCTGCGATCCGCTGCAGTTAACCCCTCAGATGCCGCTCCCTGTCATAGAGGTCGGGTGACGGCTATTTGATTCCGGAACCCGCCTCCCTGTATTTGTATTAACAGGTCAGTTATCTTCATTGGTGGCGCAGTGGCCACAGCCCCTCCTCTCCTCCTTCTGTCTCTTTCCTTATTGGCGGCTGCAGCAGCACAGGGGGGGAGGGAGAGACTACTTCTCCTCTGCGCTGATGAGAAGAACATCGGAGGTGGGGTAGAGAACTATCATCTCCTGTGCCCCGCCGCTGTATTCAACGGCAGAGCTGCGGTGGCGGGTCTAGTCGCAAATGGCGCCATTTGTAAATTCTAAGTCGCATTGGCGACCATTTTGGTAGCCATCTGGAGCCCTGCAAGACTCTGAGCTTGTAATTTCTTAACCTATGTGCTACTGGCATCTTCCGGCATTGTTCCGGGGGCAGTCGGACTGCTGGATTATCACTCTTTTGCCCCCCTTTCCTAGTTTAAATGCCCCTTAGCAAATATTTTGAACTGTAAACTGAGGACATTCGTTCCCTTGAGAGAAAGATGCAAACCATCTTTCTTGTACATTTCTTTTCTATTCCAACGAGAGCTAACATGAGACACAAAGCTAAACCCTTGGTTCAGACACCATTCACTAAGCCATACATTGAATTCCTTAATGCGCATCTTCATGCTGAAGGTTCTGCACAGGCAAAACTGCAGAGAATGAAACAGTCGATGCAACCTCCCGTATATAATTTCCAAGTGTGTGAAAAGCTTCCTTCACCTCATTGTAAGCCAGATCATTTGTCCCAAGATAGACAATAACATCCACCTCCCTTTCCTGCTTTGCTTGCCTAACAATATTAAGGATCCGTCGTCTATCCCTGCTAGCGGTAGCACCAGGGAGACATCTCGCAACACCATTTTCCTCAAACTTCACACCTCTTATGATAGAATCGCCCACCAACAGCTGCTTATTATCAAACCTCACCTAATCCTTTTTGTCTTTGGCTGCAGTCTTGCATACTTTAGGCATGGGAGATGATTGTTCCTCACCCACTGTGCCTGAGCCATCCTCCATGTTGCTCTTGCTCTCTGAAAGTGCTGCAAATGAATTATGGAGAGCCACAGACTGTGGGATATGTCTTTTATAAACAACTCTCAGTCTACCAGAACCTGCAGTAACCCATCTTCCATTTCTAGGGGGCCTCTGTGGCAGTGGCATTGCAACATTCCCAGCCTGAGTTTAACAGTTAATTTACAAATCTCATATTTCAAAAATGCAATTTCCTGCTGCATTATGGAGAGCTGTCTACAGATCAGACAGCATCCAAACCTCCGAAGAGTGGAACCTGAAATAAAAGCACAACAATTCCTTCACAGAACCAGGTCTGCCATTTTAAAGAGGGGAAAGATTTTAATCAAACAAATCTTACATTTTTATAGATTGTATCCACCTCCAGATTACCGCCGGAGTATCTCCTAAATATCTCGGATGCACTTATAAATGCTGCACTTGAGAATGCAGCAAGCTCTGTGAAAGTTGTCACTGTAATTTTGTAGCAAAAAGGTCACAGATAGGCACGGAGCTTTATCATTCATGTTAATGCTCTGTCTCTCTGCAGTCCGGAATGGGGCTTGTTTTTTTTTTAATTATTAACGGTCACTAGGACCACGCGTATTTTTGCAACTCCTCTGACTAATAATATAAAACTCAATTTTATTATATTTCTTTTAAAACCAACATAATGCTTGGGAACATAAAGTGGGGAGATTAAAACTTTCAGGAGTGACAGTCGCACTATCAGTGGCCAAAGATTCTGTGTACAGCTTTTGTCATCAGACTTGCCTACATATTTTTATAAATCAGTGATGTAGAGTCTCTAAATTTGAGACGCACATATAACACCCTGTCTAACTCCTGTCTAAAACCTAACTACCTGAATCCCCAATGGGGCTTGGCTCTCTTTCACGCAGCGGATTACCCTCGCTGGATCCGCTCATGTGAAAGAGCCCTTACTCTGCCTATACCTTTTCTTTAGTGACCATTACCCTTTACGGTCATTGAGGTGACCTTTCTGCTTTGACTTGATATTTTTTAGATTCCTTTTTTATTTATTTTTATTTCCATTTTTACAGCACCTCTAAGCCATGTGGGGTTTAATTTTAGCAGTTTATACTTTTTAACTACAGCAATAAATTTTGCAGTATAATTACATAATGCAGATGTAAAGCTCTCCCATTTATCCTCTGTACTATTATGTGACAATAGACACTCCCAGTCTATGTGCTGAAATGCTGCCCTCAATTCAGTGTTTTTGCTCTTCCAGCCACAGTATGTTACATGAATGAACTTTGTAGATAATTTATCTTATATTTAATTTTTTTTTATATAATCTTTAAATACATGCAAATTGTACTAAATATTTTATTGCTTTTTGTTTTTTTAGGAATCTACAGGCAGCCATTGGGGCATATTATGATTTTGAAAGCCCTAATGTCAACATCCCATGCATGTCATTTGTAGAAGATGTAACTATCGGGGAAGGAGAATCTGTACCTCCCAATACCCAATTCACAAAAACTTGGAGAGTGCAGAACACAGGTAATATAATAATTGAAACAGGAAATCTGGTGTGGTACCTACTACTGTACATGCTATCCTCATTGAGCACAGCATGGCACACTTATTTTAGCTATATATGCTAAATCACATTAAATTTGTTTCACTATCGTATTTTTGAACTGTGAGCCTAACCAGCTGTTGATTGACACATTTATCCTTAAGTGCTGCAACTAATTAGGGGTTCGTTTTTGCCACTTGACATTTAGCTAAAATTGGTGTGCCTGTCACTACTACATGCTGCCTTCAGAGAGTAGGCAACAGATTCTCTTTAACCACCTCCCGTCCGCCTGTTGACTATAAACGTCCGGGAGATGGATCTCTATATCTCAATGAACGTTTCTGAACGTCCATTCAGAGATGGCGGCTGCACGCTAATCGTGAAGCTGCCGAGCGGGTTTCCCGCTGTCATTGACAGCAGGGCAACCCAGAGAGAAGGCAGGGACAGTTCCCAGGTGTCCCTGCCTTGTGAGAGCTGTGTATACAGCGATATAGAGAGTGCTCTTCCTGTCCTGGCCCAGCGGCCATGTGACCGCCGGGGCCGGGAGAGTGTAGGAGCTGACGGGTCTTCTACAGACCTCGATCAGCCCTGCATTGAGGCTGTACAGCCTCTCCGTGGGGTGTATTTCCCCTGTAACTGGGGCTACTATGTCAGCCCCAATTACAAAAGAAAGATGTGAAGTTAAATGTCCCCCAGAGGTCTTGTATGACCTTATGGGGGACGCAAAGCGTAAAATAAAAAAAAGGTTTCACATATAAAAATAAATAAATAAATAAATCCCCAACTAAGGAATTAAAAAACGAATGTTAAAAATAGAAAAAAATAAAATCGACATATTTGGTATTGTTGCTTTAGTGATGGTCGGCTCTCTATATATATCACATGATCCTCCCACTCCGATAAACACCATAAAAAATTAAAATAGTGTCATAAAAAGCCATTTTTGTCACCTTACATCACAAAAAGTGCAACACCAAGTGATCAAAAAGGCGTATGTCCCACAAAATGGTACCAATAAAAGTCACCTCATCCCGCAAAAAATAAGCCCCCATATAAGAAAATCGCTCAAAAAATAAAAAAACTATAGCTCTCAGAACATGGAGACATTAAAACATATTTTTCTTTCTTTCAAAAATGCTATTATTGTGTAAAACTTTAATAAATAAGAAAAAGTATACATATTAGGTATCGCCACGTCCCTAACGATCTGCTCTATAAAACTGTCACATGACCTAACCCCTGAGGTGAACGCTGTAAAAATAAATACATAAAAACTGTGCTAAAACAGCCAATTTCCAGGACGTCCCTCCATGACAGAACCCACTGGAGGATGTCCTATTGGATATCTGTAGGGACAGGAAGCGTGAAAAGGTTAAAAGGCCCCTCCCCTCCCACCAGTGTTCTTCCTGTCCCTACGGGGATAGGAGCTGTGAGAAGGGATCTCTGCTACTTGTAGGGATCAGTACTAGGCCAGGCTGGTCGGGGGGCTCATGCCTCTCCTCTTCAGCCTCCGTTTGCGGTAGGGGTGCACCGAAATTCCGGCAGCCGAAAATATCGGCCGAAAATGCACCTAATCCACTTCGGCCGATATTATTACATATCGGCCGAAAATATGGGGTGTGGGATTTGTCACCCACCATCTGCGGGCGGGCGGTTTACTTTGTCACTGCATCTTTATTTTACCTTACAATCGTGAGGCTCCAGTAACTAACAACTCTGCAGGCAGAGCGGAGGCCGGTGTAACGTCACTTACTCACGTGACGCGCCTGCTCCGCCTCCTTCATTCATAAAGTGGGCGGAGCAGGTTCGTCACGTGAGTAAGTGACGTTACGCCGCCCTCCGCTCTGCCTGCAGAGTTGTTACTGGAGCGTCACGATTGTAAGGTAAAATAAAGATGCAGTGAGTGATGCTGTGAGCAGCAGGGCCGGGGCTGTAATGGGTAGGGGGATCGGTCTATGGCACTGCTATGGGGAGGGGGGATCTGTGCACTGTTATGGGGAAAGGGATCTGTGCACTGTTATGCCCATAACAGTGCACATATCCCCTTTCCATAACAGTGCACAGATCCCCCTCTCCATAACAGCGCCACCCACAGATCCCCCTCTCCATAACAGCGCCACCCACAGATCCCCCTCTCCATAACAGCGCCACCCACAGATCCCCCTCTCCATAACAGCGCCACCCACAGATCCCCCTCTCCATAACAGCGCCACCCACAGATCCCCCTCTCCATAACAGCGCCACCCACAGATCCCCCTCTCCATAACAGCGCCACCCACAGATCCCCCTCTCCATAACAGCGCCACCCACAGATCCCCCTCTCCATAACAGCGCCACCCACAGATCCCCCTCTCCATAACAGCGCCACCCACAGATCCCCCTCTCCATAACAGCGCCACCCACAGATCCCCCTCTCCATAACAGCGCCACCCACAGATCCCCCTCTCCATAACAGCGCCACCCACAGATCCCCCTCTCCATAGCAGCGCCACCCACAGATCCCCCTCTCCATAACAGCGCCACCCACAGATGAATTTCATTCATGAAAAAGAATTAATAAAATCATTAAAAAAAAAAGTATTTTAAAAGTATTTGGGCAAAAAGGCAGTTTCGGTTTTCGGTCAAGGGCATCCTGAATTTTCGGTTTCGGACCAGAATTTTCATTTCGGTGCACCCCTAGTTTGCGGCCTAAAGCCAGCACCCCTCCGGGAAGGGGTCCCCTAGCTTTCCGGGTACCTTTTTTTCTGACGCCGCGGTACCAGGACGCTGTTGCGGCTTCTCCGATGGAGCTCTGCGCACAGCAGCGGCTCCGTCCTCCTCCGATGATGCGTTCCACGTCACTTCCTGTGCGACCCGGAAGTGACGTGGCCAGGATACCGGCGCGCATTCAGGCTGGAGCCTCAGCCGGAGGCTTCGCATGAGGGGTCGACTCCTCTTAGGATGAGTCCCCCGGAAGAGGAGGCGGATCCGGCAGCGATGAGGGATGGGCCAGTAAGGTAAGATCCTTTAAAAAACGCTGTGATGTGTGCTCCAGGCAGGTACATCATGGAGGCCCAAGGGTTGAGCAGGCTAGATGCGGTAGCTGACCCCCTCATCCAGACTACTGTAAGTAGTATCCGGCTGGTTAGGTCAATAAATCCTTTAGACCAGTTTTTATATCTCCTTCTCCCCCTATTAAGGTGGAAAAGGAGACGGGACACAAACCACATGGAGACTCCAGGAAAAAAGCTAGGAAATGTGCTACGTGCATTAAAAAGCTTTCTGAGTCGTATAAGAAGGCCCTCTGCACGGATTGCTTGGCAAAAATCCTGAAGGAGGAGCAACCATCTTTTCTGGAAGAGCTGAGATCCATTGTCAGAGAGGAAGTTCAGGCGGCAGGAATGAGTCAGCCCCCTTCCCTTCCAGTTCCCTCTTCCCCTCCGTCCAAGCGTGCCAGAGTACATGTGGTATCAGAGTCGGAGGAGGAAACCGGGTATCCTTCGGACTAAATGGAGGAGGAGATCCCCCCTTCCGTGTCAGAGGAACCCAAGAGATATCTGTTTTCCTCAGAACATCTGGACTCTCTCCTTACAGCAGTGAGGCAAACCATGGCTGTTGAGGAGGAGGAGCCGAAGCGTTCTGTACAGGACGAGATGTTCGGCGGTTTAAGGGCCAGGAAAAGAAAGCTTTTCCCGGTAAATTCGTACTTACAGGACCTTATCAAAGATGAGTGGGAAGAGGGCGATAAAAAGCTCTATATACCCAGAGAGTTTAAAAGCAGGATGGCTTTCAACCTGGAGGAAACAAAACTTTGGGATGAAGTTCCAAAAGTCGACATCCAGGTCGCCAAAGTGGTGAAGAAGACGTCCATACCATTCGAAGATGGATGCTCTTCTGAAAAAAGCCTGGGAATCTTCAGCGGCTACTATTAATGCTAATATTGCAGCAACTTCGGTTGCTCGCGCCATGTGCCTATGGCTTGAGCAACTGGAAGAACATCTCAAAATGAAAACTTCCAGGGAGGAAATACTCGAGTCCTTACCTTTACTAAAAATTGCAGCATCCTTCATGGCAGACGCTTCGGCAGAGTCGATTCGTTTCTCAGCCAGGAATGACGCCCTTACAAATACTGCAAGACGGGCCCTCTGGCTCAAATCCTGGACGGGAGACATTGCATCAAAAAATAAACTATGTGCAATCCCCTTTACTGGAGCATACCATTTTGGCCAGGTCCTAGATTCCATCTTGGAAAGTGCAGCGGACAAAAAGAAGGGGTTTCCAGAAGAAAAGGCAAAGAAACCAGTACAGCCCTTTCGTAAGACCTCTAGGCACTTCACATCCTCAGAGTGAGGAAAAGGTAAAACGGGTAGATGGAGCTACCCTAAAGGAGGGAGAGGTAGAGGGTTCCTCTTCAATCCTAACTCAGGCCCAAGCAAACAATGACATCAGGCCAGTAGGGGGCAGGCTCCGCCTGTTTTGGGAATCCTGGACTCTGGTTACCCAAAATCAGTGGATCCTCAATTCCATCCGAGAAGGGGTAAAATTAGAATTTCGCGGTCCTCCCCCGGAAAGATTCCTAATCACCAAATTCCATTCAAGGGAGCAACAAGATCAGTTAGGTCTGGACTTGCAGAAGCTTCTAAGATTAAATGCTATAGTCCAGGTTCCGGAAGATCAAAAATACTTGGGACACTATTCAAGCCTTTTTCTAATAAAAAAGCCGGATGGTTCTTACAGGACAATTATCAACCTGAAATCCTTGAACAAGTCAATAACCTATCACAAGTTCAAGATGGAATCCATAAGATCAGCAATCCCGTTAATTTCAGTTGGAGATCTACTATGTACCATGGACCTGAAGGATGCGTATTATCACATCCCGATTCATCCTTTACACCAGAAATATCTCAGGTTTGCAGTCATCCAGGAGGGGACTCTCCTTCATTACCAATTCCAGTGTCTCCCCTTTGGTATTTCGTCGGCCCCTCGCATCTTTACAAAGATCATCACAGAGGTAGTGGCGTATCTGAGAGTACAGCAGATAAAGATTGTTCCATACCTCGACGATTTTCTCCTAATAGCAGACACCAAACTGAACCTCGAGAGCAGCATCCATCAGACCCTAGCTCTTTTCAAGGATCTCGGCTGGATAATAAATTACCCCAAATCCGACCTAAGACCAAGCACCAGAAAACAATTCCTGGGAGTTCTCTTGGACTCAAGAAATCAATTTTCCTTCCTTCCAGAGTCCAAGCAGGAGATCATAAAGGGGAAGATAGTGGCGTTCCAAAAAAGGAGGGTCCATACTCTAAGAGAGGCTATGAAAATTCTGGGCCTGATGACATCATGTATATCAGTAATCCCGTGGGCTCAGTTTCATTCCAGGATCCTACAGGCCGCAATCCTGTCATCATGGAACAGGGATCATCATTCCCTAGACACAAGGATAGCGCTTACAAAGCGGTGTCTAAAATCCCTTTCGTGGTGGATCAACCCCGAAAATCTAAGGAAGGGGGTAGCCTGGAACCCGTCTCCTTCCATTGTCATCACCACGGATGCAAGCCAGTGGGGCTGGGGTGCCCATCTGAAGGGTCATGTCTTCCAGGGTCGATGGTCCAGCCTGGACAGCCACAGGTCCTCAAATTACAGGGAATTGAAGGCTGTATGGAAGACCCTAGAATCGGCCGATTTCATTCTCTCCAACCACCACATCAAAATCCTGTCAGACAACATGACTACGGTGTGTTACCTGAAGAGGCAAGGGGGAACCAGGAACCCTCATCTTCAGGTTCTGTCAGAAAAGATTTTTCACTGGGCAGAGAGGAAGATCCTCTCTGACGGCCGTTCACCTGAAGGGGGCAGACAACTCAGCAGCAGACTTTCTAAGCAGACACTGTCTCGACGCAGGCGAATGGTGCCTAAACCGGGAGGTCTTCCTTCAGATCTGCCACCAGTGGGGGTTCCCACAGATAGACCTATTTGCTTCCAGGAGGAACACCCAAGTAAATCAGTTCTTCTCTCTGAACCCCAGAGACAATCCACTAGGGGTAGCCGCCTTATCCCAGGTTTGGGACATAAACCTGGCATATGCCTTCCCTCCCTTTCCCTTGATTCCTTTGGTCCTGAAGAAGCTAAAGGCTTGCTCAGCGACCCTTGTTCTGATAGCCCCGGCCTGGCCGAAGAGAGCCTGGTTCCCGCTGCTAAAGGATTTACTCATAGACGATCCAATAACCCTTCCAGGAAGGAAGGACCTTCTCGTACAGGGGCCCCTGGAACACCCGAACCTCGAGAAACTGAAACTAACAGCCTGGATCCTGAAAGGCAGATCCTGAGAAGTAAAGGCCTATCAGATAAGGTAATTTCAACCATGCAGCAGAGCCGCAAACCTGTAACCTCAGCCATATACTTAAAGATATGGAGGAGGTTTACATCATGGCTCTCAGATTCTCATCCAGGGATCTCGGTCCCATCCATAGGCTGCATCCTGGACTTCTTACAGGCAGGGTTCGATTTGGGTCTGAAACCCAGTACCCTTAAAGTCCAAATTTCGGCTTTGAGTAGTTTCCTGGATACTCCTCTGGCAGACCACAGGTGGATTAGAAGATTTGTTAAATCAATCTCCAGGTTGAGACCTACTATTAGGCAGACGGTCCCCCCATGGGACTTAAATATAGTCTTAGACGGTCTATGTGGTTCTCCCTTTGAGCCTATTGACCAGTTATCAGATAAATTACTTTCCCTAAAAACTGTCTTTCTTCTAGCCATTACCACAGCTCGTAGAATTGGGGAGATTCAAGCCCTCTCCATCAGGGAACCATTCTTGAAAATTCTGGATGACCGAGTCATTTTAAAATTAGATCAGTCCTTTTTACCAAAAGTAGTATCTCCATTTCACAGGAACCAGGAAATAATCCTTCCCTCCTTTTGTGCCTCCCCCAAGAATACGAAGGAGGAAAGATTCCACTGCCTGGACGTAAGAAGATCCATTCTCGCTTACCTTCAGAGGACGGCGCCATGGAGAAAATCTCAGAGCCTCTTTGTTTCGTTTGGGGGAAGGAACAGAGGCAGCAAGGCCTCGAAACAGACTCTAGCCCGTTGGATCAGAGACTTGATTCGAGAGGTTTACATACAAAAAGGTCTTACTTGCCCTTTATCCATAAAAGCCCACTCCACCAGAGCAGTGGCATCGTCATGGGCAGAAAAAGCGGATGCTTCGGTGGAGCAGATTTGCAGGGCCGCTACCTGGTCCAGTTTCTCTACATTTGTTAAGCATTATAGACTTGATTCTCTGGCCAACCAGGACCTAGCGTTCGGTCGTAAGGTCCTTCAGGCTGTGGTCCCCCCCCTAGTTATTTAGCTGGTAGTTCTCCAGTGGGTACTGTCATGGAGGGACGTCCTGGAAACTAAAGTTTAGTCTTACCGGTAAACGGTTTTCCAGAAGTCCGACATGACAGTACCCGTTATTTTCCCCCCAATATTTCTTTTTGATTATTGCCAGGGTCCCTAATTACATTTCCAATGTGAGATTAACATGGAAGTTCAATAAATTGTTTGGATCCTATCTGGTGTAGTAATTGGAAAGAACACTGGTGGGAGGGTAGGGGAGGGGCCTTTTAACCTTTTCACGCTTCCTGTCCCTACAGATATCCAATAGGACATCCTCCAGTGGGTACTGTCATGTCGGACTTCTGGAAAACCGTTTACCGGTAAGACTAAACTTTAGTTTTTTGGTCACCTTGCCCCTTAAAGTGTTATAATGAATGATCAAAAAATCATATGTACCCAAAAATGGTACCAATAAAAACTTTAACACTCTCTGCAAAAAAACGAGTCCCTGCACAAGACTATCGGCAGGAAAATAAAAAAAAATATGGCGTTCAGAAAATGGTGACACAAAAACATAATTTTTTTTTCAAAAATGCTTTATTATGTAAAACTGAAACAAACAAAGAAAGTAGACATATTTGATATCATTGCGTCCGTAACAACCTGCTGTATTCCGTGGGCATTCCGCATCACGTATGCGGACCCATTCACTTGAATGGGTCCGCAAATCCCGAGATGCGGAACGGAACTTTACGGAAGCACTATGGAGTTTTCGTCCCGTACTTCCGTTCCGCAAAAAGATAGAACATGTCCTATCTTTTTGCCGATTGTAGACCAATTAAAGTGAATGGGTCCGCGATCCGCTGCGGCTGCCACACGGACGGAGTTCGTGCATCGCAGCCCACATTTTGCGGGCCGCAGCACGACCATGAGGCGCACACGTTCTTGTGCAAGAGGCCTTAAAAGTGCACAGAGGCAGATGAAGAAAATAATTTACACATCCTGTTTTATTTGTTTTTAAACCAGATATTCCTGTTTTATTTAAATTTATCTTTACACCAGGTGTTAAGAACTGTAAAAGATTTGACATGGCTAAAAATACAAAGGGCAAAAAATATATACATTGCAGTAATAGGTTATCTAAAGCTTACAGAAAAATAACCAATGTGAAAAATTCTTTTTTAATCCACTACCCTCTGTCATTCCAGGAAGTTAATTTGTGCTCTGTGCCATAATAGTACTTCACTGCTTTAATATGCCGTGTTTTCCATGAAGGCATGTTATATCAACTGTGGCTGCCATCCTAGACAGCAGACTATTACAGTTCACGCCTAGGGAACCATCATTGAGGTCCCACCACTCTGATTGCCTCGCTTAGTCATTGGTTACTAACCAATTGCAGTGATTGGTGCTTTAACACAGCACCACTTTTTGTCGCGCAGTGTTAAAAGCTGTGATTGGTTACTTTCCTATCACAGCTTACCTTCAACACCCACCCTCTGTTTTCTATCACTCAGCCAGTTACTTTCCCACCTAACTGTAACACCTTGCCATCATCTGCTGTACATGTACGTTGAATGTCAGGTCTTTAAAAATGGTACCTGCTCAGCTCCTGCTGACAGGTTTCTGCAGACACACACAGCAGACACCCAAAGACAAAGGGGCTCATTTATCAAACTGGTGTAAAGTAGAACTGGCTTAGTTGCTCAGAGCAACCAATCAGATTCCATCTTTCAGCTCCTTTGAAATTGAAAGGTGAAATCTGGTTGCTATGGGCAACTAAGCCAGTTCTACTTTACACCAGTTTGATAAATCTGCCTCAAAGTCCGTGATTAGCAGTAATGCAGATCACAGACTTTTAACCTCTTAAATACCATATGTCTATTGCGGTGGCAGCCTCATGCCGTCTGAAGCATCTGAGGCCTGCCACAGCAATCTGCCATAGATTGCATTGGTAATTTACTGCAGTCTCTAGGAAAAGTGATCAGATGATCACGTTTAAGTCTCCTAGGGGGGCTTATAAAAAATTTATTGAAAAGTAAAAAAATTTTGAATTCTAATTACTCTCCTTTGCCCATAAAAATATAAACATCACTAGTATCACCGCATCCCAAAATGCCCAAACTATTAAAATATAAACGTATTTATCCCATATGGTGAATGAAATACAAAGTGATCAAATAGTCATACACATCTCAAAATGCAATCCCAAACTACAGATTTCTTGCAAAAAATGAGCCCTCACACAACACCGTAGACGTAAATATGAAAAGTTATGATGGTCAGAAGATGGCATTGCAAAGAAAAAACAATTTTTTTCCTGACACTTTTTTTTTTTTTCACTCAAGAAAAACTATAAAAATGTAGTATTCCTGTAATTGTACCGGCTCAGAGAATAAACAGGTCAGTTTTACGACATAGGGAGCTCCATAAAAATAAAACTCATAAAACTGTGCCAGAAGGCAATTTTTCTATTCCACCACATTTACACTTTTTTTTTTTCCAGCTTCTCCACTACATTCTATGTAATAGGCCTCTTGCACAAGAACGTGATGTGTTTTTGCGGTCCGCAAATTGCGGTACCGCAAAACACGGATGCCACCCATGTGCATTCCGCAATTTGTGTAACAGAACTGACGGCCCATTATAGAAATGGCCATTTTTCCCCTCCCCTCCATGACGGCACCTTACTTGGAGATTATCCTCCTCCTCCAGCCAGGCAGGGACAGGAAGGTTCAAAAGGGCCCGCCTCCTCACGTATCTTCAGTGTCTTCCTGTCCCTGCCAGGCGGAGGATAGGAACTACGTTTGCGCTCCGGTCGGGAGCTATCGCGGATGGCGGGTGCATTGCGCCAGCCACGGTCTTACCTTGGGCAAGTAAGTCCGTCCCATGGGTGCCTGCTGCGGTCCACTTCTTGTTCAAAACTCGCGCGCGCCAGCGCGTAGTGGCAGGCCGCAGCAACCGGACACTCAAAGGAGCACTTCCGGTTTCTAGGCCGTCCGCTGCCCGAGATTCTCGGCTCCGGCGGGTGACGTCATCCGGGGGCCTAATAGTGGTAGCCTGAGAGTTGCCGGCCTGGATGACGTCGGAGGTCCTGGGGAGACTTCCGGCCATACGTGGGTTTAAAAACTGGCGCCCTGGTCAAGTCGGATGTCTGCCTCTGACCAGAGAGATTGCAAGCTTTCCTGCAGCCTCAGATGTCCGCACATATGGATCGGGAGGAAGCTATGGACCAACCTGTAGCTGTGAGTGACATCCAGGTTGTGAGTATGGAATGCTGCTTGCACTGTTACTAAGTCTTTCTCATCTTTCCCCTGTTTTTTGTATGGAAGAGTGACAAAGACAGTTCTTTGAAGCCTAAAATAGCGCAGAAATCTAAAATTCCTAGATGTCGCGTATGTTCGGCTAAACTCCCCGATAATCATGATAAAAAACTTTGTGGAAAATGCATTGATAACATTGTCAGGAAAGAAGTCCTGTCTTTAAAACAGGAACTGCAGTGTCTGATTAAGCAAGAAATAAAATCCGCTTTTTCAGATTTTTCTGCAGCCGCTAGCGTACCGTCAACATCAAAACAGGGGCCCAGGAAAAAATCCCCCTTAAAAACCTCTTCATCTTCTTCGGATGTTTCTTCAGATAGCGATGAGGGTAGTAATAATTCTGACTCTGATGGAGATTTTAAAAATTATTTATTTTCATCTGAAGTATGATATAAACTATCTATTGAAAGCAGTCAGAGATACCATGGAAATTAAAGAAGAAAAAATACATAGATCCGCCCAGGATAGAATGTTTTCAGTGTTAGAAACCAAGAAAAAAAGGGTATTTCCTGTACACAAAAATCTACAGTCTCTTATCTTGAGGGAGTGGAAAAATCCAGACAGGAAAGTTTTCCTACCCCGAACAATTAGGAAAAGGCTTCCTTTTGACGAAGAAGAATTATCCCCGTTCTTGAATTGTCCTAAAATTTATGTTTCACTCTCCAAACTGGCTAAAGGTTCTTCTTTACCATTTGAAGATACAGGATCATTGCATGATCCTATGGATAAAAAAGTGGATGCTAACCTTAAAAGAACCTGGGATGCGGTCGCGGCTTTATTTAAACCTAATATCGCGGCCACATCCGTAGCTAGGTCCCTAAAAAGTTGGTTGGAACAACCGGATATATTATTAAAATCCAATACCCCATCCGAAAACTTTGCAGACTCCTTCCCTCTCTTATTAAAAGCCGTAGATTTTTTGTCGGACACAACAGCGGATTCTGTTAGGCTGGCCGCAACAGCTACGGCTCTAGCTAATAACTCTAGAAGGGCACTTTGGCTAAAAGCCTGGTCTGGAGACACAGGTTCCAAGGCAAAATTATGCAACATCCCGTTTTATGGTAGCCTTCTCTTTGGTCAGAACTTAGATAAATTTCTAGAGAAAGCCTCTGATTCCAAAAAGAACTTCCCAGAGGATAAAAAGAAAAGGAAAACTCCTTTTTTTCATCCCCAAAAAAAGGTTAGTTTTCAAAATAAAAGGAGTAAAACGGAAAACTGGAGTTCGGGAAAACAGAAAGGGAAGGGTTTTATGTTCTCTCCCCGTTCTGAGGAATCTTCCAAAAAATGACGCCAGAGCCCCAGTGGGGGGAAGACTGGGAAGATTTGTGGAATGCTGGGAAAAATACTCATGCAGCCACAAGGGGTACAGTATTCCCTTTGTCAAGAGTCCCCTCTCTCTATTTGTTCAGACTCCAGTTCAGAGCTCGGAACATCTCCAGCTTTGCATGGAGCAAGAAATCGAACTGTTAGTTCAGATGAACGTTTTAGTTCCGGTGCCAACGGATCAAGTTGTCTGCGCTGTTTATTCCAGGGTTTTTTTGGTAAAAAAACCAAACAGGAAAATGCGTCTCATTATAAATATGAAAGCCCTGAACAAGTCCATAAAGTACGAGAAATTCAAGATGGAATCTATAAGAACCACGGTCAAAGTTTTACAAGAAGGGGTTTTTCTAGCATCCATAGATTTAAAAAATGCGTATTTTCACGTACCCATTCATCCAGGGTCACAACCTTTCTTGAAAATAGCGTTATGGATCCAAGGGCATCTAAAACATTTCCAGTTTCAAGCACTACCTTTTGGGATAACAACTGCCCCCAGGCTTTTTACAAAAATTATGCTAGAGGCAATAACCCCTCTGAGAAAGGAAAAAGTAATGATAGTTCCATATCTGGACGACCTTTTGATAGTGGGGGACTCCCAGAAAGATCTAGAGACCAATCTATCCAAAACGATAGACAGACTGGAGGAACTGGGTTGGATTTTAAATCGGGAGAAGTCTCACTTAGTTCCCACACAAAAAAATAGTTTTTTTGGGTATTCTCATAGACTCAGTGAGCCAAAAATGCTTTTTACCAGCAGAGAAGATCACAAAAATCCAATCCCAAGTAAAACAATTCAGTCAACAAAAATCCCACACCATAAGACAAACTATGGCCCTGATAGGGTCCTTTACAGCTTGTATTCCGGCAGTGAAGTGGGCGCAAATATATTCCCGTCCTCTTCAGACGTTTATGTTAAAAATATGGAACCGGAAACGGGATTCCCTGGACAGTCTAATAACAATTCCGGATCACATTCGGTCCTCACTAAAATGGTGGGAATTAAATTCAAACCTACAGAGGGGAGTACCGTGGATAGTGAGAGATCAGTTGATCCTCACCACAGATGCCAGTCTGTGGGGCTGGGGAGCACATCTCCAAACATTGTCGGCCCAAGGGGAGTGGTCTCAATCCCAGAAGAAATACTCCTCAAATCACCGGGAATTTCTGGCGGTGTGGGGGGCTCTGAGTTACTTCTCAGAGGAGTTAAAGGGGTCCAATGTACAAATAAGATCCGACAACAAGACGGTGGTAGCATATATAAACCACCAGGGAGGAACAAAAAGCAAGCAACTACAAGCCCTAGCCAACAAAATTTTCTTGTGGGCGGAGGAGAATCTCCTCTCCCTATCAGCGGTTTTTCTAAAGGGGACGCAAAACATGCAAGCGGATTTCCTCAACCGCAGGAAATTAGATCCGGGGGAGTGGAGTTTAAAAGAGGAAATTTTTCAAACCTTAACACAAAAATAGGGTCTTCCCCAAATAGACCTTTTTGCAAACAAGATAAATGAGAAATTACCAACTTACTTTTCCCTAGATCCAATGGATCCGAGAAGTGCAGGAACAGATGCACTGGCTCTTCCTTGGAATTTCCAACTGGCATATTGTTTCCCACCTCTGGTCCTCTCTTCTTTTATTTTCCTGAGAACCCTTGGAATCAGAGGCAAAGTAATCCTAATTGTTCCCAACTGGCCGAGGAGATCCTGGTTTCCTCTCCTGGCAAAAATGTCCAGGGAGGATCCATGGATTCTACCCTGGTCAGAAGACCTCCTATGTCAAGGGCCAGTTCTCCACCCAAAGACGCAAAGTCTGCACCTCTCGGCTTGGATCCTGAAAGAGCAGTCTTAAAATCGAAGGGTCTATCGGACAGAGTAATTAATACCATGCTAGCCAGCAAAAAAGAAGTCACTAATAGAATTTACCGTAAAATCTGGAATAGATATGTTTCCTGGTGTTCAGAAAATACTTCTAACTCTGCGGGGAGTATTTTGTGTATTCTAGATTTTCTCCAAGAAGGTTTTAATAAGGGTTTAAATACTAGCACTCTTAGAGTTCAAATTTCAGCATTAAGCGCCTATTTAGATGAAAAAATAGCACTTAACCCGTTGATCATTCGCTTCATGAAGGGAACCGACAGACTCAGACCCCGGAGTAGACCTCTGGTCGCTTCGTGGGATTTAAACTCTGTCCTTTCCAGTCTCACTAAACCCCCCTTTGAACCCTTAGAGTCAGCAAATATCAGATATCTGACCCTTAAAATAGTATTCCTAGTGGCCATTACTTCTGCACGTAGGGTTAATGAGATACAGGACTTCTCGGTTAAAAAACCCTTCATGACGATCAGGGACGACAGAATAATTCTAAGATTCGACGATTCCTTTCTACCTAAGGTGGTCTCGGAGTTCCATAGGATGGAGGAGGTGGTTCTTCCCTCGTTCTGTGAAAATCCCAGATCTAAAAAAGAAGACGTTTTTCACACTTTGGATGTCAGAAGGTGTGTTCTGAAGTATATATCGGAAACTAAAGATTGGAGAAAATCTAATAACCTATTTGTCAAATTCTTAGGGGGTAGGAAAGGATTAAAAGCGTCCAAACCTTCTATTGCACGCTGGCTAAAATCGGCCATCTCAGAAGCCTACATAGCAGTAGGTGAACGACCCCCGGTAAATATCAAGGCTCATTCTACAAGGGCAGTATCGACTTCATGGGCGGAAGAAGCATCCGCTTCCTTGGATCAAATCTGTAGGGCAGCAACCTGGTTGAGTCCTCATACCTTTGTAAAACACTATAGGATAGATATTGATTCTACAGGGAGTGCAGAATTATTAGGCAAGTTGTATTTTTGAGAATTAATTTTATTATTGAACAACAACCATGTTCTCAATGAACCCAAAAAACTCATTAATATCAAAGCTGAATATTTTTGGAAGTAGTTTTTAGTTTGTTTTTAGTTTTAGCTATTTTAGGGGGATATCTGTGTGTGCAGGTGACTATTACTGTGCATAATTATTAGGCAACTTAACAAAAAACAAATATATACCCATTTCAATTATTTATTTTTACCAGTGAAACCAATATAACATCTCAACATTCACAAATATACATTTCTGACATTCAAAAACAAATCAAAAACAAATCAGTGACCAATATAGCCACCTTTCTTTGCAAGGACACTCAAAAGCCTGCCATCCATGGATTCTGTCAGTGTTTTGATCTGTTCACCATCAACATTGCGTGCAGCAGCAACCACAGCCTCCCAGACACTGTTCAGAGAGGTGTACTGTTTTCCCTCCTTGTAAATCTCACATTTGATGATGGACCACAGGTTCTCAATGGGGTTCAGATCAGGTGAACAAGGAGGCCATGTCATTAGATTTTCTTCTTTTATACCCTTTCTTGCCAGCCACGCTGTGGAGTACTTGGACGCGTGTGATGGAGCATTGTCCTGCATGAAAATCATGTTTTTCTTGAAGGATGCAGACTTCTTCCTGTACCACTGCTTGAAGAAGGTGTCTTCCAGAAACTGGCAGTAGGACTGGGAGTTGAGCTTGACTCCATCCTCAACCCGAAAAGGCCCCACAAGCTCATCTTTGATGATACCAGCCCAAACCAGTACTCCACCTCCACCTTGCTGGCGTCTGAGTCGGACTGGAGCTCTCTGCCCTTTACCAATCCAGCCACGGGCCCATCCATCTGGCCCATCAAGACTCACTCTCATTTCATCAGTCCATAAAACCTTAGAAAAATCAGTTTTGAGATATTTCTTGGCCCAGTCTTGACGTTTCAGCTTGTGTGTCTTGTTCAGTGGTGGTCGTCTTTCAGCCTTTCTTACCTTGGCCATGTCTCTGAGTATTGCACACCTTGTGCTTTTGGGCACTCCAGTGATGTTGCAGCTCTGAAATATGGCCAAACTGGTGGCAAGTGGCATCTTGGCAGCTGCACGCTTGACTTTTCTCAGTTCATGGGCAGTTATTTTGCGCCTTGGTTTTTCCACACGATTCTTGCGACCCTGTTGACTATTTTGAATGAAACGCTTGATTGTTCGATGATCACGCTTCAGAAGCTTTGCAATTTTAAGAGTGCTGCATCCCTCTGCAAGATATCTCACTATTTTTGACTTTTCTGAGCCTGTCAAGTCCTTCTTTTGACCCATTTTGCCCAAGGAAAGGAAGTTGCCTAATAATTATGCACCCCTTATATAGGGTGTTGATGTCATTAGACCACACCCCTTCTCATTACAGAGATGCACATCACCTAATATGCTTAATTGGTATTAGGCTTTCGAGCCTATACAGCTTGGAGTAAGACAACATGCATAAAGAGGATGATGTGGTCAAAATACTCATTTGCCTAATAATTCTGCACGCAGTGTAAAAGAGACCTATCCTACGGTAGGAAAGTTTTACAAGCAGTTGTCCCTCCCTAATTGACTAATCTGTTAGTTCTCCAAGTAAGGTGCCGTCATGGAGGGGAGGGGAAAAGTTGAATTAGTCTTACCGGTAATTCCTTTTTCGCGAATCCTCTATGACGGCACCGCTTTTATTCTCTCCCCCCCCCCCCCCCCCCCAAAAAAGAAAAAAAAAGACTAGTTATGAATTTAAATAATTAGTCTAGAGTTATATGTATGAGATTTAATATGTATAACAGAGAATAGTTAAGTAACTGGTGAAGGTCACGAATGAGTGTGTAAGTTTAGGGCCTGTCAAGTCCAGAAGACACTGAAGATAAGTGAGGAGGCGGGCCCTTTTGAACCTTCCTGTCCCTGCCTGGCTGGAGGAGGAGGATAATCTCCAAGTAAGGTGCCGTCATGGAGGATTCGCGAAAAAGGAATTACCGGTAAGACTAATTCAACTTTTGTCCGCAAAATGGACAAGAATAGGACATGATCTATAATTTTTGCGGGACCACGGAACAGAGCTGTCTGCATCTTTTGCAGCCCCATTGATGTAAATGGGTCCGCACCCGAGCCGCAAAAAATGCGGCTCAGGTGCGGAACCAAACCACAGTCGTGTGCAAGAGGCCATATTAAATGGTGCTCTTAGAAAGTACAACTTGTCCCTCACAAAACAAGTCCTCCTATGTCTATGTGAACGGAAAAATAAAAAAGTTATGGCCTTGGGATACCATGGAGTAAAAAACTAAAACAAAAAAAACAAGCATCACTCAGTTAGGAAGGGATTAACTCGTTTTGATAGTTGTATAGTTGTTGCCGCTTGGTTAGCTAGTTGGTTAGTTTCGTGTTAGGCCTCCCACACACAACACGGCAGATCGCATGCGGACCCGTTCATTTCAATGGGACCGCAAAAGATGCAGAGAGCTAGTGATGTTTATATTTTTATGAGCAAAAGAGAGTAATTTTAATTCTGAAAATTTTAACCTTTTTTTTAAAAAAAAATAACATTTTCTTTTTAAAGCCCTCCTAGGAGACTTAAACATGTGTTCATCTGATCGCTTTTCCTATAGACTGCAATACATGTCCATTCCGCGCCCCTACCCCCCCTCCCAAAAAATAAAATAAAATAAAAAGAACATGTCCTATTCTTGTTTGTTTTGCAGACAAGAATAGGCATTTGTAACATGCCGTGGAACCTGCGGATGGGAAAATGCAGACAGTAGTAAATTGTGTAAAGTAATTAACACAGAAGAGGACAGTATACTGCTACAGATGGATCTGGATAGATTGGAGGCTTGGGCAGATAAGTGGCAGATGAGGTTTAACACTGACAAATGTAAGGTTATGCACATGGGATGGGAAAATACAAGTCACAAGTACATACTAAATGGTAACACTGACATGGAAAAGAACTGTGGCAACCATTGTCAGGCAGCTGCTGCCAAGGCCAATAAGATTATGGGTTGCATCAAAGGGGACTTTTTATTTATATACTTTTTCTGTTCGGGCGTTCACCGCATAGATTTTTTTTGTAAAATATTTAAATTGTTTGGACTTTTCTGATGTGGCGATAAGTAATATGTTTATTTATTGTTTAATATTTTATATGTGAAATTGGGAAAGGGGGTGAGATTTATACTTAATGTTTTGATGTTTTTTTTTTTTTTACACTTTTTATTTAATAACTATTTCCCCACTTAGGGGCCAGAACTTGGGATCTTCTAATCCCTTGTCCTATTCACCCTAATAGATCTCTATTAGGGTGAATAGGACCTCACACTCTCCCTGCTGCTCTGTGCTCTGTGCACACAGCAGTAGGGAGCAGACTATGGCAGCCAGGGCTTCAATAGCGTCCTGGCTGCCATGGTAACCGATCGGAGCCCCAGGATTACACTGCTGGAGCTCCGATCAGAAGCTGCCACTGCCACCAATGAGAGGGAAGGGACCATGTGGCCACTGCCACCAATGATTTTAATACTGGGGGGTTGAGAGGGGTGGGCGCACTGTGCCACCAATGATTTTAATGGGGTGGGGGGTTGAGGGGGTGGGAGGGCGCACTGTGCCACCAATGATGATTAACCCTTAATACAGGAGGCGGGTACTGGCAGCAGATCAGCGGCAGTTAACCCCTCGTGTCAGAGGCAGGGTGCCGGTTATGCGATTCTGCTGCCAGCACCTGCCTCCTGTATTATGTGTTAAAGACGACCTTATATGGGTCCAGACTTTAGGTAGCAGACTACACAGAGCGGCACCCAGAGATTTCCCAGCACTTGCTATTATTCCTGGGCGCCGCTCCGTTCGCCCGCTGTGCTCCATTAGTCTCCTGCTCCATTTGCTAATTACGATCAGAGCAATGGGGAGGAGACATCAGCTTCTCTAGACGGAACGCCCAGGAGAGAAGCTGATGTCTCCTCCCCATTGCTCCGATAGTAATTAGCATATGGTGCAGGAGACAGTAATGGGGCACAGCGGGCGAACGGAGCTGTGCCCAGGAATAATAATAAGTGCTGGGACATCTCTGGGCGCCACTCTGTGTAGGCTGCTACTTAAAGTCTGGACCCAGGAAAAGTCCTATCATTGGTGGTGCAGTGAGCCCGCCCTTCTCTTCTCATTGGTGGCAGCAGCAGCACAGGGGGAGGGAGAGACTATTTCCTTCTCTCCTCTGCTGCTGAGAGAACATGAGCGCACCTGTACGTGAGAGGAGTCCAGCATGAAGGCGCCCAGCACCGCCCCGCATCCTCCGAATCTCCTCCTTGCTCCCCGACGTCAGAAAGCCAGAGCGCTGTAATCTCGCGAGCTAGCGCATGCACAGTGTCCTTATAGTGTTCCTTCCCTGTGCTGGCATCAGCCTCAGGGAGGGAACTGCGCATGCGCGAGCTCGCACATCGCGAGATTACGGCGAACTTGCTTTCTGACGTCGGAGATCAAGGAGGAGATTCTGAGGATGCGGGGCGGCGCTGGACTCCTCTCACGTACAGGACACATCTCAGGGTAATTTGCATATGGATCAAATCGTTTTTTTTTTACACAATAAAAGCGCACAGAGCTATGGGGACTGGGTGTTACGGATGTGCTAGTGGCCATCTAGCAACCCATGTCCTCAGCTCTATACATCAAATCCCGGTGACATATTCCCTTTAAACAGGCTTTATTTTCCATTCCTCCTACCTGTGAATTGCACCCACTAGAAACTTTGCCCAGAGCTGAAGGAGTAAAAGAGTCCAAGTGTCTGTAGCATTATCCCTCTTTTTTGTCTGAGTTTGTCCTCATATATTACATCCCCAGAGTTGAAGGAGAGAAGTGTTGTCCACTGGGTCATTATTTTTCTTAAACTCGGGGTTGCTTTTCATTGTGATCTTGGACCTTCATCTGATGGCCATTTTGGGAAGTGCACAGAATATTCACAGAGCATTGACTCTTTTCCCATTTTTTCATTAATATGAATACCTTCCTATACTAGGCTAAACTAGCCGAGACACGATATTTGAACCTACTTTTGGCCCTTGTGGGAATCTGCTCTATTTTCCTCTTGTGATTTAATTAACACTGACAGTGTCGCATTCCTTAGAGCCTATATCCATATTTTAAGCAAGAATGGGCCCATCTAAAGGTAAATCCAGGGAACAACTTGTCTCACCCAAAGTCAAAAGAAATCAAGTTTATATTGACAAGTTTTAGAAGAAGTTCGCCTTGACTTCTCACCCTGCTTCCAGGGATATAATGGAAAACTCTGATCCAGAAGATTACGACGACAGTTTTGAAAATGGATCTGCCGCCAATCTGGGGGCGGACAATACTAGCACAGTTTCCGGTTTCTTCTTAGCAGTTGTTCACTAACAATCTGTCTGCGATTCTCAAGGAACTCGCAGATATAAAAGCTGACATCAAAGCTATTGGTCAGAGTCAACCATCTGGAATATTCTTAAACAGCCATTATCAATGATGGCAATGCTTTGCAATAGGTATCCTTATCCCATCAACAACTCCTCAAAGTGGATACTTTTTTATTTATTTTTTTGTTAAATAAAATCCCATTTCCTGCAGTATACATAATGTATACTCATACTGGCCCCAGCAGTAATAATATCCCCCATAGTGGTCTTCAGCTGTAATTTAAAAAAAATTTCAGCAGAAAAAAAAAAATCGCCTCATGCTCTTGCACGTGCAGAGGCAGTCGGTCCTCTTGATTGTGAAGGGTCTGCGCTAAGCATGATGACACCGCTCACTCCCGGCATCATCGTGTGGTGACGTCATCAAGAGAGGAGCAACTGCCTCTAACGTGCAAGTGGATGAGGATTTTTTTTTTAACCTCTAAAAGACCGTATTGAACCTGTTTTTAACAACCGTTTGGGTGCACTTGTTTCTAAGTGGCCATTAAAAATGGTTCCATTGATTTTAATCGGGTCCGTCTAGATCTTGAAAATGGCCAAAAATAGGACTATTTTTTGACGACCACTGTACACTGGTTGTTAATAAAAATGGCCATGTGAATAGCCCCATAGACTTTAATTGGTGCTAAAAAACCTATAGGGCCATTTTTTATGTTCATGTGCATTTAAGAACAGCTGGGAAGTCCATTTCAGCGATAAGCAGTCAGAGTCTCGATCGAGAAAACATTTCTATGTGAAGCATCTTTCTGTAGATGAACTTCATCTGCTAGCTTCAAAGTTCCAGCTTTTGACCTATTCACGCCTGCAGCGGGCGTCATGGTCTGCGGGTCTTCAGTGTTTCAAACAGCGGTATTGTTGTAATCGTATTGACCCAGAGAATGAATGGCACAGGTCAGTTTTGCAGCAAATGGAACGCTGTGAAAACAAAACCCGTAAACCGGTAGAGGAATAAAAAATATATATAATTCCACCCCATTTAAAAAAAAAAATCCTACTACATTGTATGCCATATTAAATGGTGGCATTAGAAAGCACAACTTGTCCCACAAAGAATAAGCCCTCATATGTATATGTTAACTGAAAAATGCTAAAGTTATGGCTCCAGGAAGATGGGGAAGAAAAATGAAAATGAAAAAACCTCTGGTATTCTAAGGGTTAAACTGTTTAACCAAAGAGCTTCACCCGCAAGTGGAATGTAGCTAGCATATGCAGTTGGGTCACTCCCTAACATACTACTTATTTATTTATTATAAGAAATGTATAACTTTGCCTCTTCCCCAATTTCAAGATTTATATAACTCACTCTTAGGCCCTTTTTAGATGAGCATGTCTTGTGCGGAAATCAGGTTCTGAGTGTGTGTGCTGTGTGTGATTTCCCATTATGGACACTGCTCATTTCACAGGTGCATGCAGCATTATAATGATTTATAATGCTGTGTGCATCTGCATGACCTTAATTCTACAGAAGTATACTGACAGCATTATGTCAGTATAATTCTGTAGAAGTAAGGTCGTGCAGAAACACACTACATTATAAATGATCATGCCGTGTGCTCCTGTTAAACGAGCAGTGTCCTTTCCGCGAAATCACTCTCACACGCGGAGCGTGATTTCTGCACAGGACATGCACATCTGAAAGGTCTTAAACGACAGTAAGCTTCACAAACAGTTATTCGAAGCCCATATTACTGCACTTCCAAAGGAAGTGAAAGATGCACAATTATGATTTAAAATGGTTGGCTATGCTTTTGTCCCACTGTTTGTCCCCTTTTCTTCCCTCTCTTGTAGGCTCAGAACAATGTGGTTTTGTTCCTCTTAGAGAAGGAAAACATAATACTGCTTGTTTGATTCATTTGACGTATCTAGCGAGAAAAATAAATGCCCCCTTATTCCTTCTTGGCACAGATGCCGAGAAGGGTTTTGACCAAGTTAAATGGCTCTATATGGAATAAGTTTTGAAATCATTGGGCATCCCTCCATCGTTTGGTTGGGCTGTTGTTTCTTTATCTATTTATCTATCCCCTTCTGCTAGAGTTCAGGTGAACAGCACCTTGTCTATTGCCTTTGATATTAGTAATGATGCCCACTTTCCCCAACTCTATTAATTTTAGTTATGGAAACACTTATTCAGAAATTAAGACAGGACCTGTCAGTTCATGGCTATACGAAGGGGAATTTCACCCAACTGTGGCGTTTGCCGATGATTTATTGCTGATTTTGACTAACCCTGAAGAATCTATTACTTCTGTTATAGCTAACAAATACACCATTTCAAGTTCAGATACTCTTTAAAGGGAGGCTCCACTCCACAAGAAAAGTAAAATATGGGGCACATTATTAAGACCGGCATTTTGGACGCCGGTCTTAACAAACCCCTAAGATGGCGGAAGGATCTGCCGAATTTATGAAGAGGCACAGGCCTCTCCATAACTTTGGCGCATCTAGCACCAGTTCTAAATGTAAGACTGCTTCCAAGCTGTCTTACATTTAGACCATTTTCTGCACCTAAAACAGGCATAGAAAATGATGAATGAGACAGGCCTGCTAGCCTGTCCCATTCCCGCCCCCACCATCTGCGCCTGAAATTCACCTTATTTTGGTATATTTCAGATTAATAAATGACCCCCTATATGTTTATTAAATCGGTTGGCCACTTTCTGGTTATTGTTGCCAATGTGAGGGTTATATAGCACTTACTAATACAGCCTTTTTTTGAAATTCTGCACCATAGTCTATATTTCATAAGGTATGCCCCTTGTTTACAAAATTGAAGTATTGTCCATAAAATGGCTGCTGTTGGAAGGTCACCTCCATGTGATGTCTCCTCCATTCAAATACACTGCGCCTGCTCCAAACTCCTAACAGAACAAGTGCAGATAGCAGGTGCAATGTATTTAAAAAGAGGAAACATCACATGGAGATGGTTTGCCTGGTCACATGACCCTCGATCCGCAGCCATCTTATGGACAGGATCTTTGTGTCGATAGTATAAAAGACTGTCCTAATTGAAGACCACCTGATGAACCCTTTAGAGTGGAAAACCCCAAAAAGTTACTCCATTTTAGACTCTATCAAGGCATGTAGTGAGCACTTTCACCTTAAAGGTGTTTCATGAAATTGGCTGTGAAAATGAAATTAAATTTTTCTTTTCAAGACAGTCGCTTTTAGGTCCAAACTTTTTACTTTCACAAGGGGTTACAGGAAAAAATTAATCCCACATTTTGTTACCCATTTCATCCTGATTACGGCAACACCCCATTTATGCTTGTATTCTGCTATATTGCTGCCACACAGGGATCAGAAAGAAAGGCGCACCAAATGGCTTCTGCAGTGCAGATTTCACTGGAATAATGTCACAATTGAAGACTGCCTGATGCACCCCTAGAGTGGAAAACCACCAAAAAGTGACCCCATTTGGGAAACTACACCCCTTAAGGAATCTGTCAAGGCATGTAGTGAGCACTTTGACCTCAATGATGTTAAATGAAATTAGCTGTGAAAAAATAATTTTATTTTATTTTTTCAAGAAAGTCGCTTTAGGCCCAAATTTTTCACTTTTCACTTGTAAAAAGATTCCTGAGGTCCCCAGAAAGTGGTTGGTGGAAAGTGTATATGTAAGTGATCTGGACAAAATCAGAGATATAAGGTGGTAAAACTACAGGGTAAATAAAGGATGAAATTAATCAATGCATAAGTGGTCTGAAACAATCCTTCATGCACAGGCAAAGTTTTGTAGTGGTAAATGGTGTCTTTCCTAATCCCCCTTTTGGAACACAACCTACATGAGGGAATATACCAGGGAAATGTTGCCCTGGTACAACATGGGTACTGTAACTTACAGAAGTACTGGGGCCATCTTCTGCTTGGTTTGGAAGAATTAGGGCATTGATCACTATTTAAAAGTGAAGAAATGTTCCTGTCTGGCCTCTAGATCTAAATATATTTTACGCATTGTACAGTGCTATCTGTACAATGTGCACAGCCAGCTTTTTGTACCACACTTTTGTTTTTAGAGTGGCACTGTATGGCTTCAGAACTTGATCAGAAAGATCAAAGACTCCCATGTGCCTCTTGTAGTCCAGGATGCAGTCTGGTTTGGGGACAGTGGTAGTGGTACCTCAGACAGGGGAGCTGGTGTTATGGTGGTCAGTACAAGGATGTCCCTCTTGTCTTTGTACTTAACCGCCAGCATGTTATCATGGAGGAGAGCCCTGCTGTCTTCTTTTCTTAGTTGCCCTATCGGGGATCTATGGAGGCCTCTTATTTTTGCATACTATGCTGCAAGCTACAGTACCTCTGGCAGTTAGGGACATTAATAGGGGGATACTGGTATAAAAGTTATCCAAATAGACATGGTAACCTTTATCCAGCAGTGGGTTCAGTAAGTCCTACACTAGTTTCCCACTAGCTCCTGATTTCACACGAGGTGGCTTGTAATAAATTTCCAATAAAATTTTGGTAAAAAAAAAAAAATGAGAAAAAGAATAAGAAATATTTAGTATATAAAAAAAAAAAGAAGCTACCTACAGGAGTTGATTGGCGTACAGCAGCTGCAGCATGCTCATACGATGTTGTGTGCATCCAAAAATCTACACTAACACTATCTAAACTTAATACATATAGCTATATATATATATATATATATATATATATATATATATATATACGGTATGTATATGTATTTACCGTATTTTTCGCCCTATAAGACGTACCTGCCCATAAGACGCACCTAGGTTTTTGAGGAGGAAAATGAGAAAAAAAAATATTTTGAACCAAAAGGTGTGCTTTTGGTGGGTTTTGAACTAATAGTGGTCTGTGGATGACACTATTATGGGGGGTCTGTGGATGGCACTGTTATGGGTGGGGGATCTGTGGATGGCACTGTTATGGGTGGGGGATCTGTGGATGGCCCTGTTATGGGTGGGGGATCTGTGGATGGCCCTGTTATGGGTGGGGGATCTGTGGATGGCCCTGTTATGGGTGGGGGATCTGTGGATGGCACTGTTATGGGTGGGGGATCTGTGGATGGCACTGTTATGGGTGGGGGATCTGTGGATGGCACTGTTATGGGTGGGGATCTGTGGATGGCACTGTTATGGATGGGCAATCTGTGGATGGCACTGTTATGGGTGGGCAATCTGTGGATGGCACTGTTATGGGTGGGCAATCTGTGGATGGCACTGTTATGGGTGGGGAATCTGTGATGACACTGTTATGGGTGGGGGATCTGTGGATGGCACTGTTATGGGGGGGATCTGTGGATGGCACTGTTATGGAGGTGGATCTGTGGATGACACATATATAACATCTTATGCTATATATGTGTTAGGCCTCCTTCACACGACCGTTTTTTGTTTTTTTTTAAGGTCTGCAAAAACGGGGTCCGTAGGTCCGTGACCGTTTTTTCATCCGTGGGTCTTCCTTGAGTTTTAGAGGATCCACTGACATGAAAAAAAAAAGTCGTTTTGGTGTCCGCCTGGCCGTGCGGAGCCAAACGGATCCGTCCTGAATTACAATGCAAGTCAATGGGGACGGATCCGTTTGACGTTGACACAATATGGTGCAATTGCAAACGGATCCGTCCCCCATTACATTGAAAGTCAAAGTCAGGAGTCCCTTTTATACCATCGGATCAGAATTTTCTCCAATCCGATGGTATATTTTAACTTGAAGCGTCCCCATCACCATGGGAACGCCTCTGTTAGAATATACCATCGGATTTGAGTTAGATCGTGAAACTCAGATCCGACAGTATATTCTAACAGAGGCGTTCCCATGGTGATGGGGACGCTTCAGGTTAGAATATACTAAAAGAACTGTTTACATGACTGCCCCCTGCTGCCTGGCAGACCCCCCCCCCCTATATTTAACTTATTGGTGGCCAGTGCGGCCCCCCCCCTCCCTCCCCTGTAGTTAACACATTGGTGGCCAGTGCGGCCGGCCCCCCCTCCCTCCCCTGTAGTACTGTAGATTCTTTGGTGGCCAGTGGGCCCCCCTCCCTCCCCCTCCTAATTAAAATCTCCCCCCTATCATTGGTGGCAGCGGAGAGTACCGATCGGAGTCCCAGTTTAATCGCTGGGGCTCCGATCGGTAACCATGGCAACCAGGACGCTACTGCAGTCCTGGTTGCCATGGTTACTTAGCAATTTTTAGAAGCATTATAATTACCTGCGAGCTGCAATGTCTGTGACCGGCCGCGCGCTCCTCCAACTGGTCAGTGAAAGGTCTGTGTGGCGCACTGCTTATAGCACAGACCTGTCACTTACCAGTAGGAGGAGCGCCTGGCCGGTCACAGATATCGCAGCTCGCAGGTAAGTATAATGCTTCTAAAAATAGCTAAGTAACCATGGCAACCAGGACTGCAGTAGCGTCCTGGTTGCCATGGTTACCGATCGGAGCCCCAGCGATTAAACTGGGACTCCGATCGGTACTCTCCGCTGCCACCAATGATAGGGGGGGGAGATTTTAAAGAGGACCTTTCACCAGAATAAAACATCTAAACTAACTATACAGCCATGTAGAGCGGCGCTCAGGGATCCCCCTGCACTTACTGTTATACCTGGGCGCCGCTCCGTTCGCCCGGTATAGCCTCCGGTATCTTCATAGTTAGGCTCCACCCAGGGGAACCTGACGGCGTCTCTTTCTCCTATGCTGTAGCGCTGGCCAATCGCAGCGCTCAGCTCATAGCCTGAGAGAAAAAAAAACCTCTTTTTAACTATTTTTTTGACGGACAGGAAACACGGATGCGGCTGCAAAACGTAAAAAGGGCACAACGGCCACGGGTGCACACAACGGTCGTGTGCAGGAGGCCTTATCCACAGATTCCCCCCTATAACAGTTTTTCTGTGTAGTGACCCCCAATACAGGGGGTAGAGGCCGACAACTGGTGTTTAAATCGCGGCGGGGCCCGGTGCAGTCACTGTACTCCTATTACACCAGGCCCCGAACACAGCAGTATTCATATTAGGGATCGACCGATTATCGGTTTTGCCGATATTATCGGCCGATATTCAGGATTTTGAACGTTATCGGTATCGGCATCTATTTTGCCAATATACCGATAACGTATGGGGAACACAGATTGCGCTGCTCTCAGCGCTCTCTGTGTTCCCTCAGCAGCACAGGGGAGAAGGAAGCATTGTCTCCCTCCCCCAGTGATGCTGCTGCTGCTGCTGCCAATTAGAGGAGAGAAGACAAGAGAAGGGGAGAGGCTGTGGCCACCGCTCCACCAATGAAGATAAGTCTTTCATTAATTCATATACAGGAGGCGGGAGCTGGCTGCAGAATCACATAGCCGGCTCCCGGCTTCTATGAGCTGTAGCTGCGATCTGCGGTAGTTAACCCCTTAGGTGCCGCGGATCGCAGCTACCGCTCATAGAGGTCGGGAGCCGGCTATGTGATTCTGCAGCCAGCTCCTGCCTCCTGTATATGAATTAATGAAAGACTTATCTTCATTGGTGGCGCAGTGCGCCCTCCCCCCCCAAGCCCCCCAGTATTAATCGTTGGTGGCGCAGTGCGCCCCCCACTCCCATCCCAGTATTAAAAACATTGGTGGCGCAGTGCGCCCCCCAGTATTAATCATTGGTGGCAGTGGCCACAGGATCCCCTCTCCCCTGCTCCTCCGATCGGAGCCCCAGCAGTGTAAGCCTGGGGCTCCGATCGGTTACCATGGCAGCCAGGACGCTATTTAAGCCCTGGCTGCCATGTTCAGCTCCATGCTGCTGTGTGCACAAAGCACAGAGCAGCAGAGACAGTGTGAGATCCTATTCACCCTGATAGAGATCTATCAGGGTGAATAGGACAAGGGTTCTAGTCCCTAAGGGGGCTAAAAGATAGTAAAAAAAAAAAACATAAATATTAAGTATAAATGAAAAAGAAAGATTTACAAAAAAAATTATTAATAAACGTTAACAATAAACATAAATTTTCAGCAGATTTGTGTAGGAATTTATTTTTTTTCAAAAATGAAAATTCCCACAATATCGGTATAAATTATCGGCTATCGGCCTGAAAGTTCCCAAATTATCGGTATCGGCCCTAAAAAATCAATATCGGTCGATCAGTAATTCATATGTAAAGTGTAGGCAATCCATATGTAAAGTGTAGAATTCCTCTGCGGTAGCGCAATCCACCTACTCACTATGAAACTCCGGTACTAGCAGGCAGGCTGGCCGGTCACTCACTTCTTCACGCACATGCTTCTCCCACTTTATTAATGAAGCAGGCGGAGCCTGCGCCTGACTAAGTCAGTGACCTGCCTGCCTGCTAGTACGGGAGTTTCATAGTGAGTACTAGGTGGATTGCCCTACCTCAGATAATTTCTACACTTTACATATGGATTGCCTACACTTTACATATGAATACTGCTGTGTGCGGGGCCCGGTGTAATAGAGTACAGTGACTGCACCGGGCCCCGCCGTGATTCCAGCAGTTGCTGGCCTCCAGCCCCTCCTCCCTCCCCGCTGATACATTGCAGGCCGCGCTGTGCGGCATCACGGCCCGCTATGTATCAGTGTTAGCAGAGTAAAAATGGCAGCATTCCCCCCATAAGACGCACTGCCATTTTCCCCCCACTTTTGCGTCTTATGGGGCGAAAAATACGTTATATACAGTTGCAAGAAAAAGTATGTAAACCCTTTGGAATGATATGGATTTCTGCACAAATTGGTCATAAAATGTGATCTGATCTTCATCTAAGTCACAACAATAGACAATCACAGTCTGCTTAAACTAATAACGCACAAAGAATTAAATGTTACCATGTTTTTATTGAACACACCATGTAAACATTCACAGTGCAGGTGGAAAAAGTATGTGAACTCCTAGACTAATGACCTCTCCAAGAGCTAATTGGAGTGAGGTGTCAGCCAACTGGAGTCCAATCAAAAAAAGAACACACCATTTCTGGGTTTGCTTTTCACAAGAAGCATTGCCTGATGTGAATGATGCCTCGCACAAAAGAGCTCTCAGAAGACCTACGATTAAGAATTGTTGACTTGCATAAAGCTGGAAAGGGTTATAAAAGTATCTCCAAAAGCCTTGCTGTTCATCAGTCCACAGTAAGACAAATTGTCTATAAATGGAGAAAGTTCAGCACTGCTGCTACACTCCCTAGGAGTGGCCGTCCTGTAAAGATGACTGCAAGAAATCCTCTGCGGTAGGGCAATCCACCTAGTACTCACTATGAAGCTACCGTACTAGCAGGCAGGCAGGTCACTCACTTCGTCAGGCGCATGCTCCACCTGCTTAATTAATAAAGTGGGAGGAGCATGTGCATGAAGAAGCGAGTGACCGGCCAGCCTGCCTGCTAGTACCGGAGTTTCATAGTGAGTAGGTGGATTGTGCTACCACAGAGGATTTCTACACTTTACATATGGATTGCCTACACTTTACATATGAATACTGCTGTGTGCGGGGCCTGGTGTAATAGAGTACAGTGACTGCATCGGGCCCCGCTGCGATTTAAACACCAGTTGCCAGCCTCTACACAGGGACACTGTTATGAAGGGGGGGGGGGGGACCTGTGCGTCTTCCTACTCCCAATGCGCATGCCCCGCCGTCCCATGTGTCCACTCACAGCCAGTGCCATCTTAAATAAGGGCACACTAATGGCCAAATGAACAAGAATGCATAATTAAAGGAGAACATCATACTCCACTTCCACAGATAGAGTAAATCGTATACTGGTCATTACCTCCACTGCCATGGTGTACGTCGCAGCGCCCCCTGGGTTGATGGGATCACAGCACGCACACCTCAGTGGACAGATCCAATTATACATTTAACCCCTTACGGGCATCAATCATTATGCAAACCTTTCAGTCAAATACACCTCAATAATAATACATGTTCGGCCGTTGTATTTTTTTTGTTATTTATTTATTTTATGCACTTCTATAGCGCTACTATTATATTCCACAGTGCTTTACAGACATTAGCATCCAACTGTCCCCAATGGGGCTCGCAATCTAAGGTCCCTATCAGTATGTCTTTGGAGTGTGGGAGGAAACTGGAGTACCTGGAGGAAACCCACGTAAACACGGGCAGAACATACAAACTCCATGCAGATGTTGCCCTTGGTCGGATTCGAACCTAGGACCCCAGTGCTAAACACTGAACCACCATGCTGCCCCATGTATGTCCATGTAGTCCATCTTCTGTGACTTATCTTCCTAACTACAAAACAATAATTATGACAGATAAATATTCAATAGTTACGGTTATTTACCAATAGTAATATAAATATCAATATATAAAGTATAGTTAATTCACTTGTCATAATAGCTGTAATATGTAAAAGGCAGGGCAATGGAATGGAACGCCCTAACTCATCATCCTCCCGGTCACTCTAAAATCAACATTTAGACCTTTTGGTTTTAATGAGTCCAGGCTAAAAATCCTCCTCAATTCATTTATCTTTACTAGAGATAATATGTCTCGCCTCTTTTTGATATGGTCCAAAATCATGAATCTCCTCGTTGGTATCCACATTCAATGAGTTAAGTCCCTTTATTGAACACATAGTAAGGAAGCATTAGGGTATCTTGAAGCATAGCTATCCTTCAATAGCTGCTTTTAGAGATCCCCCAATGATGACGTATAAGAGATCTCGCAGCACAAGGGACAGTGTAGTGAGTTTTGTGGTACCTGAGAGTGGAGGCATGAGACAGACATTTCTTAGACCCAGACGCACAGGTTGTTTTCCCTGTCTAGGATGTGTAAATTGTACAAACCGGATTCCAAAAAAGTTGGGACACTAAACAAATTGTGAATAAAAACTGAATGCAATGATGTGGAGATGGCAAATGTCAATATTTTATTTGTAATAGAACGTAGATGACAGATCAAACGTTTAATCCGAGTAAATGTATAATTTTAAAGGAAAAATACGTTGATTCCAATTTTCACGGTGTCAACAAATCCCCAAAAAGTTGGGACAAGTAAATTTGAGCATAACGAAGAGCTGGAAGACCAATTAACACTAATTAGGTCAATTGGCAACATGATTGGGTAGAAAAAGAGCTTCTCAGAGTGGCAGTGTCTCTCAGAAGCCAAGATGGGTAGAGGATCACCAATTCCCACAATGTTGAGCAGAAAGATAGTGGAGCAATATCAGAAAGGTGTTACCCAGCGAAAAATTGCAAAGACTTTGCATCTATCATCATCAACTGTGCATAACATCATCCGAAGATTCAGAGAATCTGAAACAATCTCTGTGCGTAAGGGTCAAGGCCGTAAAACCATACTGGATGCCCGTGATCTCCGGGCCCTTAAACGACACTGCACCACAAACAGGAATGCTACTGTAAAGGAAATCACAGAATGGGCTCAGGAATACTTCCAGAAACCATTGTCAGTGAACACAATCCACCGTGCCATCCGCCGTTGCCAGCTGAAACTCTACAGTGCAAAGAAGAAGCCATTTCTAAGCAAGATCCACAAGCTCAGGCGTTTTCACTGGGCCAGGGATCATTTAAAATGGAGTGTGGCAAAATGGAAGACTGTTCTGTGGTCAGACGAGTCACAATTCAAAGTTCTTTTTGGAAATCTGGGACGCCATGTCATCCGGACCAAAGAGGACAAGGACAACCCAAGTTGTTATCAACGCTCAGTTCAGAAGCCTGCATCTCTGATGGTATGGGGTTGCATGAGTGCGTGTGGCATGGGCAGCTTGCATGTCTGGAAAGGCACCATCAATGCAGAAAAATATATTCAGGTTCTAGAACAACATATGCTCCCATCCAGACGTCATCTCTTTCAGGGAAGACCCTGCATTTTTCAACAAGATAATGCCAGACCACATTCTGCATCAATCACAACATCATGGCTGCGTAGGAGAAGGATCCGGGTACTGAAATGGCCAGTCTGCAGTCCAGATCTTTCACCTATAGAGAACATTTGGCGCATCATAAAGAGGAAAGTGCAACAAAGAAGGCCCAAGACGATTGAACAGTTAGAGGCCTGTATTAGACAAGAATGGGAGAGCATTCCTATTTCTAAACTTGAGAAACTGGTCTCCTCGGTCCCCAGACGTCTGTTGAGTGTTGTAAGAAGAAGGGGAGATGCCACACAGTGGTGAAAATGGCCTTGTCCCAACTTTTTGGGGATTTGTTGACACCATGAAATTCTGATTCAACATATTTTTCCCTTAAAATGGTACATTTTCTCAGTTTAAACTTTTGTTCCGTGATTTATGTTCTATTCTGAATAAAATATTAGAAGTTGGCACCTCCACATCATTGCATTCAGTTTTTATTCACGATTTGTATAGTGTCCCAACTTTTTTGGAATCCGGTTTGTAAGTTAATGAATAAGGGCTCTGTCTTTATACACCCTATAACAAATGAGAGGTTCGATATTAAACATTATCTTACATATGATTCATCCTGGGTGATTTATGCATTATGGTGTCCTTGTAAAATTCTCTATGTAGGAGAGACTACTTGTGATATGAAAACCAGAATGAATAACCATAGACAGACCATTAGAAACAAGAGAAGGGATTTACCAATTTTCAAAACACTTTGCCGAAAAAAAACATGAGTGAATTGAGGTTCATGATTTTGAACCATATCAAAAAGAGGCAGAGACAGGTTATCTCTATTAACCCCTTAACGCAAAATGCCATGCATGTATGTAACTATTATATGCAATCATGGACACTGATATACTACAGGATTTAATCAAGTTGTAATGGAGATCTGGCTGACATAGACTTAGTGTCTAGTCTGAACAGGCTGCAAGACAACACTGGGATTGGAAGTGATAGAGGGGTGTGTACTTTTAAACATGCATTATTTGGTGATTAATTATGTGATGTATAAGTTTTTGCACTTTGTAATGCACTTGGCTTGAGAAAGGTTCTGTGAGAGAACCGAAATGTCGCTGTGTGACGTGTGAATAAAGGACACATTTTTTTCACGTTTTACAGAGGAGTGCCGTGGATTTCTTCTACTTACAGTGGGGGAAATAATTATTTGACCCCTCACTGATTTTGTAAGTTTGTCCAATGACAAAGAAATGAAAAGTCTCAGAACAGTATCATTTCAATGGTAGGTTTATTGTAACAGTGGCAGATAGCACATCAAAAGGAAAATCGAAAAAAAAAACTTTAAATAAAAGATAGCAACTGATTTGCATTTCATTGAGTGAAATAAGTATTTGAACCCCTACCAACCATTAAGAGTTCTGGCTCCCACAGAGTGGTTAGACACTTCTACTCAATTAGTCACCCTCATTAAGGACACCTGTCTTAACTAGTCACCTGTATAAAAGACACCTGTCCACAGAATCAATCAATCAAGCAGACTCCAAACTCTCCAACATGGGAAAGACCAAAGAGCTGTCCAAGGATGTCAGAGACAAAATTGTAGACCTGCACAAGGCTGGAATGGGCTACAAAACCATTAGCAAGAAGCTGGGAGAGAAGGTGACAACTGTTGGTGCGATTGTTCGAAAATGGAAGGAGCACAAAATGACCATCAATCGACCTCGCTCTGGGGCTCCACGCAAGATCTCACCTCGTGGGGTGTCAATGGTTCTGAGAAAGGTGAAAAAGCATCCTAGAACTACACGGGAGGAGTTAGTTAATGACCTCAAATTAGCAGGGACCACAGTCACCAAGAAAACCATTGGAAACACATTACACCGCAATGGATTAAAATCCTGCAGGGCTCGCAACGTCCCCCTGCTCAGGAAGGCACATGTGCAGGCCCGTCTGAAGTTTGCCAATGAACACCTGAATGATTCAGAGAGTGACTGGGAGAAGGTGCTGTGGTCTGATGAGACCAAAATAGAGCTCTTTGGCATTAACTCAACTCGCTGTGTTTGGAGGAAGAAAAATGCTGCCTATGACCCCCAAAACACCGTCCCCACCGTCAAGCATGGGGGTGGAAACATTTTGCTTTGGGGGTGTTTTTCTGCTAAGGGCACAGGACAACTTATTCGCATAAACGGGAAAATGGACGGAGCCATGTATCGTGAAATCCTGAGCGACAACCTCCTTCCCTCTGCCAGGAAACTGAAAATGGGTCGTGGGTGGGTGTTCCAGCACGACAATGACCCAAAACATACAGCAAAGGCAACAAAGGAGTGGCTCAAGAAGAAGCACATTAAGGTCATGGAGTGGCCTAGTCAGTCTCCGGACCTTAATCCAATCGAAAACCTATGGAGGGAGCTCAAGCTCAGAGTTGCACAGAGACAGCCTCGAAACCTTAGGGATTTAGAGATGATCTGCAAAGAGGAGTGGACCAACATTCCTCCTAAAATGTGCGCAAACTTGGTCATCAATTACAAGAAACGTTTGACCTCTGTGCTTGCAAACAAGGGTTTTTCCACCAAGTATTAAGTCTTTTTTTGTTAGAGGGTTCAAATACTTATTTCACTCAATGAAATGCAAATCAGTTGCTATCTTTTATTTAAAGTTATTTTTTCGATTTTCCTTTTGATGTGCTATCTGCCACTGTTACAATAAACCTACCATTGAAATGATACTGTTCTGAGACTTTTCATTTCTTTGTCATTGGACAAACTTACAAAATCAGTGAGGGGTCAAATAATTATTTCCCCCACTGTATATTTACACCTGTGATCAAGGGTTTGACACAGGCACCTGCCGCAACATAGGAGTGCTTCCCCATTTATATACACTGCTCAAAAAAAATAAAGGGAACACTTAAACAACACAATGTAACTCCAAGTCAATCACACTTCTGTGAAATCAAACTGTCCACTTAGGAAGCAACACTGAGTGACAATCAATTTCACATGCTGTTGTGCAAATAGGATAGACAACAGGTGGAAATTATAGGCAATTAGCAAGATACCCCCAATAAAGGAGTGGTTTTGCAGGTGGTCACCACAGATCACTTCTCAGTTCCTATGCTTCCTGGCTGATGTTTTGGTCACTTTTGAATGCTGGCGGTGCTTTCACTCTAGTGGTAGCATGAGACGGAGTCTACAACCCACATAAGTGGCTCAGGTAGTGCAGCTTATCCAGGATGGCACATCAATGCGAGCTGTGGCAAGAAGGTTTGCTGTGTCTGTCAGCATAGTGTCCAGAGCATGGAGGCGCTACCAGGAGACAGGCCAGTACATAAGGAGACGTGGAGGAGGCCGTAGGAGGGCAACAACCCAGCAGCAGGACCGCTACCTCCGCCTTTGTGCAAGGAGGAACAGGAGGAGCACTGCCAGAGCCTCCAGCAGGCAACAAATGTGCATGTGTCTGCTCAAACGGTCAGAAACAGACTCCATGAGGGTGATATGAGGGCCCGACGTCCACAGGTGGGGGTTGTGCTTACAGCCCAACACCGTGCAGGACGTTTGGCATTTGCCAGAGAACACCAAGATTGGAAAATTCGCCACTGGCGCCCTGTGCTCTTCACAGATGAAAGCAGGTTCACACTGAGCACATGTGACAGACGTGACAGAGTTATTTTTGTGTGATTTTGTTGTCAGCACACTCAACTATGTAAAGAACAAAGTATTTCAGAAGAATATTTAATTAATTCAGATCTAGGATGTTATTTTTGTGTTCCCTTTATTTTTTTGAGCAGTGTGTGTGTGTATATATATTATATATTATATATATATATATATATATATATATATATATATATATATATATATATATATATATACATATACACTGCTCAAAAAAATAAAGGGAACACAAAAATAACACATCCTAGATCTGAATTAATTAAATATTCTTCTGAAATACTTTGTTCTTTACATAGTTGAATGTGCTGACAACAAAATCACACAAAAATAAAAAAATGGAAATCAAATTTTTCAACCCATGGAGGTCTGGATTTGGAGTCACACTCAAAATTAAAGTGGAAAAACACACTACAGGCTGGTCCAACTTTGATGTAATGTCCTTAAAACAAGTCAAAATGAGGCTCAGTAGGGTGTGTGGCCTCCACGTGCCTGTATGACCTCCCTACAACGCCTGTGCATGCTCCTGATGAGGTGGCGGACGGTCTCCTGAGGGATCTCCTCCCAGACCTGGACTAAAGCATCTGCCAACTCCTGGACAGTCTGTGGTGCAACGTGACGTTGGTGGATAGAGCGAGACATGATGTCCCAGATGTGCTCAATTAGATTCAGGTCTGGGGAACGGGCGGGCCAGTCCATAGCATCAATGCCTCCGTCTTGCAGGAACTGCTGACACACTCCAGCCACATGAGGTCTAGCATTGTCTTGCATTAGGAGGAACCCAGGGCCAACCGCACCAGCATATGGTCTCACAAGGGGTCTGAGGATCTCATCTCGGTACCTAATGGCAGTCAGGCTACCTCTGGCGAGCACATGGAGGGCTGTGCGGCCCTCTAAAGAAATGCCACTCACACCATTACTGACCCAATGCCAAACCGGTCATGCTGGAGGATGTTGCAGGCAGCAGAACGTTCTCCACAGCGTCTCCAGACTCTGTCACATCTGCTCAGTGTGAACCTGCTTTCATCTGTGAAGAGCATAGGGCACCAGTGGCGAATTTTCCAATCTTGGTGTTCTCTGGCAAATCCCAAACGTCCTGCACGGTGTTGGGCTGTAAGCACAACCCCCACCTGTGGACGTCGGGCCCTTATATCACCCTCATGGAGTCTGACAGACACAGCAAACCTTCTTGCCACAGCTCGCATTGATGTGCCATCCTAGATAAGCTGCACTACCTGAGCCACTTGTGTGGGTTGTAGACTCCGTCTCATGCTACCACTAGAGTGAAAGCACCGCCAGCATTCAAAAATGACCAAAACATCAGCCAGGAACCATAGGACCTGAGAAGTGATCTGTGGTGACCACCTGCAGAACCACTCCTTTATTGGGGGTGTCTTGCTAATTGCCTATAATTTCCACCTGTTGTCTATCCCATTTGCACAACAGCATGTGAAATTGATTGTCACTGAGTGTTGCTTCCTAAGTGGACAGTTTGATTTCACAGAAGTGTGATTGACTTGGAGTTACATTGTGTTGTTTAAGTGTTCCCTTTATTTTTTTGAGCAGTGTATATTATAATCAATATCATCCACCTGTTGCATTTCTCTCCCATCGGTTTATTAATCGAGACATCTAGAGGTTGTAACTGGCAGGTAAGGCCCCCAGGAATCAACTCTAGATGGGTCTTGGCTTCCTTAAAAATCTTTTTAGTTTTTCAGTCATATGTGCACTAAACTGGTCAAGTACCAGCAGGGCTGGGTTCTTCAGAAGCCCTCTAGGGCGTTTGGACCACACTTTTTCTACCCATAGTTTTATGCCATTTTCGTCCATCTTGCCTTTGTTGTGAACATGGACAATCACTCCTCTTGGAATCGCCTCTTTTGGCATGTTCTTCCTTTTGGAAGATCAGCATTGGTGGAAGCTTAGTGCCATCTTTGCAGCAGGACAACACAACAGTGTAATGTTTTTTTTTTCCATTTCGTCCACCATGACGGCTTAACCATGAGATTGACCCCTTGACCTCTGTAGGGGCAGGAACACAGAGAGTTTAAAAGGCCACCACCCACTCTCAACCTCAGTGTTTTCTGTCCCTTTGGGGCACCTCACTGAGAGACCTCCTGTGGGAGGTGAAGATTTTTTGTTTTTACCTGTGTTAGGCTTTTCCTCTGCCCTCCTGCGGGTTTATTCTAAAGCTGGGCAGAGGAGGACATATGGGAGTAGATCTTGGGCCTGTTATCGCTCCTCATGCGCAGGGTCCTCCTTCCCTCTTTCAGTAAAGCTGACCGCGCAAATACAGGACACGCTGCACGCCGATCTCAGCACGAGGCCGCAGTGCTGTAATCTGTTCCCGGTCTGTGGGGGGGCGGGGCGAAGCTTGGAACCCATGTGTGCGCGCGCGCTCTGATGACAGACGCGACGCCAGCCTGTAAAAAGTGGCAGATTCAACAGCACACCGCTGCCTACAGTGTGGTGGTTTCCTTCTCCATAGGATGTCAGCCCCTGATGCCCCTGCAGCCCAGATGGATCCTACAGACCCCTTCTCAGCTACTCCATCCGTGAGTTCCCCTCTGGGGAGTATGTGTATCACTTTTGACATGCTTATGTGTATGGTTTCCTGATACCTGGTTGCTCCTCTCATAGGGAGTGTAAGAGCCCAGAGTTAAATCCAGAGTCTCTAGATGTGCGACTTGTACCAAGAGACTTCCTGAAAAACATTTAAAAAAAAAGCTCTGTCAATCTTGTATTAATGAGCTTGTAAAATAAGAGCAACTATCGATTCTTATGGAAGTAAAATCCATCATCCAGAACGAAGTAAAATCCTCCCTGGCCTCCCTCAGATCCGTTCTTCCTGCTCCACCTGCAAAAAAATTTGGGGGAAAGGGAAATCGGGGAGGTGGAGCTATCAAAAAGGGGGGAATGTTCCTTGAAACATCAAAGGTTAACAGGAATTCATCCATGTTCCTAATTCGGCTTCTTTCATAGCCATTTTTGTTCCTTGCATCAAGAACAAATTTGTGAAATGACACAATCTTGGATTCGCATTCCTTAGGTAACTTTTGCGCAATTTTGGTGCGCCTAGCAAGGCCAAATCTTCTCATGAACCTGTAGCACCACAATGCCGATCCAGTGAAGTTGTCAATGCCTTTCTCTGCAGCAAGACGCTTGGCTTCATAAATGAACATTTTGATAGAGACTGAGAAGCCATTGTTCCTGTGACGCATGATCTACTCTTTCATTTCCATGTCTATCTGCGGCCATTTTGCAGCAGACCCACGAAAAGTGTGTTTACTTTTATCAGCTTTTTCCAACTGATCCTCTTGTTTCCTCCATTAGCGAATCATTTTTTTTTCGGTTGGAGGCAGCCCAAAATGTCTCTCTGCTGCCCTGTTTCCGTGTGCTCTTTGTCATATTTTAATACCTTCAATTTAAAAGGAATTTTGTATAAAAGCCTTTTCTGCTTTGACATTGTTCAGAAATGTACTGTATGCAGCAGGAGACTACTGCATTTTTCTGCAACAGAATCCAGTAATGGAAGAACTTTCAGCACTATAATTATGGGGGCACATGCAGCTGAGAACAACAGTGGATGATGCACTTCTATGGGAGGGATCTGCTGCGGACACAATGCTATGGGGGGGGGGGGATCTGCTGCTGACACAATATAATGGGGGGGGATCTACTGCTGACACAATGTTCTTGGGGGAATCTTTTGCTGACATGTTATGGGCGTAAATCTGCTGCTGACACAATGTTATGGGGGATCTGTTGCTGACAATGTTATGGGGGGATCTGTTGCTGACAATGTTATGGGGGGATCTGTTGCCGACACGGTTATGGGGGGATCTGTTGCCGACACTGTTATGGGGGGATCTGTTGCCGACACTGTTATGGGGGGATCTGTTGCCGACACTGTTATGGGGGGATCTGTTGCCGACACTGTTATGGGGGGATCTGTTGCCGACACTGTTATGGGGGGATCTGTTGCCGACACTGTTATGGGGGGATCTGTTGCTGACACAATGTTATGGGGGGGGGTCTCCTGCTGACACGATGTTATGGGGGGGTCTGCTGCTGACATTTTATGGGGAGTGGGAACTGCTGCTGACACAAAGTTATGGGGGATCTGCTGCTGACACAATGTTATGGGGGGGATCTGCTGCTTACACAATGTTATGGGGGGATCCTTTGCTGACATGTTATAGGGGGATCCTTTGCTGACCTGTTATGTGGGGATCTGCTGCTGACACGGGGGGATCTGCTGCTGACATGTTATGGAGGGATCTGCTGCTGACATGTTATGGGGGGATCTGCTGCTGACATGTTATGGGGGGATCTGCTGCTGACATGTTATGGGGGGATCTGCTGCTGACATGTTATGGGGGGATCTGCTGCTGACATGTTATGGGGGGATCTGCTGCTGACATGTTATGGGGGGATCTGCTGCTGACATGTTATGGGGGGATCTGCTGCTGACATGTTATGGGGGGATCTGCTGCTGACATGTTATGGGGGGATCTGCTGCTGACAATGTTATGGGGGGGATTTGCTGTGACACACTTATGAGGGAGGAGGCACTTTAATACTTAGTACCTTTTTCACAGGAGAGCCTCTTCTTACTCTACACTGTTAATAGCACTGTAGGTCAGCAATGAACAGCACTGTGGACTGGCCTTGTACTGTACAGGGCTGCACGTACAATGGATCAGTCACATGGGACGACATAGAGGCGGAGAAGGCAAGTAGCAAAGAAAAGCCTGCTCCCGCCCATAGTCTCCCTGCTTAAGCGCACCGCCCATATTCTAAACACATGGGCAGGAACACTGCCGGCCGGGCTCTCCACACAGAAGCACTTCTGGGCCGGGCTCTCCTGCACATAGAAGCGCCGCCGACTCTTCCCTCTTTTCGTTGTGGTTGGGCTCTTTTTTTCAAGTTCCCTACGTGTACCGGACACATGCAATGCAACGGACCCCCCCCCCCCCCCCCCCGTATTCGTCCTATAAGAGTCATTTTTTCCCCCTACTTTTGGTACTAAGGTGTGTGTGTGTGTGTGTGTATGTGATCACAAAAGTGAGTACACCCCTCACATTGGTGTGACCTCAAAATAACTACATATAGACATTAATGTCTAAACAGCTGGCAACAAATGTGAGTAAACCCCTAGTGAAAATGGCCAAATTGTACCCAATTAGTTATTTTCCCTCCCCAGTGTCATGTGACTTGTTGTTACAAGGTCTCATGTGTGAATGGGGAGCAGGTTTGTCAAATTTGGTGTTATCGCTCTCACACACTTATACTGGTCACTGGAAGTTTAACATGGCCCCTCATGGCAAAGAACTCTCTGAGGATCTGAAAAAAAGAATTGTTGCTATACATAAAGGTGGCCTATTAGACTATTAGAGACTGAGTGCCCAAACTGCAACTCAAAACCCACAACACAGCAATTTAACCTGAATACTAATATAGTTATTCTTCCATGTACTTTATAATTTAGCTATAATAGCTTACCTACAATCAGTGCTCTGCCTGTGCTGTTCATAGTGCGCCCTGCACTGATGAATGGCAGGAAAAGTCTAAGGCATATTTGTACACCATCGATTGTTTCCAGGGCGTGGGTGCCCACAGAGAGGGCTCTGAGTGCCTCCTCTGGCACCCGTACCGTAGGTTCGCCACCACTGGCCTAGGCTATGAAAAGATTACCAACACCCTGAAACTGAACTGCAGCACGGTGGCCAAGACCATACAGCAGTTTAACAAGACAGGTTTCAGTCAGAACAGGCCTCGCCATGGTCGACCAAAGAATTTGAGTGTATGTGCTCAGCGTTGTCACGAGGGTGTCAAGAGCCACGTCTGACTCCGTTATACCCGGGGTCAGGAAGTCGCAGCGGATGGCTGCGCGCTCTATGTCTAAAGATAGCGCTGTTACTTAATGGTAACTTTCTGGGTTTGCCTTGCAATCCTTTTTGTCTGACTCAGGGATCCGTAGATTCTTCTCCTCAGCTGTTTCTTGTCCGGCACTCCCAACCTCCTTATATTCCCCTCTCCCACTTCTCTGGTTGCCAGATGTAGAGCTTCCTGCCTGGACTTCTATACTGACCCACTGGAGCTGAGTTGTTGTTATCCCTGGTTGTCGTACCAGACCATTACCCTCCGGATCCCTGTTGGTTGGTTGTCGCCCACCTGGGACTATGTTTTGTCAGTATTGTCTGTCTTCTCCCTAGTGTTTCCCTTTAGTGTTAGTGGTGCGGACTAGTGTTCCCACCGCCCTATTCACTACGTAGGGCTCATCTTAGGGAAAGCCAGAGTTTAGGCATGTGATCGGCATACGGGTGAGAAACCCATCTAGGGACGTCAGGGCAGTCAGGTGCCAGCCTCAAGGTGAGTTAGGGGTCACCATATTTCCCTCTCCCTTGGACAGGGCCTTCCTTTTCCCTCCCTTTGCGTCACGTATGTGATCGGCACGCCGGTCGTGATAAGCGTCATCCGAGGTTGTCTTTTCAAAATATACATTTGAGTGCTGCCAGCATTGCTGCAGAGGTTAAAGGGGGGTGGGGGTCAGCCTGTCAGTGCTCAGACCATAGGCTGCACACTGCATCAATTTTGTCTGCATGGCTGTCATACCAGAAGGAAGCATCTTCTAAAGATGATGCACAAGAAAGCCTGCAGTTTGCTTTAGACAAGCAAACTAAGGACATGGATTAGTGGAACCAAGTCCTGTGGTCTGTTGAGACCAAGATGAATTTATTTTGTTGAGATGGTGTCAAGCGTGTGTGGCAGGGGTGGAGAACAAAGACAAGTGTCTTGCCTACAGTCAAGCATGGTGGTTTGAGTGTCATGGTTTGGGGCTGCATGAGTGCTGCTGACTGTGGGGAGCTACAGTTCATTGAGGGAACCATGAATGCCAACATGTACTGTGAGACACTGAAGCAGAGCATGATCCCCTCCCTTCGGAAACTGGGCTGCAGGGCAGTATTCCAACATAACAACCCAAACACACCTCCAAGACGACCACTGCCTTGCTAAAGAAACTGACGGTAAAGGTGCTGGACTGGCCAAGCATATCTCCATACCTAAACCTTATTGTGCATCTGTGGGGGATCCTTAAATGCATGGTGGAGTTGCACACGGTCTCTAACATTCACCAGCTCCGTGATATTGTCATGGAGGAGAGGAAGAGGATTCCAGTGGCAACCTGTGAAGCTCTAGTGAATTTCATGCCCAAGAGAGAGGCAGTGGTGGAAAATAATGGTGGCCATACAAAATATTGACACTTTGGGCACAATTTGTCTATTTTCACTAGGAGTTTACTCCCTTTTGTTGCCAAGAGTTTAGACATTAATGGCTGTGTCGAGTTATTTTGAGGGTGCAACAAATTTACACTGTTATACAAGCTGTACACTGACTACATTACAGTGTATAAAAGTGTCATATCTTCACTGTTGTCCCATGAAAAGATATAATATATTTACAAAAATGTGAAGGGTATACGCACTTTCGTGGCATTTCTTAGTCACATCCTACAGCAAAAGCCATGGTCCACAGAGAGCTTCCAAAGCATCAGAGGGATCTCATTGTTAAAATGTATCAATCAGGAGAAGGGTACAAAAGAATTTCCAAGGCATTAGATATACTCTGGAACACAGTGAAGGGGAGAAAATATGGCACAACAGTGACATTACCAAGAACTGGACGTCCCTCCAAAATTGATGAAAAGACGAGAAGAAAAATTGTCTGGGAGGCTACCAAAAGGCCTACAGCAACATTAAAGGAGCTGCAGGAATATCTGGCAAGTACTGGCTGTGTGGTACTATGACAAACCACCCGCCAATCCCGTCGTTCTATGCCACAGTTGCCATACAGGTCTCGTCCACTAGAGATGGAGGCGAATCCACTGTGAGCACAGCAGACGTTTAAGATTGTATCATGTATGGGCACACCAACCAATCAGAAAAATGAAAATTATCGATTTCACGCTGGAAATCGGATTAATTTGCTGCCACCACTCTTCGTATTGAATCGGGGCAAAGAGACCCCGGCTAGCTAATCCTAAAGGGAAGAAAAGGTTATTTGCAACCTAGCTAACCAATCAACAATTTAGAAAAATAAGATAATGCGGTAGTATGTCTCTTCTGAGGTCAGATGCAATCGTTAGTTTTATTCTAAAAACTATACACAAAAAATATATACATTAAAACTGACAGATAAATATACCTGCCAGTCGAACAGATTGGTTGGATAGAAATAGGTAAGAGGTGGAAGGGAATAGAATGTCTGTAAGTTCAGAATTACCGTCGTAGTGTCCAGTAAAAGTCAAAGTCTTTGAAAGGAATAATCCAAGATGGCGGGGTGCCCGTGTCCAGCAGGCGATCGTGATGTTAGTCGACGTCAGATGGTAGGTGAAAGACCCAGGACCTGAGTGTGTCACTGTTTTTACCCACTCTGAAGCGGGGAGTGGTTATGACATGTACAGCTCCAGCGTTGTGTAATTGGAACAGGGGCAGTCCTTTGCCCCATAGGGAGAAAATCTGGCAGAATCTTTGCTTTGCCCATTTCTCCATATCCCGTAAGTCCAATCAAGAAATATAGTTGACATTGATAATCAGTACATTTTAGGCATCATCTGATAACAAATACGACTAGAAGATAATACAGGGTGCCTGAGAACCTTTATATCTCAGAGTGGGAATCTCTGATTTGCCCGCGGGTTTCCTAGAAGGTGGGTTTGAAGAACCGAAACCATCTCTGAAGAGATGGTTCCTGTCATATTTCCATAACCTATGAAATATTAGGAAAATATGGGAAAAATATGAAGTCTATAGATTGAAGGTGACTTTCAGGTCATCTTCCTTCCTGTACCAACCAGCTGTGTGATAAGGATCTGTCCTTTTCTTCTGAAGCTCGCTGCCCAGGCCATAGGTGTGTGATCTCCTGCGATGCCGGAGCCGCTCCGACTACAGATAGGAAGTTTTTAGGAGGTTCTGTCAAGAAAATACCAGATTGATGGGTACTTAACCTGGCATGGGGGCAGGAAGATTCTTTGGCAAGAAGGTGCTAATTGTACCTGTGTTCTGTGAGCTGTGCTAGCAAGGGTGAATTACTTTGGGTTGAAATATTTTTTTTTAACTCTTTGTGTGCAGACGAAGGCTCTGGTCATTTTAAAACCGCACGCATTCGTGATTTCTTCGTGTTGCTGAGATTGCGAATCGTCACAGGTACATGTGACAACAATCTCCCGTATTCTTCATATGTCTGAGCTATGGGGTAGAGTGGCAAGACAAAAGCCTTTTCTTACGAATAAAAACATCCAAGTCAGGCTACATTTTGCAAAAACACATCTCGTCTCCCGAAAGCATGTGGGAAAAGGTGTGGGAAAAGGTGTTATGGTCTGCTGAAACCAAGGTTGAACTTTTTGGCCATAATTCCAAAAGATATGTTTGGCCCGAAAACAACACTGCACATCACCAGAAGAACACCATACTCACAGTGAAGCATGGTGGTGGCCGCACCATGCTTTGGGGCTGTTTTTCTTCAGCTGGAAGTGGGGCCTTAGTTAAGCTAGAGGGAATTATGAACAGTTCCAAATACCAGTCAATATTGGCACAAAACCTTCAGGTTTCTGCTAGAAAGTTGAACATGAAGAGGAACGTGATCTTTCAGCATGACAACGACCCAAAGCATACATCCAAATCAACAAAGGAATGGCTTTACCAGAAGAAGATTTAAAGTTTTGGAATGGCCCAGCCAGAGCCCAGACCTGAATCCGATTGAAAATCAGTGGGGTGATGTGAAGAGGACTGTGCACAGGAGATGCCCTCGCAATCTGACAGATTTGGAGTGTTTTTGCAAAGAAGAGTGGATAAATCTTGCCAAGTCAAAATGTGCCATGCTGATAGACTCATACCCAAAAAGACTGAGTGCTGTAATAAAATCAAAATGTGCTTCAACAAAATATTAGTTTAAGGGTATGCAACCATATTATTTTATTTTTATATTTTTTCTTCCCTCTACCTAAAAGATTTAAGTTTGTTTTTCAATTCAGTTGTACAGTTTATAGGTCACATTAAAGGTGGAAAAAGTTCTGAAATTATTCATCTTTGTCTCCTTTTTTTTTTTTTACATCACAGAAACATGAAATTTTAATAGGGCTGTGTAGACTTTTTATGTCCTCTGTATATTACAAAAAATGGTCGTATCGCTGCTCTACACATTACAAAAAAAATAACAGGCCACTTTCACACTCGCGTTTGGTGCGGATCTGTCATGGTTCTGCACAGACGGATCTGTTCAGATAATACAACAGTCTGCATCCGTTCAGAACGGATCCGTTTGTATTATCTTTAACATAGCCAAGACTGATCCGTCTTGAACACCATTGAAAGTCAATTGAGGACGGATCCGTTTTCTATTGTGTCATAGAAAACGGATCTGTCCCCATTGACTTACATTGTGTCTCAGAATGGATCCGTTTGGCTCAGTTTCGTCAGACGAACACCAAAACGCTGCAAGCAGCGTTTTGTTTTCCGCCTCCAAAGCGGAATGGAGACTGAACGGAGGCAAACTGTTGCACTCTGTGCGGATCCTTTAACATTCAGAATGCATTAGGGTACTTTCACACTTGCGGCAGAGGATTCCGGCAGGCAGTTCCGTCAAAACGCATGCAAAACGATGGCATTTGTAATACGGATCAGGATCCTGATCCGTATGACAAATGTATTGAAATGCCGGATCCGTCTCTCCATCCGGAAAAACGGATCCGGCATTTCGTTTTTTACATTTTTTTGCAGTCTGAGCATGTGCAGACCGTGATGCCGGATCCGTTTTGCCGGAACACTTGGGGCCGGGTCCATCATTAATGCATTTCAATGGTAAAAAATGATCCGGCATTCCGCCAAGTGAATTTTGGACGGGGATAAAACCGCAGCATGCTGCGGTATTATCTCCGTTCTGAAAAGGCAAAAAGACTAAACTGAAGACATCCTGATGCATCCTGAACGGAATGCTTTCCATTCAGAATGCATTAGAAAAAAACTGATCAGTTCTTTTCCGGTATTGAGCCCCTAGGACGGAACGCAATGCCGGAAAAGAATAACGCTAGTGTGAAAGTACCCTTAGGGCAAAACTGATCTGTTTTGGACCGCTTGTGAGAACCCATGAGCGGATCTCGCAAACGGAAAGGCAAAACTCCAGTGTGAAAGTAGCCTTACACTTTAAACCTCATAAAACTTCTTTTGGCAGACCATCTACCCCAGTAGTCTTATCGTTCAGCCATCAATCTTGCTGCTTCCTCAAATTCCTCTATTCAAAGGGGGGCTTATAGCAATTCCTGGGATGCATCTGAAAGTTTAGATAAGGCAGCCCTGTCCAAGAAATCTAAAATCTGTTCATTTGTAATTTTGGCCTTTGATGAATAGAACTACAATTAGAGCTAGAATTAGCTTTAACATAACTCCAATACTCCTAAGATACTAAGGTCACAGCTTATCTACTCCCTCCTGACGTCTGAGCAGGTCACAGAGCATCCCTAGAAAACTCTCCCATCGAAGTCATTAAGGTCCCTCTCTTTCCATTGTGTCTATGGCCCAGTGGTGGCTGCTGTAAAGTGTATATCTAACAGCTAAGGAAGATCGTTGCCCCCATAATCATGTTCAAGAAACAGAATTAAAAAATATGAAACAGAAAAAAAAAACTGATTAGAAAAAAATCATTGACACATTACCTTTAAAGGTATCTAATGTATGCCATAATTCACTTTGTACTGTATTGTACTTAGCATAGATTTGGTTATCTCCTCATCTGGAACGCAGTCACATGATACTGTCTGCTCCCCTCTTTGCAATTTCCTGTGATGTCATGTCCATTTGCTTACAGTCTAGTTTTCTAGTCTCTGCTGTACCCTTTAATGTGAATTTTCATCAAATTAGGATGAATGGATGCAAAGAAGTTAGGGCCCTATGATTCCCTGCATAGCAAAGCTGTGAACTTTCATTGCATGTGCTTCCCTCGCAGACTGCAGTGTAGTGAAATAGGGAAAAGTCAGTGCTTGCACTGTAGACCTTTCGCCATTAAAGGCGAACCTGGACATATCTCATTCTTCACTCCTCTGGCCCCCCTGATATAAGCATTGGAGCATTTCATGCTCTGATGCTCTCACTTGCCCTTCGCAGTATTGCGCAGGGCAAGCACTTTTTTTTGTTTACAATGGCACACTGCTAACCGGAGTCTTCTGCCCAGCAGTGTTCTTGGTGACATCACTGGCTCTGATGGGCAGGATTTAGCACTGCCCTAGTTTTACAGGCTAGGGCAGCGATAAAGCCCGCCCTTTTAGTGCCGGTGATGTCACCGGGCTCACTGCTGGGCGGAATCCTTCGCCTAGCAGTCCTTATGGAGAGCCTGGTACATCACCGGATCTCCAGAAAATGCCTTTTCCCTGAGCATTACGGCGCTGAGCAAAGGATAACATTGGAGCATGAAATGTTCTGATGCTCATATCGGGGACCAGAGAGGTGAAGATGGGGGTATGTTCGGGTTCAGCTTTGAACCCGGACAACTACTTTAAAAATGTCTGTATACTCAAGAAGTTTGGCATTTTGCTTCTGAGAGTGATGTGGATGATAAGGTCCCGCCTTCTCCATGCTAAGCTAATTAAATGGGTGTTTACACTGCAGGAAACTGCATTAGGCTACTTTCACACTAGCATTGTTTGAATCCGGCGTTCAATTCCGTCACCGGAACTGCCCGCCGGATCCGGAAAAACGTGTGAAAACGGATTGCATTTGAATCCTGATCAGGATTTTGATCACAATGAAAAAATGCATTGGAAAAAACGGATCCGCCATTTATGGACTTTTTTTTTCAAATTTTTCAGGTTTAACATGCAAAAGCTGGATCCGGTTTGACGGAACCGGCTGCCGGATCCGGCGTTAATGCAAGTCAATAGGAAAAAAGGCCGAATCCGGCGTTCAGTCAAAGTGTTCCGGATTTTTGGCCGGAAGTAAAAACACAACATGCTATGGTTTTCTGAAAAGCCTGATCAGTCAAAAAGACTGAACTGAAGACATCCTGATGCATCCTGAACGGATTACTCTCCATTCAGAATGCATGGGGATAAAACTGATCAGTTCTTTTCCGGATTTGAGCCCCTAGGACGGAACTCAACGCCGGAAAAGAAAAACGCTAGTGTGAAAGTACCCTAACCTGATGGAATCCGAAAAACCCCTTTAGCTAAAACTATTACATTCACCCATTACAGTTTATCAGATGCGAACATTCAGTTTTTCAGAGCATGTCTGAAAATGTAATATTGATCTGATTGTTTTCTATGGAAGCTCAAACAGGATTACACACAATGTCTGTACTGTGTGGCAGTATAGTCCCTCTACTCTTGCCACACACAAGCTCATACATTAGGTAGAATAGTTATTATTGTGTTTGTAATTTTCCTTTTTCACTAATATGTGTTCATTTTCTCAGTTTAGTTCTGTTGTTTTTCTAGGATCTGAAGCTTGGCCACCTGGTGTATGCCTGCGTTATGTTGGAGGTGATCAGTTTGGACATGTGAATATGGTATTGGTACGCTCTCTAGACACGCAGGAAATGACAGATGTCAGTGTGCCAATGTGCAGTCCCAATCAGCCTGGCATGTACCAGGGACAGTGGAGAATGTGTACTGCTACTGGCTTATATTTTGGAGGTGAGTGTATTTATTGCAGATAATTATTTTGGTCTTTGAGAGACTCAATCCTTAAAGGGTTTCTCCGGGAATTAATAAAATTACTAAAAATACTTAAAAATTACTTTATTATAAATATATTCCCAAATATTTTTTATTAGTTGTTGTAATGGGTCATTTTGTCTAAGGTGCAATCATTAGAGAAAATAAAATGTCCGCAGTCCTATTAGTACACACAAATCCTGTCCTAATCACACAGAAGGACAAGTTACTTCAGGGCAAAGTGGAGGCTGACACAGCTCTTTAGCTTGTGTTCTTAAATAAGTTGTCCTGCTGTGTAATAAGGACATTTTTTATGTGTACTAATTGAATGGCTGCTATTTTATTTCCCCTGATGACTGCTGCCTAGACAAAATGAGCCATTCTAATTAATGAAAGATTTTTGGGAATGTACTTATAAAAATGTAATATTTAAGTATTTACAGTAATTTTAATGTATTAATTCCTGGAGAACCACTTTAGCTTAACAGATTTCTTCATCTTACCTGAAGTTATATTGATCTATTTGCGTAAACGAGTCTGTCATCAGTCAACATTAAAACTAGTTATCCCACAAAAAATATTTACTACCTATCCATAGAATAGGTGATGGGTAGGGGGTCTGATTACTGATTCTGTGAATGAGGGGTTTCCAACTTCCCTCTCTGAATGAAGCGGTGGTATGCATGTCGTTCCACCACTTCATTCATTCTATGGGGCTGACAGAGCAATGACTAGGTCAACCCTATAGAAGTCAATAGAGCAGCGGTATAACCCCTTTAATGGGAGCCAATAATTTACTTTGTTCTGTTAGATCTCCCATAAATACAGTTTTTTGTTTTTTTTTCTATAACAGTACTGAGATTTTTATTTTATTTTTTACATTTTTTTAAGGGGAATCTGTCATCCAGAAATTCAATACTTGACTGTGCATTACCTTATTATCTCAAGCATTTTGTCCCAGTTATTTTTCTTTTGTGTTTTATGGTTGCAGGAAAAATTAACTTTATTCCATGCTTCCTTTCTGTGTTAATGAGCATTTGGATGTCAAGAGTGTGTCAAGTTCACTGCTCTCTTTTCCTGCCTTCTGCCCCTTTATTAACTAGTGGCAATGTCATCCCCTCGCCTCTCCACATCTTGCACAGGCAAACTCTGTCTCCTCCGGGGCATTTGTGCAGTGAAGACTGGGTGTACAGTGTCTGGCTTCAGTGCTTTACTGTTCATGCACCAGACAAGAGTAACATTGAAATGTTGTGTGCCTGGAATGTTGGCTCATCCTGGATGACTGGGAGAGCACCATCACTGCACAAAGCACTGAAGCAAGGCGCTCTGCATTCAGTTTCACTGCGCAAGTACCCTGTAAGAGATGGAGTGCACTTGCACTGGATGTGGAGTGGCGAGGAGTTGATGTTGCCACTGCTTTGAACATCACTCAAGGAGCAGGAGGCAGGAAAACTGTGCAACTAACTAGACTTGAAGGATGCAAGAGCCAGCCTCCTTGACTTCAAAGTGCTCGTTAGCATACGACTGAAGCATTAAATAAAGTAAATTTTCCCTATAACTGTGAAACACAAAAGCATAATTACTGTACCATTGGGGGACAACATGCTTGAAATAATGAGGTAACGTGCATAGGTAAATCTTCAATATCTGGATGGCAGGTTTACTTTAAATATTTTCTGAAAAGGTCTGTTCATAATCCCAGTAACTGATGACATCTTGTTTTATCTCAGTTAGGGCTCTTTTAGACCTGCGCCCGGGTATTCCATCCAGCAGGTCCGGGAGACAGTTCCGGGAATTGGCCAGACAAAAACCACTGTGTGCAGCGGTATTTGTCTGGCCAATTCTCTGTATATTTGCTGGGTAGCAGCTGATCTCCACCGGATCCCACTACAGTTAATTGGGCAAGCAGGCATTCTGGTACGTCTGGCAATGCCAGATCCAGGGAGCAGGAAAAAGCCTACAGGATCCAGAAAGCAGAGAACAACCTGCCAGATTTCCTTCTGGCAGTGTGAAACTAGTCGTATACCACTCATTTCTAAAAAGTTGATACAAAGGTGACAACCAATAAGGCTACACTTTGTCATATCTTTTGGTAAAATTAATGCTGAAACTAAACAGTGAAATGTCATTATCTGTATGAAATAATAAAAGCATACTTCTCAAATTTTGACTACTGCTCTAACTTCCATTTTGGGGTGTAAATCCTCTTTAATTATAATATTTTGCAGTTTGACCCACTAACTATGCTGCTAAAAAAGATAATCTTTTAAAGTGCTGTGCATTCTGGATGTTCTTAGATTGTTAAAAGTAGATTGGAGGAGATGCATTAGAGTTGGTGCAGAGAAAAGGTGGAGAAGATTCCCATGTAGCCAATCGAATTACATCTCATATTTCATTTGCTTCACTTTTCCTTTTCACCAGTTTTGGAGCATCTCCCTCATTGAGTTTTATGAAAAAGTCACATGTACTTTACTGTATGTACAGTAAGTAGACCAACTGATGCATATCAAATAAATTGTCACAACAAGGAGGTTGTCCCATGACCTCTGTAGGGGCAGGAACAGAAAATGGTTAAATTGCTCCCTCCCACCACCTTAAACCAGTGTTTCCTGTCCCTACGGTGGCCAGGTCAGAGAGAGACTTTACTGTGCCATCAGGGGGTGAAGATTTTTCTTCTATTTTGTGAGATCCAGGGGGAATAGTATCGGTGGCTGGGGCCTCCCTTACATCCATATTTAGCTTCGCTGAAGTTCCCTGGATTCCCCTGCTTGCCGGCGGTATTCAGACTAGTGCTGAACTGTGGAATGACATGGTCTTGTCTCTGTTGATTGGGTGCTTGATCAATTAGCAGACATTTGTGGGCTGTCAGACCTTCCTTTTCCCTGGTGGGAGAAGAAGGTATTGTTGCGCAATTACAGCATGGAACGGAGTGGACCTGGCATCTGATGTCCATTCGGGAGGTGGAGCTGGGACGCCAGTTCCAGGAGGTAAGCATATCCTTACAAATAGCAGTAGGTGTGTGGGATCTACACTCCTGTTATGCGTTTCTGAGTGATTATAGAGAAGTGCAGGTAGTTAGTAGAGTATACAAAATCTATCGCATCCCAGTAGTACTTTTAGATGCTTTTACTCACAATAGTGTCATACAAATACAGTGTAGTTCATATCCAGATAAATGTTATTACTTTAGCCACTCCATAATTCCTGAACGTTTCAGTTTATGCAACCTTTTTCAACAGAATCTGTAAGGAGATATACATGTATTTAATATATACCCATCTAGGATATGTAATTATATGTACAGTGAAGGTCAAGTGGAAAAAAGGAAGAGTAAGGAGAGAAAGAATGTCATAGTGAGGTAAGTAGGGGGGACGGATGCCATGAGACAGAAGCAATCCTGATTATGTGTACATAAATATATCCACATTGAGAATCAGGTCATTTTCTAAGGTCAAGGCATATTATGAGAAAATTCATATTGACATGTATATTAGAGTATATGTGCTAAGAGAACCGGTGGGTATAGTGAGTCAAAGAAAGACACTCAATGCTGTATATTGCAGATAAGATAAAGAGACTTTTCAAGGATGAGACCAAATTCTGTGATAGTTTCAAGAGTATTTAAAATAAAATAAAAAGTGCTAATTTGATCTACTACTGACCATCAAAAAGGCACAGCAAACCATCAACGCCCTTACTAAACAAATTGAAACGACCGAAACTCTATTAGCCTCCATCTTAGCACAGGAGTACTGGCCCAGATTTGAAAACAGATTTCAGATTACCAGACACACACCGGGACTACAAAAAGATCCAA